>NC_140210.1:45146988-45746988 GCF_951802725.1 Rutilus rutilus | reverse complement strand
CCCACAAGAAAAGGAACTTCCCTACAAAAAAAAAAAAAAAGAGAGAGAAACAAAACATACAATGGCCTACCCTGCCTCCTTATCTAACCAATGTATAGGAGGGGAAAAAAAAACAATGCACCCATACCCTAAGGCTTCTCAAATAATAAAGAAGTTAGGTAAAGAAGAAATAGGATCAATAGGGAACTGATGTTATCAACATCAAACTGTAGCAAAAGTGACAAACAGCACTCTGTTAAACACCAAAAGAGTTCACAGAAATCACATCTTAAAGGGATAGCCCAGCTAACAGTCTTTTGTTATAAGAACGTTCTCCAAATATTCAGTGTTGGTTCTGGGAACGTGAACAATGTCCAGTTTTCTTGACGTTAGAGAAACGTGTTTTAGAAGGTATAATGTTCCCCAAACGTTCTTTCAACTTAATTTTGATTTCAAATTCAACATTATAGGAATGTTCATTTCTAACATTCCAAGAACATAAAAATGTCCAGTTTCCTTAATGTTGCTATAATGTTATTTAAAGGTTAGTGTGATGTTCCTGAAACATTCTTTCAATCATCTTTCGAAAGAGTAATAAGAACACAAACTACAACTTTATTCAGACACAGCCTTAGATGAACTGAAGATAAAAGACAAAAATATTATGCTGTTCAAGTACAGTACTGCTATAATCAATAAATTAAACCTAACTCAAAAATTAGTCTCTATAGGAGTTCAATTATTCAGGTCAAATGATTGAGAAATAATGATTACATTAAAACACAACCCTTATGTTCAGAGTTGATCTGTTTATCTGAATATACGGTTTGTCACCATTTCTGAGATTCATACGCTAATTCTTGATGTCTACATGAATGTCTTCATTTTTTATTATTTTTGTATCAAAACAACTATTAAGAAATCATTTTGATTTAATTGAAAAGGCTAAAAATGTTATGCTGTACAAGGACAGTGCTGCTATAATCAATAAAGTAAACCTAACTCGGAAATTATGCTCTCGATGAGTTCAGTGATTCAGGTCAAATAATGATAATGCAAAAACACAACCAACACCATCATATCACCTTTTCTCTTTATTCATCTGGCAGTTATAACTCAGTTACAGCAGCCAAACTAAATCTGAAGTTAAAAATGTAAAGGTCATGAGTGCAACTAAAGCAAACACTGATCACCATAATGGTGTTTACAATTTGTGCTTTTCTCCTTCAGTGATTCTGCTTGTTAACATCAGGTGTCTTCAATAATGTTCAGTCATCACTCAATCAATCACTTAATTATCTCATTAACTTTAATACTGCTTCAGTGTTAGTTATAACACTCTGAGTGTGGACTCATATAAACACTAAGCAGTGTTAATTTAACACAGGGGATTTTGCTGTGTACATATGCTTTTTTTACTTTACTTTTCACTGTCATATGCGAAGTAATAAAATATCTTGATATTCTGGTTCAGACTTACAAGTGTTTAAAAAAAAAAAATCAATAATTCCTGAAAAATGATGAAAATATATATTCAAATATATACATTTATAGTTTTCTCTCTGAAAATCACATTATTTAACTGCCACACTATTTTAGGAGTCATTTGCCACCACAATGGCAACAAGAACGCTTGCTTACAGATCTACCACAGGCTCAGCTCCCTCCTACTTTCACTCGCTCCTACGAGTCTACATCCCTACCAGAAGCCTACGATCGGTCAATGAGCGACGGCTCGTGGTTCCATCACAGAGAGCCACAAAATCACTCTCCAGAACATTCTCATTCCCGGTTCCATGCTGGTGGAATGATCTCCCCACCCTCATCCGGAATGCAGAATCCCAAAAACTCATCTCTTCCGTGAGCACTTAACCTCATAAAAAAAAAAAATATATATCCCTTTTCCTTTAATCCTCCCTTGGCTTATGCTACTCTGAACAATGCCTGCACTTTGTATTTTGAGCACTTCTTGCGTTGTTTTTGCCTCTTCACGATGACTTGCTTAATTTAGTACTAATTTGTAGTCGTTTTGGATAAAGGGGTCTGCTAACTGAATAAATGTTTGATTTCCTCTCATCATGGAAATGGACAGTAACACAAAAAAGCTTGAGTCGGGATGCAAATGTTTAAATAAACTACATCTGTAAAAAGTGTTAAAACCTCATTTTTAAATATTTAAATATTTTGACAGTGCAACAGAATTGCTTCTGTTTTTTATTTGCTCATTAAAATGTACCATTGTTCTTCCATAGTACACAGTAAATTCCACAGTGTTAAATCAACACTGCTCAGAGCAAATATGGTCCCACTCTACAGAGTGTTAAAGTAACACTAAAGCGGTGTTAAAGTTAATGAGATAATTAAGTGATTAATTGAGTGATGATTGAGCATTATTGAAGACACCTGATGTTAACAAGCACAATCACTGAAGGAGAAAATCATAAATTGTAAGTTACCATTATGGTGATGGGTGTTTGCTATAGTTGGGCTCTGACCCTTATATATTTACTTTGGAGTTAGTTAGGCTCTTGTATCTGAGTTATAACTGCCAGATGAACAAAGAAAAAGAAGTGATCTGATGGTGTTGGTTATATTATGACATTCATCATTTGAACTTGATCACTGAACTCATTATGATCCTTATATCTGACTTCGATTTATGTTGTTGGTTACAGAATAACTGTGATTCTGCATAAATATCCAGAATTTTTGATGTAATATAAAGGATTTCTTAAAAGTTGTTTAAAACAAAAAAATCTTTCCTTTAGGCACACACAGATGTCAAGATTCAGTCTATGCATCTCAACAATGTTGACCAGCAGAATATTCAATTAGGAAAAGTAAATTACATAGACAATTCAGATCATAATTTATTCATCCCGCAATGCATGATGGGAGCCATGAATGAGTTTTGATTGGTGGCAGCCACTGCAACATGCTTTATTATTGTCACCATTGTTGAGATTCACAGGCTGATTATTGATATCTGTGTTTCTAAGTAAATTCATTTGAAAGTGTTTTGATCAGAACAATGTTTATTAAATATTTTGGATTATAAGTAAAGTACTGATAATCATATGCTGTTAAAATCACAAAGCTACTGCTAGCAAGTTAAACCAAACTATCTCAATAAGTTTCATTTTTCAGATCACAGTATGATTATGTCAAAACATAACCAACACTATCAGATCACACTTTGCTTTGTTCATATAACTGTTATAAATCAATAACAGCAGACAAACAACAGTAAATATTAAAGTAAACATGTAAGGGTCAAGAGCCCAAC
This sequence comes from Rutilus rutilus, assembly GCF_951802725.1. Taxonomy (NCBI): domain Eukaryota; kingdom Metazoa; phylum Chordata; class Actinopteri; order Cypriniformes; family Leuciscidae; genus Rutilus; species Rutilus rutilus. The sequence continues at coordinate 45,743,723 of NC_140210.1, read as the reverse complement.
TAAAGCAAACACTCATCAACATAATGGTAACTTACAATTTGAGATTTTCTCCTTCAGTGATTCTGCTTGTTAACATCAGGTGTCTTCAATAATGCTCAATCATCACTAAATTAATCACTTAATTATCTCATTAACTTTAACACCGCTTTAGTGTTACTGTAACACTCTGTAGAATGGGACCATATTTGCTCTGAGCAGTGTTGATTTAACACTGTGGAATTTACTGTGTATCATACATTTGTAGATCATGGTAACCCAGGTAACCATACATAGCTCTTCACTACCACAGTAAAAAAAAAAAAACTTGTATGTGTTTTCAAAAACAGTAGGCCAAAATTATGGATGTCATTTTAATTTATGTAATTTTGTAGAGGCAACAGTGCAAAATTTTTGTCACACCGGCACAAAAAAGGGTTGCAAAATTATACAATTTAGTCGAAGTCTGGAGTCCCGATTTACAGTGGGTCGCTATTGGCAAGTTAGGCCTATTTATAGAATGAATTAATAGTATAGTAATTCTATGCAACTCACAGGATCCACACTACCAGGTGTCTGCGGACAGCATGTTGGAGACCACTGACGGATCCTCTCCCGTGGCCTCCTGGGATAGAAAAGTGTCCAACAAGAGCCCAACTAAAGCAAACACTGATAATAAATAATGATAATAAAACAGCACAAAGCAAACACTGATAATAAATAATGATAATAAAACACCACAAAGCAAACATTGATAATAAATAATGATAATAACACCATAATTGTAACTTAAAATGGTGACTCTTTCCTTTGGTTATTCTGCTTGTTAATAGCAGGTGTTCATCACTAATGCTCAATCATCACTTAATTAATCACTCAATTATCTAATTAACTTTATCACTGCTTCAGTGTTACTTTATCACTCTGTAGAGTGGGACCAGATTTGAATTTGAGGAAGGAAAACAGCAGACTTGTTTATATTTCCTCATTAGAATGATTGACAGATAACTTCACTATATCATCTCAACACACACATTTTTTCTTCCGTCAGTCGTGTCGGGTGATGATCACTGTATATCAGATTATATCAGGTAATCAGATTATATCTTCTTTCTGCTCATAATGATCCTCATCACTCTCTTTATGTCAATAACATGTATTGATGTGTGTGTTACAGTTGTGTAGTTATAATTGATTTGTGTGTAGTTATAGTTGAGTAATTTGGGCTTTGGCCAGGTCAGGAATCTTACTAACATTTTTAAGGATGAAACTTTATTAATAACCCCAGAGCACTTGTAGATCTACAACAATTTTCAGGTCTGATGGTTTTGGGAAACAGCTTGTGATTCTAAGATGATTCATATAATTTCTAGGGAAAAACAAGAGCATCATTGCATCCATTATTGCATATGCTTTGACAATTAAAAGTCTCAATTTTAACTCTTAAACAAAATCATAAATGCTGTGGAATGTTTTATGTGTGTTTGAAACTAAGAGAAAACAGCTTTTTTTATGTAAATGCAATGACTAATTTGTTTATTCTCTAAAGGAAACTCGTCCTCTGAACTGGTTTGTGGATAAACAGAAATAAACTGACAATGGCTTCCTTTCATAAAGGTGAGTATTCTTCTTGAGTTTAAAGGTTGCCTCTCATCGCCCCAAAAACCTTATGAACTGTGAACGTATGATGAATGTAGTTTTCTCAGACTCAATCCAATACAATTTCAGTTGTTTTTATTGACTTTTTCTTCATATTTCAGGTTTTATAAAAACTCATCCTCTCATCTCTGCTATTCTGTGTAAGTCTAAACAGTGTTTTTTGCTTTTTGTCTGTATGCTGATGTAATGACCAATGAATCAGATCTGGTTTATCCTTCACGTCACTTCACACAGTAAATTCCCCAGTGTTGAATTACCATCGCTCAGTGTTCATAAAGGCGGGCATACACTGTGCGATTTTCGTCCGATTTTGAGCCAAATTCTGACTCGTGCGACTCTTTTTCGGGTTGGGCCGATTTTCAGCTTTGTCGTGCGTCGTTTGTCGTGCAGTGTTCGTGCAGTGTACAGGGGGAAACGAGAGGCGATTAACCTCTCTCGACTGGCAATCGGATGGTCGGATGAATTTCTGGCATGTTATAAATTTTGGTCGCTCCTCGTGACTATATCGTGCAGTTGAAGCAGAGCTACGAACCGATTGTCCTAAACTCAGTGTTTTTCCCTCACTGTGCCTGCGCGAAAACATAAGTTTCATCTGCAGAAGAAAAAAAATGAAAAGAGGGAAATCTTTAAGTTCTGTAGTTCAAGCTAACTACAAATTACTGTTGCTTACCTCCAGTTCGTGTTGCAAATTGGATTAATGATTACCCACGTCTTCCAAACCACCTGCGATGTACACTTTGCCTGTATTATTAATTTGTTAAACAATGTTTTTGAAATAAAGCTGTTTTTAATTTTCACTGATTAATAATTGCAGTGTTCAGACATATTATAGACTGTTAATAATTAATTATATGCCTATAATTTATTGTAATCGACCTAAATGTTTTAGACAATTTTCAATAAGGAGGAGTAAGCTTCTATAGAAGCTTCTATAGAAGCTATAGAAGCAAAAACTCCAGTGTTAAATTAACTCTCCTGGGAGTTTATATGGCTCCAGACTCAAGAGTGTTAAAGTGTTAAAATATGAGTGTTAAATTAACACTCAAGAGTGTTAAAGTTAATGAGTTAATTAAGTGAATCATTGAGTGATAATTGACCAATATTGAAGACACCTGATGTTAACAAGCAGAATCACAAAAGGAGAAAAATCTCATTTTTTAAGACACCGTTATGGAGATCAGTGTTTGCTTTAGTTGGGCTCTTGACCCTTAAAGCATTAACTTTATATTTTGTTTGGCTGTTGTATCTGAGTTGTAACTCTCAGATGAACAAAGAGAAAAGTTGATCAAGTGGTGTTGGTTATGTTTTGACATAATCATCATTTGATCAGAATATCAAATCTCATTTAATGAGTTATGTCTACCTTGTTGATTACATCAGCCCTGTGATTCTACAGCAAATGATTTCCATCAATATATCCAAAATATTTCTTAAAAATTGTTCTGATAAAAAGACTTTGAAAATAATCAAAATGAAGATAATAAAACATGTTGCAGTGCATTCTGGGTGCCACCAATCAAAACACATTCATGGCTCCCATCATGCATTGCGGTATGAATAAATTATGATCTGAATTGTCTTAGTAATTTCCTTTCCCTAATTGAATATTCTGTTTGTCACCATTGCTGAGATTCATACACTGATGCTTGATATCTGTGTGTGCCTTAAAGAAATATTTTCTTTTATCAGAACAACTTTTAAGAAATCCTTTAGATTATTTAGAAAATTCCAGATCTTATGCTGTAAACTCACAGTGATGCTGTAATCAACAATATACATTTAAGTCAGAGATTAGACTCTAAATGAGTTCAGTGATTCAGGTCAAATTATGATTATGTTAAAAGATAACCAACACCACCTGATCAACTTTCTCTTTGTTCATCTTGCAGTTATAACTCAGATCCAACAGCCAAACAAAATCTAATGTTAACAGTTTAAGGGTCAAGAGCCCAACTAAAGCAAACACTGATCACCATAATGGTGTCTTTAAAAAAAAAATTCTCCTTTGGTGATTCTGCTTGTTAACATCAGGTGTCTTCAATAATGGTCAATCATCACTCAATTAATCACTTAATGAGCTCATTAACTTTAACACTCTTGAGTGTTAATTTAACACTCATATTTTAACACTGAGTCTGGAGCCATATAAACTCACAGGAGAGTTCATTTAACACTGGAGTTTTTGCTGTGATATTTTATTATCCTCACAGCACGTTGGTTATATGGTGATGCGCTATGAAATTATTGCGTGGCAATTTAATTTTAATAGCCTATTAATTGAATAATAAAGTATAGCCTTGGCCTTCCCTAATAATAATAATAATAATACAATAATAATAATAATAATAATTTAATACATAAATTGGAAATGCTAAATCATCTTGATATTGATAGCTGATGCTTGTTTTGACAATATCTCTGGATACATGATATTGTTAAGGCGCAACCCGGCACGGGGGTTTATTGCACTGATTCACACGTATAGTGTGAGCAGTGAAGTCGCAGCTCGACGTTCGGACCGTATAGTGTGAGCACAGAAATCCTGAGCTTTGGCTTTACATCGCATGTGATCTACTTGTTCAGTGTGAGTAGGTACCTTGCTGAAATCGCAGAGACATCGCACAGTGTATGCCCGCCTTGAGGGAAATACCAGCAGAGTGTTCAAAGAAATACAGAAGCAGTGTTAGAGTTAATGGGATAATTAAGTAATTAATTGATTGATGATTTTTTGATTATTGAAGAAACCTGGGGCACGTTCAAGTTCAAAACGGTGTGCAACGTTTTGCTACGGTTTCCGGGTTGAACATCATGTTTCCTGGAAACGGCGTGCACCGGTGTGCAACGGGGTTTGAGATACGTTTTCTCTTGTTTGGTGGGTGTGTCAGAACTGCAGTCCAATCAGCAGCAACATGTATATAAAGCACGCGGTATTAAAGTGAACTCGCACAATGGGTTCAAGGAAAGTAATTTACAAATGTGTTCGATGCAGCTCGGTATACGCAACAACTGAGGATATTAGAAGACATGTTTGTCGTAAGTTTTATTGTAAAAATATAGGATATCAACATAATGATGTAGTTGTTTATATTTTTAGCTTCATTGCAAGTGTATGACATTTGGTATAGAAATAAACAATGGTAATTAAGTGCTTTTCCTAAAAATGAGAAAGAAAATACAGGGTATTAAAACAGTATGACCTACAAATAAAGTCAGTATGTGAGGCTAAATAGATGTGTTTTAGTCTGAATTAGGTAAGATGTGTGCTTCCATTTCAGTTTCCACAAATCCCTTAATTGGGATGTTCTCTTTTGTTCTGGGCGGCAAGTGCAGTAACTGTAACATCGGGCATATTTTGTAGTATTAAACACATATTTATACCCAGGGGCGGAGCGGGGGGGGGGGGGGGGGGGGGGTGGCTAATTGGGCTTAAGCCCCGAATGTTTTGTCAAAAGCCCCGAATCTTTTAGGTTTTTTAAAATAACTTCAACTTTGTTTCATTTCCTCTCAGTCTTTCTGACTGGAGCGGCAAAAAATTAAACAAAAGCTCTATTACCGTGCGTGGTGGCAGATGGTAACTCATCACGCATCACTCAGCTTGTTTGCCAACTGCCAATAAAAACTAACGAAGAAGAATATAAATTGTCTTCTTCGTCGTTGTCATCAGGGGCTGGCGGGCTGTTGTATGTTTCACCGGCGTCGTAGCCATCGTAGCGAGCTTACTGGCTAACCGGCTGAAGTTAATATGGACGTAACCGAGGGGAGGGGGGGCTCGTAAAACCAAAACACACATCTTGTATCAAATGGTAAGTTATCTCAGGGCATGTTTTACAGCTAATCTCGGCACATTAGTGGGATAATTGATAATATAGTGATAAAGAAGATTAGAAAGACATGAGAAAGTATATTTCCTCCTCCTGATGACAACAATTCCAAGTACAGATGCATCAATATCGTGGAAAAGTTTTTTTTTTTTTTTTTTATACTTTAATTTAAAAAGTAATTTTTTTATATATTCTACATTCATTACATACAAAGTAAAATATTTCAAGCTTTTTATTGTTTTAATCTTGATGATAAGGGCTTACAGCTCATGGAAATCAAAACTCCAGTACGCCTATCTCAAAATGTAGTATTAGAATTTTAGAACAAAGATTTTTTTATACGACCTGACAGCTAATCAGCTAATCAACTCAAAACACCTGCAAAGGTTTCCTGAGAATTTAATCTGTCGTTGTTGTTCTGGTGGTGCAGCACAATGATCTTTTCCACAATATTCAAAATTTGAGATGCGCCTGTAATAATGTAATACACGTATTAGTATTTACGTAATTAAAGGAATTGTTATGGTGAACAGTAATAATGAATAAATAGTAGCAGCAGAGTATTGCTAATTTAATAAATTTAATAATAAGACACAGGTCTTTGGAACTTTTATTGCACACATGAGACTTAAATTATTATCAGCGAGTTATGGTGGCGTTTTGGCCCCAGTCAAGGGCTGTTATAAGTTTTACACGCCACCAGATACCACTGTGTTTATTTTCCCAGATAGTGTATAGATTTTATAGACCGTTTCTGTTTAAAAAATGTTGTGTAACGTTTTGCCGGGGCTGAACGCAGCCCTGATGATAACTAGCAGAATCGAAAAGTGGCGTGCACAGACCTCCTCAGGGGCAGGGGTGGAAGGACCAAAAAGGGCGCACAATGCACTGTAAAAATGAATACGCTATATTTACTCAATAAAATTGTGGCAACAGATTACAAGCAATATTATTAATTAAATTGAACAAATTAGAACTGAGTAATAATTAATCAAATTAATTCCTTAAAAGGTAACCATTTAAAATGAGTAAAAATTTTATTGGCAACATTGAAGACACCTGATGTTAACAAGCAGAATCACTGAAGGAGAAAACCGTAATTGTAAGTCACCGTTATGGTGATCGGTGTTTGTTTTAGTTGGGCTCTTGACCTTAAATCATTAACTTTAGATTTTGTTTGGCTGCTGTATTTGAGTTATAACAGCCAGATGAACAAAGAGAAAAGGTGATCTGATGGTGTTGATTGTGTTTTTGGCACTCCTTGTTTTTTTTTTTTTTTTTTATCCTTTATTTCCTTGGCATTCTATGAAAAGACGTTGATACAATTAGAATGCATAACACATCAAACGAACATAGGGAAATGATGATAAAATTACTAAATATTATTTACTTAACTTATTTACTTTTTTATTATTATTATTATTATTATTATTTACTTTACCAAACAAAACAGTGAGAATCAAGAAGATAATTATGAGGAATTCATGTTTAGTTTTGTTGATGTTGTAAATTTTATGTATGAATTATTTTATGTTCCTCCATTCTGTCACCTGATGGAGTTTTGGTTCCTCGCCACTGTTGCCTTGGCTTTTGGCTTGCTTAGTTGGGGACATTTAATATTCAACAATATTATTGATCTGCCTTACTACATGTGGACGATGACGCAATTTTCTTCTAGAAACAAACTTTGTTGTATTATTTTCATGTTATCACCATGAAGCTGCTTTGATACAATCTGTATTGTAAAAAAGGCGCTATATAAATAAAGGTGACTTGACTTGATTATAATATGTATTAAAGTGTTAGCTAAATCAGTGACACTTTACAATAAGGTTTCATTAGTTAAATTTGTTAACATGAACTAATAATGAACTGCACTTCTACAGCATTTATTAATCTTAGTTAATATTAATTTCAGCATTTACTAAAACATTATTAAAATCAAAAGTTGTGTTTGTTAACACAAGTAAAAAACAGGTGCATTATTATTTACAAATACAGTAACAAATGTGTTGCTCATGGTTAGTTCATATTAGTTAATACATGAATAATAAACAAATGAACCATATTGTAAAGTGTTATTATTTAATCAACTATATATAAATTCCTTACAATTTAGAGTAGTTGGACTTAAGATTTCATTTCAATGTATTTCCCCAAGCTAATGACACTTGCCTTGGATCCCAGCGGGCACCTTGATGTCAAAATGACGTCACGAAATAGGTCAAAAATGTCAAAGTGTTGATGTCAATTTGATGTCAAGATTTTGACCTAGAGCTGCTGATGTCATTTTGCCAAACAAAAAGGTGAAACGCATGGCCGTACACTTATTACCAGCTTCACTTAAAACTAACCAGATTTACTTTATTTAATTTCCGGTTTAAAGAAATCATATTTTGTATTTTAAAGTCACCATGATGGTGGTTAGCGTTTGCTTTAGTTGGACTCTTGACCCTTGACTTATTAATATAACATTTTCTCTGACTGCTATAATTGTGTGTTTATAAAGAACAATTGTATGGCTTTTTTAGCTACAAAACAAGTGTTCAACGACTGCCCAACGTCTGACCGACGCTGTAGTCTATATCCTGTGCCTGCTGGGATCAACATCATGATATCTTGACGTCAAATAAATGTTGAATTGACATCAAATACCAACAAAGCATGACATCAAAATAACATCAAAATGACATCAGCAGAGGTCAAAATCTTGACATCAAATTGACATCAACACTTTGACGTCAATATGACTTTCATTTTGGACCTATTTTGTGACCTAATTTTGACATCAATGTTGATGTCATATTGATGTTAAATTGACGTCAAGGTGCCCGCTGGGATAAAAACAAATGACATTGTCAGACTCAGAATGCGGCTGAAATCGAGTTATACATTTATTATAGTTAAGCATAACTCGCATGCTGCCGCAACTTTTAGCATGGTAGGATAAATGTAACTTTTTCATATTAGCTTAATGTTACCTGATGCTCGTGTAGTTTGAAGACTTGCGGCGAACTGCTGCGTATATAGCGCTGCAAAGAAAACGCCGCCTACCACTTCACTTCCGTCAAATCCTTCCGCCAAATTCTTTTTTCACAATATTTTTTGTATTATTATTGTTAGTGGCAATAGTGTATAAGTGTATTGTTATCTATTATAATATTTATTATAATAATAATTATTATTTACAATTATCAGAGAGGGGTACATTAGGCAGGGGCCAAATGCCCAACATCATAGGCAAATCACAGTGTGAATTATCAAAGACGTGATCTAAGAGAATCGTCAACACCCGTGAGATATTTGCCATGCTAAATATCTAGACCTGTCGGCGACTCAAGTCCCGCTGTATGAATGTGTTCTGACTCAAACTACATCGGCGATGACCGACAGCCAATGAGAGAGCGAGATACAGGACAGCGGGAAGTTCGGGGAGGAGTTACTGACCAGAATATCAGTATTTTAATAGATATATTTACAATTATATCAAACAGAAACAAACCACAAACATTTGCTTGACCCGCAGCAACAGCAGCACATAACCCTGCTGGTGTTAATTTAACACCGGGGAGTTTACTGTGATTAGTCTCGGTCTGTTTGGGAGCTGGAGTAAAGTTATTAATGTAACACATAAATTATGTTTTTTGGTTTAGAGCAGAAACAGACCCGATATTTGGTTTGGACTCAAGTCACTCAAGAACAAATACATTTTTGCATTTTAGTATCTGTTTGGGAGAAATTACTTTTCTTTCTCTTGAAACTTCTAGAATTCTTGAATCATTTGGTCATTATAATTTAAATCAGGGGTGCCCAACCCTGCAGGTGTGTTTGATTAGGGTTGGAGATGAACTGTGCAGGACAGTCGATCGGCAGGAGCAGGATTGGGCATCCCTGATTTAAATTGATACAATTACAATGTGATTGATTTAACTGTGTAGATAAGAAACTCTAAACAACAAACACTTCTTTCATTTCATTCTATTCTTTACATAAAGATGCTGTTTAACTTCAGAGGATTTGGAATATGACACACAAATTATACTGTATATATAGATACTGTAGTGCTGCAATGGTGCTTTTTTGTTACAGAAAAGGCTTAAGAGTTTCATTATGTGGAAAATATGTTTTCTGTGAAAAAGTCATGATGACAGAATTTTCATTTTTGGTTGATCTGTCACTTTAAGTACAAGCTTAAATTTGTATGTTTATTTGACTGCTATTTCATTGTGTCCTCTGTAATTTGTTGATTAATTTGTATTTATAATTATTTTTTAGATGTCTTAAGACTGTACTTGGCCTTTTCAACTGTCACACCGGTGACGACTGAAATTGGTAATGTATACTGATATATATATATTTTTTTGTCAATTCAACTTAGAAAATGTACTTCATGTGGAAACATCTACAATAACTGGTTTTATTGAAATTAAATAAATTAAGATTACTGATTGTGAATTCAAACAACCTAAAAAAAAAAAAAAAAAAAAAAACCTTTTTACTGAAGCATAACCTTCAGTATAATCTGATTTCTCCCAGATAGTTAAAATAACTTATCTAGGTTGATATAATCTTTTTTTTTTTTTTTTTTTTTTTATGATGAAAGTCCTTTTCCACCTAATTGTAAATACACAAAAAAATAAATTCATTACCCTTACTTAATTTAATGGAAGATTTTTATTTTTTTTGCATACAATTGAATTTACATTATTTATTACACTTCTGTTCATCCAACCAATTTTTTTTAATTAATATACTAAAGCTTCATTTTCCAATTAAGTAGTGTCATTCATCTTTAAACCCAATTCATTTTGGTAATTATCTTCATGATTTATCTGAACGAAAATCAAAAAAGTTGATGAAAAAAGGGTGTGGTCTGCTAAAGGAGAAAAAGAACATGTGGAGGAAAGGAAGTGAAGCGGAACGGCGGAATGAAGTTGAGCATTTGAATGGAATAATCTGTGTTTGCCTTTGGAGTTTAATCGATATAAGTTGAGATTCAATCTAAATCAAAGTACAACAGGAAGATAGTTGGAGTCTTTGGATGTATCATAAGAAAGAGTTGTGTCAACAGACTGACAAACTGAATTTCAACGACACCCCGACCTGGTTTGGGGATTCTATTTCTACTCTCTTTTAATTCGACTGCTGGCCTAATTATTCTTGAACAAAATCACGAAATCCCTTTTTGAATCTCAACAATAAAATGATAAAAGATAAAATGACACTTTTCCATGCTTTTAATGATTCCTTCAATGAATCTCTCATCCAGCAAAATCGTGGAATGCACCATTCTCCACGAGAGTCTCTTCCCATTCCTCCTCGGCGCTCTCACAGGTTGACGGTGCCACCGAGAAGGGGTATAATGCCATTCCCCTTGTGGAAGAAGCGGTTGCAACGCACCTTTGCCCACCCTCTGGATGGTGTTCAAAGGCTGCCCTCCCGTCCAAAGCCTGCAGGACTACATCAGCCCTCGTCGGCCGCGCTTTCTCCGCCGCCGGACAGGCTGCATCAGCCCTGCACTCCATGGCAGTATTGCAGATCCTCCAGGCCGATCTCCTCCGTGATCTGGACGAGAGAGGCTCGGATCCTGCTTCAATCACGGATTTGCGCAGCGCGACGGATCTCTCCCTTCGCGCCACAAAATCCACTGCCCAGGCTCTTGGAAGGTGCATGTCCTCGCTGACCGTCACAGAGAGGCACCTCTGGTTGACGCTCGCCGACATGAGGGAGTCCGAGCATGCTGTGTTCCTCAACGCCCGCTCTCCCCCACTGGCCTCTTTGGCCCAGCGGTTAACGGGATCGTGGACCGCTTCTCGGAGGTACAAAAAACCTCCTTCCTGCCTCGACACTCGAGCTCAGCCGCACGCCGTCCTCGCGACCAGCCTGCGCAAAGCTCCGCCCAGCGTCCAGCTCGACCACCGTCTTCGCAGCGACGACAGGGCGGCCACCATAGATCGCGCTCGACCAGCCGCAACAGGCCGCCTCCCCCGCGGGGACCCCGGCCTAAGATCGCGCTGAAACCCAATCCCGCAAAGTCCTCCTAGCAGTCCTCCTCCAAAGGAGGAAAAGACGGTTAAGTCCCGCCGCGGCCGGACCACCATCAAAGCTTCACGCTCTGTCAGTCCCCGTAGTCATGGCTACTGCAGATGTTTACTTCGCAGCCAACGAGCCGGTGATTCAACCCGCTCGCCTGCACACAACCGCCGTTATCACGGCGACCCAGAGAAATCTCAAAAAGAGCATAATGTCTGGTTGTCCGGCTCACGCCGCATGTGTTTTAAGTGTAGAAAATGTGCCCACGTTTCTGTGTTCACCCCTACACACAAGCACTAAAAACCCTGTGTCTCTCACAGAGCCCACTCTCATAAAGCGGCCAAAGCCGCTCGAGTGTTAAATGTAGGAAACGCGTCCACAATCCCATGCCCGCACCTACTTACTGCCCGCTCTGTTACATGGCCCTCGAGCGCTCACATATACTGACAAATACTTTATCCCCGGTGCCGCTCTCGCGCTCCGTTCCTCGCACAATATGTTCCCCGTCCAATGCCACCAGGACATCGTGTGTAAAACGGCCAGCCATCGCTGTCTGTGAGCCACCTGTATTCAAGCACCGAGAGCGCGCGCACTGCGCCCGCACCTCCGAATCAGGTTCCCGAGCCCACGGAATGCGGCAATCGGAGCCCGGAGGTCATTCTGCCCTTAGCCGTACATTCCAGCTATTCCAGGTGCATCAGAATGGGTGCTGAGCACAGTAAGAGAGGGCTATTCATTGCAGTTCGCTCGCCGCCCCCCGCGCTTTCAAGCGCGAACCGAGACGAGAGTGAATGGGGAAGTAGCACACCTACTTCGTGCAGAAATAGCGAAACTTCTGTGCAAAGGGGCCATAGAACCGGTACCCCCTTCTCTGAGCGAGTCAGGCTTTTACAGCCGTTACTTCCTCGTGCCCAAGAAGGGGGGAGCTCTCAGACCGATTTTAGATCTGAGATATTTGAACAAAGCTCTTATGAAAAGACCGTTCAAAATGCTCACAACCAGACAGATCCTCACGCAGATTCGCCCGAGGGACCAGTTTATTTCCCTCGATCTGAAAGACGCTTACTTTCAGATCCAGATAATACCCCGTCACAGGCCATTCTTGAGATTCGCCTTCGACGGTCAGGTATATCAGTACACCGTCCTGCCGTTCGGCCTGTCTTTAGCACCCCGTACTTTCACGAAGTGCATGGACACGGCTCTTGCTCCCCTGAGAAGTCAGGGCATGCAGATTTTGAATTATTTGGACGATTGGCTGATTCTAGCACAGTCAGAGGAAGAACTTATCTCTCACAGAACAGTGCTTCTCAGCCACCTAGAAAGCCTGGGTCTCACGGTCAACTGGACCAAGAGCTCATTACTGCCCAGTCAGTCAGCCTCTTTTCTGGGTTTGGAACTGGACTCTGTATTCAACGCCTGGCCGCGTCTTTCCAGATGGGCAGCGCCCCACCTCTAAAAACATTTCAGAGGATGCTGGGTTGTATGGAATCAACTGCAGCAGTGCTTCAGCTGGGTCTACTGCGTATGCGCCCGCTACAATGCTGGTTGAACGCTCGAGTGCCTCACCGAGCCTGGGCGTCCGGCGGCATTCATATCAGAGTGACTCAGAGCTGCGTTTCAGCACTGAGACCCTGGTTAGCGGCCGACTGGTACCAGCGGGGAGTGACGATGGGAGCCGTCTCGCACCGAAAAGTTATCTCGACGGACGCGTCCAACTTGGGTTGGGGCGCTCTTTTCGAGGGCAAACCAGTCTTTGGCCTGTGGTCAGACCAGGAGAAATGCCTCCATATAAACTGTTTGGAGATGATAGCGGTCGAGAACGCGCTCAAGCGCTTCCTCCCATATATACGGGACCACCATGTGCTAGTCCGCTCGGACAACATGTCCGTGGTGTCCTATGTGAACCACCAGGGCGGTGTCAGATCCAGGAATCTCTGCAAACTGACAGAACGCCTTCTCGTGTGGGCTCATCGCTCGTTGCGCTCGCTGAGAGCCGCGCATGTGCCGGGCCACATGAATGTCGGCCCAGACAGACTGTCCAGAGACAACATTCCCCCGGGAGAATGGTCCCTGCACCCCCAGACAGTCCAGCTGCTGTGGCGCCTTTTCGGCAAAGCGGAAGTCGACCTTTTTGCGTCAAAAGACAACGCTCATTGCCCGAGGTTCTTCTCAAAGAGCGAGGACGCCCGCTGTATGCTTTCCCTCCGATCTCCCTGTTACCACAGGTAATCAAGAGGATCAGGGAAACGTGCCACTCAGTGCTCCTCATAGCCCCGCGATCTGGTACCCAGAGCTAGTGAGGCTGTCGCACTCAGCCCCATGGCCGATCCCGGTGACGAAAGATCTTCTCTCTCCAGCCGGTGGATCAATTTGGCATCCCCATCCAGAGCACTGGTCTCTGCATGCGTGGATAATCAACGGATACCCGCTGATTTGCCAGAAGGGGTCGTAAACACGATCACGCAGTCTAGAGCTCCTTCCACGAGAAGACTCGTCTAAATGATCAATGTTCTCCAAATGGTGCGCTACTAAGAGCCTGGATCCAGACACGTGTGGGGTTTCGCGGGTGCTCTCCTTCCTACAAGAGCTGTTGGACAAGGGCAGGTCCCCTTCCACGCTCAAAGTGTACGTCGCGGCTATTGCAGCGTTCGCGGAGACGACGCGCAGCCATGCAATAGGAAGGAACGAGCTTATCATCCACTTCCTTAGAGGAGCCAGGAGGATGAACCCCCCCGCGGCCCCCCTCGGTTCCTATTTGGGATCTTTCTTTGGTCCTACAGGCCCTGAAAGCGTTTCCCTTTGAACCGTTAGAATCTGTGGATCTGAAATACCTTTCGCTCAAAACCGTTTTTCTGACAGCTCTCTCGTCAGTAAAACGTGTGGGGGATTTACACGCGCTATCTGTTAGCCCCGCATGTCTTGAGTTCGGACCAAATGACTCCAAAGTCATCCTCAAACCGAGACACGGTTACGTCCCCAAAGCGATTTGCACTCCCTTTAGGGCACAGATCATCTCCCTGTCGGCTCTGCCAGCATCCGATAGCGAGGACAGTGATAACTGAGAGTTTATATCACACGCTCCGCGTTCTGAGCAGCTCTTTGTTTCGTTTGGTGGGCGCACCAAGGGTCTCGCCGCCTCGAAACATAGCCTGTCCAGATGGATAGTGGACGCTATCGCAGCAGCTTATGCGTCCAAACACCTGCAGTGCCCTATAGGCATCAGAGCCCATTCCACTAGAGGCATGGCTCTCATCGTGGGCTTGGTCCAGCGGGATTTCTATTCACGACATTTGTATGGCGGCAGGCTGGGCCTCCCCCTCTACATTCGTGAGATTTTATAACCTGGAAGTTCAGGCTAAACTGTTATCAGTTTAAGTGATATGTATGTTCTGCCCAGTTGTTCATGTGCAGACTACTCTCATATACTACTAGCTTTTCTGGTGAGCTGCACTAAGGGACGAGATTCTCTATATACAGACCGGTGGAGCCGCTCTGTACTTTCCCCATCACGCGCTTGTGCACTGGTGCTGGCCCGCGTTGCTGGCCGCCTATTCTCCACTCAGCTGCGCTAGGGGTTTATACTCTCTATACATAGACCGGTGGAGCCGCTCTATTTTCTCCTTATGATGTGCTTATGTACTGTGCTGGCCCGTGCTTCTGGCCGCATTCTCCACATGTTTATACATAGACTGCCAGAGCCACTCTATATTCCTATGAAGTGCTTATGACATGTGCTGGCCCGCGTTGCTGGCCGCCTGTTCCCGCATGTTGTGTTCCCCGGGCTCCCCTGGGACTCATGCAGTGGATGCTCGGCGCGCACAGCGTTGACAAGGGGTTCCCGTAGCGTAAGCAACTTACGCAATACGGGAGAACCTCTCATAAGAGAACATACTCGGTTACCTAACGTAACCTCGGTTCTCTCTTGAAGAGGGAACGAGTATTGCGTAACCTGCCGTGTCACACCGCGAGCTTATTCGCTTCAGTCTATGAAAACCAGAGTTTCAGCCTGTGAGCCCTTCTTTTATACACGCTAGCCACACCCATTCTGGCGGGCTGAGGCGCGTGGAGGGCGCGAAATGCCCTCATTGGGCATGACTTCATGCAGGGCTCACCGATAGGCTGCTGCAGTTGCCGCAGGACAGCCAATGAGCACGCTTATACAGCCTGCTATGGTCTGCTGGCTGCCGCACTGCGTTGACAATAAATACAAAATGAAGGATAATTTTTTTGGCCTCAGATCTCGAGAAAGACAACTTTCCCGTAGCGTAAGCAACTTACGCAATACTCGTTCCCTCTTCTAGAGAGAACCGAGGTTACGTTAGGAAACCGAGTACGTTTTAAGCACTGCTGGAATTAGCTACTGTAATAAAATAAAAAAATTAAGTAATTGTATAATCAGTTTATAATGCAGGTTCAGTGAATCAGGCCACTACAGGATTGTAATTTCATCATCGAAGCATAACCATCATGACCTGTGCTGCATTTCCCAAAAGCATCTTAAGCCTAACTTGATCATAGATCAACTGCAACAAATGGTCTGTACGATCAAATTACGTTTACGATACTTTCGGGAAACACAGCCCAGGTCATAGTTTCTCTTACCACAACAAATGTGCTTTATAAACACAGAGTTGGAGCAGTCAGAGAGAAACTAATATTAGAAGTAAAGGTTCATGAGCCCAACTAAATAAAACAAAACTAAATAAACACAGAGTTGGAGCAGCCAGAGAAAACCGAATAATAAAAAAGGAAAAAAAAATGTCACTACAATGTCGTAAATACGAGTGCGAAGCTCAGGATTTTCTTTAAGCCCCGATCTTTACGAGATGGGGGCGTCAGTGAGAAACATGTCGGAATACCACAATAGTTAAAGGTATTTAGAGGTGAAATTGTCAGGTTTTTCTATTTACAGCGAAGTAAGCTAATTGCCTGAACAGAATATGATGGCATTATAATCTAACAATATGTAACGATAACGTTTTGTAGTGGCTTCATAAATTAATAAAAAAAAATAAAAAAGCAGAGCACACCTGATGCACATTTCTTTGTTCTTCATTTTCTAGAACTAGAGTTTAAAAACCTTGCTGTATTTTTGTGTAATTAATTAAGAGAAAGTAAACCGTCATCTTACTCTGACGAAAGTGACACACCTTGTAAGTACGAACTTCCCAGGAGGACTTGATCGCATTAGACCTCACATTATGGAGTTAAAATTATGCCATAATTAAACAAACAAATCCAGCATTTTGCAAACAAACTCGATCTGCTTTGCAAAGGAAAACGCAACTCGCAAACAAACAGAAAGCAATGTGCAAGTACAAAGGTCAACTTGAGCAAAAATGCAGTGGAGTAACAAATATGTATTGTATATGTTCTTGGAATGTTACACAGCAAAATCCCCCGTGTTAAATTAACACTCCTCAGTGTACATATGTGTCCACACTAGGGGTGTAAATCGGAGCCTTCATGACGATTCGATGCGATTTCTTAAGCCAACGATTAGATTATTTTCGATACTTCAGAATTCCCCGCGATACGATTCGATTCGATTCGATACGGGGTGAAGACGCATATGTGCAAAATCTTTCGGTTTTACAGTCTATGGTTCCTACGCACAGTTTTATAAATGAGACCCCTGGAACGGATCGACGGACTGCAACCGCGTGCAGTGTGAAAGCCCTAACCCTTTTAACATGGGTACGGAAAAAAATACGCACCGCATACGCACTGCAAACGGAGTATGTGTGAAACGGGCATTACAATAAAGTGCATTCAGACAAACGGTTAGACAGACCATCTGTTTTCCTGAAGCCAAAATACTTCCACACCCATGACTTGACGCCGACTGGAGTGTGTAACATTTCACTTTCATTGCCAGCTCGCTCTGACGGTTCCATCGCTCTTGAAAGTCAGACTCAACAATGTGTGTGAACATAGATAGACTGTGAAACTTAAGTAACGCGTGTGAAGTAGAAGACAATAATGAGGTTAGCGCCACCCGCAGCTCAAGAGTAGCTTGTACGCATATGTCGGAGCGGATGCTGAAAATAGACAGGCGAACAGACAGGCGGCAAAATAAACACATTAATCGATACTCTTGCGGACTCATTGATGCATCGAATCGTCGGCTGTATAATCGATGCATCGATACGAATCGCTTAATATTTACACCCCTAGTCCACACTACAGGGTGTTAAAATTAACACTGAAGCAGTGTTGAAGTTAATGAGATAATTAAGTGATTAATTAAGTGATGATTGGCCATTAGTGGTGACACCTAATGTTAATAAGCAGAATCATTGAAGGAAAGAGAAAA
Source organism: Rutilus rutilus (assembly GCF_951802725.1). NCBI lineage: Eukaryota > Metazoa > Chordata > Actinopteri > Cypriniformes > Leuciscidae > Rutilus > Rutilus rutilus. The sequence continues at coordinate 45,725,918 of NC_140210.1, read as the reverse complement.
AACAATAACATAAAAAAGAGAAACACAAGAACTACAACTGGCTTTGTGCCATTACACATTATTACACTTGATATTACCAGTTTCACATTATTTCTGTCATACATCTACTTGAGATTCAACATAAGTTAGTTTCAAGTCACCAATATGGTGATAAGTGTTTGCTTTAGTTGGGCTCTTGACACTTTTTCTTGACAATAGTTTTTCTCTGACTGTTCCTATGTTGTGTTTATAAAGCACGTGTTACTGCAAGAGAAAACCTGCTCACAATATGCTTTGATGATGACATTAACATCATGTAGTGACCTGATTCACTGATGTCATTCAGAATCTAAGTCTTTTTACTATATGCTTGATGTCTCATTTTGTAGTCCTGAGATTCTACAGTTTGAGATCTAACAGCAATATGAACAATTTTGTAAATACTTTGTGCACAGAAGTTACTGTTTTTAAACACACATACATAAAAAATCAGCATATGAATCTCAACAATGGTGACAATAAACAAACTAGTGACAAACAGATCAACTCTGAACATCACAAAACTAGTCATAATAAAACAATAGCTAAATAAAAGCAAACAGGAAAAAAACGATGAAAATTACAGGACAATTCAGCTGTATAATTTATTCATGCTGCAATGCATGATGTGAGCCATGGATGCGTTTTGATTGGTGGCTCCCATCATGCACTGCAACATGAAGCATTTGTTTGATTGTCACCAGTGTTGAGATTCATATGTAGATTATTAATGTCTGTGTGTGATTTTAAAACCTTCAGATTATTAGAACATTGCTGAAATGAACTACTGTAGTGAAAAATTAATAAAACATTTGTATAATCAGTTTATAGTGCTGGGTGAAATCAGCGAATCAGGTCACTACAGCAAAATACTCTGAGTTAAATTAACTATGCTCAGAGAACATTTGGTCCCTCTCTACAGAGAGTTAAAATAACTCTGAATCAGAGTTAAAGTTAATGAGATACTTAAGTGATTAATTAAGTGATGATTTGGAATTAATGATGAACACCTGCTGTCAACAAGCAGAATCACTGAATGAAAGAGAAACAAGAACAGAAAAAAGAGAAACACAAGAACTAAAACTGACTTCAGCCACAGCCTTAGATGAAATCAACTGAAGAGAAAAGAAGACATTAAATCTGTGAAGATCTCAGCAGAGGAGGATTAAACAACTCCACAAACAGCATTACCAGCTTCACTTATTACTAACCAGACTGACTTTATTTCTGTCACACGTCTACAGAAGTTCTTATTGAGAATTAACAGAGGTTTAGATGTTGATGATTTATTGAAAATGTTTGGTCACCATTGTGGTGATCGGTGTTTCCTTTAGTTGGGCAGTTTGACACTTCTTTTTATTTTAATTCTTTTGAGTTTGTGGTTTTTGTAACCGGTTTTACCATAACATGTAATTTGTTGCAAAGAAAGCCAGAAGCAAAAATGATCAGGTGATCTAGTTTTCAACAACAAAAAATTGAATAATGCACCTATCTCATCACTGTCCCAAAGTGGTTATTTGATGTTAATAGATTATATTCACCAACAATACCCTCTTGCCGCGTTTTTTTTTTTTTTTTTTTTTTTAAGACACAGACGTCAAGAATCGGCATATGAATGTTAACAATGGTGACATGTTTCATGCCGCAATGCATCCTGGGAGCCATGAGTTTTATACTATTGTGGCTCCCAGCATGCATTGTGGCATGAAGCATGTCACCATTGTTGAGATTCATATGCTGAATCTTGATGTCTGTGTCTTTAAAAAAAAATTACAAATAAAAATAAAAAAATAAATCCACATAATGTATTTTAAAAACCCAAATTCAGAAAGATTGATCTGTTGCAAGAGAGAATTGTTAACGAATATAATCCATTAACATCAAATAATCACTTTTGGACAGTGATGAGATAAGTGACACAATATTACAATATCTAATATATATTTAGATAACACAAATTCTACTTTTTGTGTTGAAGACTGTATCATCTGCTCATCTTTGTTTCTGGCTTTCTTTGTAACAAATTACGTGTTTTGGTAAAAACTGTTACAACCACAAACTCGCAAAAAAAGCCAAGAGTCAAACTTCCCAACTAAAGGAAACACTGATCGCCATAATGGTGATCAGAATTTTAAAAAAAATCATCAACATCTAAACCTCTGTTAACCCTCTGGGGACCAAGCTGTTTTTGGGGTCCTTGAGATGTTCTGACATGCCTTGACATTTGTGCTTTTTTCAGTTATTTATAAACATGTTAATGGCAAAGGTGTAAATTCACTCTATATAGCACAAACAGGGCTACCATAATATGCGAGCAACGTGTATGTAGATGTTTGTATTTTTAAGAGAATAATGTTTATGCGTGGTTATTGGAAAAAATAAAAATGAAAGTTGCTGAATTAAAACCACAAAACACATTAAATATGTGTCCACAAGACTTTTGACTAATGGATGTTGTCCCTTTGAGTTCTAGCTTCAAAATGATGTGAAAATCATCCTGCCTAATCGTTCACATAAAACACTACATTGATTTAAACATTGTAAAACAGTTTTTTTTGTCAGAAGAGGTTTATGCGTGGGAGTGGTAATGGGTCATCAATATTAATGAGATTCAGACCAGGGGTGTGACATAGACGCTCCCCCAAGTGCTAATGGGCCATCAAGTGAGGCAGGCTGAACAAAGAATGAGGAGATTCAAATGTTTTGTTTTTCAATCTGTTTTATTGTAATTTTGTAAAAACAAAAGTAAAGGCAGGTATCTCACAGTAAATGCTTATGCCCCGTTGATGCGGGCTCTAAGAGTGGACTCCTTGTTGCTCATCTGAATGTTTGTCTTGGCCCTCTTTGCCACATTCCTATAAAAATGATAATATTAATAAAGGTTAATAAAGGTTGATCAAAGTACTATCAGCATGTCAGGGCAGGGCAATCAGCATGTTGATAAAACAAAAAAATATATAAGCTCTTTTATATTAACATTACCAATCAATAATTGTTATATTGTGCATGCATAACACATTTTTTGCAAAGCCACAGAAGTAGGTAAAAAAAATAGTAGATAAATATGTACTTACTCTTTTTGATTTCTGTTGCTGCGTGTCCTGCGAGTTGCAGTGGAAGGCGAGAGTGAACAAGCTACATATTCCTTTAAAAAAAGTTGAAAACTATTTTTATCATATATTTTACAGAGTACTATTCCAGCACATAACTGATGGACATTTAGCAATGCTGATAAAGCAACACAATATAAGCTCTTTTATATTAACATTACCAATCAATAATTGTTATATTGTGCATGCATAACAACACATTTTTTGCAAAGCCACACAGGCACATATAGGCTACATTTGTATAATCACTAAGTATTAGGGCTGGGCGATATATCGCACGATATTGTTATGCGCATCTCATCAGTAAAGCCGGTTCCTTGATTAGTAGTAAATCGCCATCACCTGCTTTCAGATGGAGCGGCATTTACTACAAAGAGCCGTAGTTAACTGACAAGCTGAGCCATATCGTATTAATATCGCGGACGTATCGCCAGCGATAATTAATGTGATATGGCTCAGCTTGTCAGTTAACTACGGCTCTTTGTACACAGCAAAAACTCCAGTGTTAAATTAACACTCCTGGGAGTGTATGAGTCCACACTCAAGAGTGTTGAAGTTAATTATATAATTAAGTGATTAATTTAGTGATGATTGAACATTATTGAAGTCACCTGATGTTAACAATCAGAATCACTGAAGGAGAAAATCACAAATTGTAAGAACATTATTGTGATGGGTATTTGCTTTAGTTGGGCTCTTGAGCCTTTTGTGTGTACTTTAGATTTTGTTTGACTGCTGTATCTGAGTTATAACTGCCATATGAACAAAGAATAAAGTGATCTGATGTTGTTGGTTATAATAATAGTAATATCCAGAATTTTACATGTAATATAAAGGATTTCTTAAAAGTTGTTTAAAAAAAATATTTATTTTAGGCACACACAGACGTCAAGATTCAATCTATGCATCTCAACAATGGTGACGAGCAGAATATTCAATTACGAAAAGTAAATTACATAGACAATTCAGATCATAATTTATTCATACCGCAATGCATGATGGGAGCCATTAATGAGTTGTGATTGGTGGCAGCCACTACAACATGCTTTATTATTGTCACCATTGTTGAGATTCACAGGCTGATTATTGATGTCTGTCTTTCTAAAATAAATAATTTGAAAGTATTTTGATCAGAACAATGTTTATTAAATGTTATGGGTTATAAGAAATATACTGAAAATCATATACTGTAGAATCACAAAGCTGCTACTAACAAGGTAAATCAAACTATCTCAATAAGATTCATTTTTCAGATCACAGCATGATTATGTCAAAACAAAACCAACACTATCAGATCATATTTTTCTTTGTTCATTTGACTGTTATAAATCAATAACAGCAGACAAACAAAATTTAAAGTGAATGTATAAGGGTTAGTGATGTTACGTTCGTGAACGAATCGTTCTTTTTGAACGAATCCTTTAGGTGAACGAATCGTTCTCGTTCACGTAATCAATTGACTCATATTTCTCGTTCACTGAAATCCCTCCCTCCACAGCAGCGCGGCGCTATTAGCAGCGCATGCGCAGCTCAGTGAACCGGTGTTTTCAACCTGTCAAAGAATGAACCTCGAGCCAATAGCCTTCGAGTATGAGATGTGACGGAGCATGTGATTTGTTGGATGTAGTGAACGAATACGCCCTTCACTGACTGACCGAGTTGCTTTTGAGTCTGAACCATAGGTCTGAACGAGAGAGAGATCTTATCGTTTGTGTACGAGTTGAACGAACTGGTATGTCGTTCATGAACGAAAATAACCAGTTGTTTGAACGATAATGATGGCGAACCGATAGAGCTAGGTTTGTGTAGTTAGCATGTTTGCATCAAATAATCAAATTTACACTTTACCATTGTAATGAAAACAGGTTAATAACGCAATATATTGGTTAAATATAACAAAGACAAATTAACATCGTAATTTTTTACTTGGTTTGAGTTAAGGGGGGCGCACTTGACTGTTTACTTGATTTAAATTTACACTTCTCGTTACCTGCTTTTCTTATATTTTGGTTGTGTGTTTTAGTCTTAGTTTTGTGGTATTTTGCACTTTGAACAATTTACTTGACTACTTGTGTTCATTTTGTATTATCAAAATGAATTCATTACGTTTTATTCATGTATGCACTTCTCTAAAAACTAAAACAAACCAAAAAAATATGACAGTATTATAGGTCTCATAACGTCAGCAAATAGCATTTCAGTTCGGGCTGTGAAGGGGCATGTATTTGGTTGGATCTACTGAACGAATTTGCCTAACACTGCTGAGATCGCTCTGTTTTGAGTCTGAACGAGAGGGAGAGATCTCGTTCGTGAACGAATTGAACTGGTACTTTCGTTCGTGAATGAGAGTACTGGGTAGATCGGTCATTTAGCATGTGATTTAATCTCATTCAAAGCGCAGTTATAGGTGTGCACATATAATTGTTTATATTCATATTCAACATACAGAACATCAACGTTTAATATAATCCCAGATTTATGAATGTGTATGTCTGACTAAATAATTAAAATGTTAATATTATGCAAGAAAACCTTGGTTTGGTCATCTGAACCACTTATTTAGACTTATGTTATTAATTTAGTAAATGAGGCACACATTTTAACAAAGCCAAATCACTTTTTTTTGTAACAAGTAAATACGTTCATTAAAACATAACATAAAATACACTCTTTTTCGCCACCTGCTGCAGTATATATCTAATATGAAGAAATTATCACTGAACGAATCAGTGAACGAGTCTGAACGAATCATTTTGGTGAACGAACTGAAAATGAACGAGTCTCTGAAAAGAATCAAACTTTCCACCACTAATAAGGGTCAAGAGCCCAACTAAAGCAAACACTGATCGCCAAAACGGTGGCTTGCAATTTGTGATTTTCTCCTTCAGTGATTCTGCTTGTTAACATCAGGTGTCTTCAATAATGTTCAAGCATCACTAAATTAATCACTTAATTATCTCATTAACTTTAACACTCTTGAGTGTTAATTTAACACTGGAGTTTTTGCTGTGTAGTAAATGCCGCTCCATCTGAAAGCAGGTGATGGCGATTTACTACTAATCAAGGAACCGGCTTTACTGATGAGATGCGCATAACAATATCGTGCGATATATCGCCCAGCCCTACTAAGTATATAAACAAAAATGTAACTAACATCTGTAAAATAGTAGGTAAATATGTACTTACTCTTTTTGATTTTTGTTGCTGCGTGTCCTCGTTGCAGTGGAAGGCGAGAGTGAACAAGCTACATTCCTTTTAAAAAAAGTTAAAAACTGTTATTATCATATATTTTACAGAGTACAATTCCAGCACATGCATAACTGATGGACATTTAGCAATGCTGATAACACAAAACATATGTAACATCAACCAATCTCCAAAAATAAATAATAAAGTCATACAGGCTCATATTATTAACACTAAGTATAAACAAAATTGAACTAACATCTGTAAAATAGTGGGTAAATATGTACTTACTCTTTCTGATTTCTGACTGTGTTGCTAAGCGCACTCCGAGTTGCAGGCGGAGGTAGTGATGAAGCTACATTCCTTTTAAAAAAGTTGAAGAATATTATTACATAAATATAACTATAGTAGCATTAGTCTATAATGAATAACTGATGTAAATAATTTTAGACGCGTGCAATAAGCCTATATGCGTGTCAATGGGCCATTACCGGAGAGGCACACTGCAAACATTAGCCTAACACATTTGTGCACTTCATTAACTGGGTATATTTACACATTTCAGCACATTTACACACATTTACAACTGATATTTGCGAGCATGCATCGTTAACAGAGGTGGAGATTCCAGGGGTCAGAAAGTAAAAGTCCTGCCATATATTTATTCCACCCATGAACTCACACAGCAAACACTCCAGTGTTAAATGAACTCTCCTGGGAGTTTATTTGGCTCCAGACTCAAGAGTGTTAAAGTTAATGAGATAATGAAGTGATTGACTGAGTGATGATTGACCATTATTGAAGACACCTGATGTTAACAAGCAGAATCACTGAAGGAGAAAAATCACAATTTTAGACACCGTTATGGAGATTAGTGTTCGATTTAGTTGGGCAGTTGACCTTCAAATGATTATCTTTAGATTTTGTTTGGCTGTTGATCTGAGTTATTACAGCCAGATGAACAAAAAGAAAAGTTGATCAGGTGGTGTTGGTTATATTTGAACATAATCATAATTTGATCTGAATCACTGAACTCAATTAGAGCCTAATCTCTGACTTAAATGTATATTGGTCATTACAACATCACAGTAATTCTACAGATTAAATTCCAGATGTTTCAATATAATTCAAATTGTTTCTTAAAAGTTGTTCTGATAAAGAAAAAGAAAATCTTTCTTTAAGGCACACACAGACATCACGATTCAGTGTATGAATCTCAATAATGGTGACAAAAAGAATATTCAATTAGGAAAACAAGACAATTCAGATCATAATTTATTCATACCGCAATGCATGATGGGAGCCATGGATGAGTTTTGATTGGTGGCACCCAGAATGCACTGCAACATGCTTTATTATTGTCACCATTGTTGAGAATCACAGGCTGATTATTGGTGTCAGTGTGTCCAAATAATATAATTTTTCAAAGTCCTTTGATCAGAACAACTTTCAAGAAATCTTTCTGATTACATTGAAAATGATTAACATGGCATAATATTAGAATCACAGGCAGCTATAATCAACAAGGTAAACTTAACTCTCTAAATGAGTTTTGTGATTCAGGTCAAATTATGATTATGTCAAAACATAACCAACACCACCTGATCAACGTTTCTCTTTGTTTATCTGAGAGTTGTAACCCAGATACAACAGCCAAACAAAACCTAAAGTTATTAGTTTAAGGGTCAAGAGCCCAACTAAAGCAAACACTGATCACCATAATGGCAACTTAAAAAAGAGATTTTCTCCTTCAGTGATTCTGCTTGTTAACATCAGGTGTCTTCAATAATGCTCAATCATCACTCAAACAATCACTTAATTATCTCATTAACTTTAACACTCTTGAGTCTGGAGCCAAATAAACTCACAGGAGAGTTCATTTAACACTGGAGTGTGTGCTGTGTGAGTTCATGGGTGGAATAAATATATGGCAGGACTTTTACTTTCTGACCCCTGGACTCTCCACCTCTGATCGTTAATGATAATGAGGCAGCATTTATATAGTCAAAATATAATCTAAACACCTACTAGGCCTACTTTCTAAAATAATTTCTAAATTCTATCTTTCATACATAATGATCTAAACATATAATTTAGGCTACACATACAAATACAAATTTCCTAACCAAGGGGTGTAGCATCACTGTAAAAAAGAATACACTGATTTTATTAATATCTAATTAATAAAAATGAGGCAACAGATTACAAGCAATATTATTAATTAAATTTAACAAATTAGAATTGAGTAATAATTAATCAAATGAATTTCTTAAAAGTTAACCATTTAAAATGAGTAAAATGTACAAAATATATTTTATTACCAACATTGAAGACACCTGGTGTTAACAAGCAGAATCACTGAAGGAGAAAACCATAATTAAAGTCACCATTGTGGAGATCAGTGTGTGTTTTAGTTGGGCTCTTGACCCTTAAATAACTTACTTTAAGTTTTGTTCGGCTGCTGTACATGAGTTATAACAGCCAGATGAACAAATAGAAAAGATGATCTGATGGTGTTGGTTGTGATTTAACATAATCATTATTTCACAATCATTAGACCTGAATCACTGAACCTCATATAGAGTCCAATTTATGAGTTAAGTTAACTTTATTAATTACAGCAGTATAATATTTTTAGATAAATTTATATATGTTTTTTTTTTTAGGCACACACACACATCAAGATTTTGCGTATGAATCTCAGCAATGGTGATGAACAGATCACCTCTGAACATAAGCTCATTATTTATTCATGCAGCAATGCATGATGGGAGCCATGAATGAGTTTTGATTGGTGGAACCCAGAATGCACTGCAACATGCTTTATAAATGTCACCATTGTTGAGATTCACAGGCTGATTATTGATGTCTGTGTGTCTTCTTTTTATGTAGGAGAAAACTTTTTAGAAATTATTTGCCTTATTGTAAAAGTTAAAAAATATTATGTCGTACAAGGCCAGTGCTGCTATAATTAATATAGTTCACCTAACTCATAAATTTGACTCTATGAGTTCAGTGATTAAGGTCAAATGATTGTGAAATAATGATTATGTTAAAACACAACCAACGCCATTACATCACATTTTCTCTTTGTTCATCTGGCTGTTATAACTCATGTACAGCAGCCAAACAAAAATTAAAGTTAATAATTTAAGGGTCAAGAGCCCAACTAAAACACACAATGATCACCATAATGGTGACTTTAATTATGGTTTTCTCCTTCAGCGATTCTGCTTGTTAACACCAGGTGTCTTCAATGTTGGCAATAAAATATATTTTGTAAATTTTACTCATTTTAAATGGTTACCTTTAAAGGAATTCATTTGATTAATTATTACTCAATTCTAATTTGTTAAATTTAATTAATAATATTGCTTGTAATCTGTTGCCTCATTTTTATTAATTAGATATCAATAAAATCAATGTATTCTTTTTTACAGTGTACACAAAAAAACAAAACAAAACATTTTTGACATTGAAATGGTACGAGATATTAAATTCATGGTATAGATATGCACTTTCATTAGATCATGTTGAATATAGGTAGATATCAAATGTCAATACTCTGGATGGCAAGTCCACCCAGTATAATATGTAAGCTCATGTTTTGAATAGCTTGTCAACTAATGCAAGTAAGAATAAATACTTACTCATCCGAAATTCTATCCACGGCTGGATCAAGTCGCTCTTCAAAATACAAACGGTCGTCATTAGAGTAGTCGCGCTCCTCTTCTGATGAAAATCTGGACTCTTCGTCGCTAGTATCCAGGACGAGCTGAAGGGCTTCCGCACCGGTGTATCGTGTCATCTTCCCAACGCGCAGGTGACTGAATGATGAAACTTGAAGCGTTTAATGCATTTGCTTGGGGGCGTAATACCTGTTTTGCATAGATGGCTTAACACATTATCTTGTGAATAGCGCGCTCCGTGAGTAGGCGTGAACGAATTAAAGTCAATGAGCTCGTAATGAGCTCGACTGGAATCGCTCTCTTTTTATACAGATTACAGAAGCTGATAATATTTGTTTTTTATATAAATTACTTCATTTAAAAGCTGCGATCTCAAGCTTTATGCCCGTGGGTCTGTTTGCCTGTTTGACTGATTTTTTGCGGAGTTATAGATAATTTTCGAACGCGTTTCAAATGGGAGTTTACTGACAGAGAGAAGGCAGAAATCGCATCATGTTCATTTTTCTTTATTTGTCAAAAAGCAAAACACTTTATTTTTATTGTGAGTATACAGAAAAAAAAATAGAAACTGAACAGGATCGATTGATGTATTACACGAAAATTAAAGATCAAAATTAACAGAGCATTTTGTGTTTATTTTTCATTGCTAAAAAAAAAAAAAAACGAGCAAAACGCACGGGCGCAATAATAAGGAACCAATAATCTGGTTAGTAATAAGTGAAGCTGGTAATGCTGTTTGTGGAGTTGTCAGAGGTGGAGAGTCCAGGGGTCAGAAAGTAAAAGTCCTGCCATATATTTATTCCACCCATGAACTCACACAGCAAACACTCCAGTGTTAAATGAACTCTCCTGTGAGTTTATTTGGCTCCAGACTCAAGAGTGTTAAAGTTAATGAGATAATTAAGTAATTGATTGAGTGATGATTGAGCATTATTGAAAACACCTGATGTTAACAAGCAGAATTACTGAAGGAGAAAATCTCTTTTTTAAGTTGCCATTATGGTGATCAGTGTTTGCTTTAGTTGGGCTCTTGACCCTTAAACTAATAACTTTAGATTTTGTTTGGCTGTTGTATCTGGGTTATAACTCTCAGATGAACAAAGAGAAACGTTGATCAGGTGGTGTTGGTTATGTTTTGACATAATCATAATTTGACCTGAATCACAAAACTCATTTAGAGATTTAAGTTTGCCTTGTTGATTATAGCTACCTGTGATTCTAATATTATGCCATGTTAATCATTTTCAATGTAATCGGAAAAATTTCTTGAAAGTTGTTCTGATCAAAAGACTTTGAAAAATTATATTATTTGGACACACTGACACCAAGAATCAGCCTGTGATTCTCAACAATGGTGACAATAATAAAGCATGTTGCAGTGCATTCTGGGTGCCACCAATCAAAACTCATCCATGGCTCCCATCATGCATTGCGGTATGAATAAATTATGATCTGAATTTTCTTGTTTTCCTAATTGAATATTCTTTTTGTCACCATTGTTGAGATTCATACACTGAATCTTGATGTCTGTGTGTGCCTTAAAGAAAGATTTTCTTTTTCTTCATCAGAACAACTTTTAAGAAATAATTTGAATTATATTGAAACATCTGGAACTTAATCTGTAGAATTACTGTGATGTTGTAATGACCAATATACATTTAAGTCAGAGATTAGGCTCTAATTGAGTTCAGTGATTCAGATCAAATTATGATTATGTTCAAATATAACTAGCACCACCTGATCAACTTTTCTTTTTGTTCATCTGGCTGTAATAACTCAGATCAACAGCCAAACAAAATCTAAAGATAATCATTTGAAGGTCAACTGCCCAACTAAATCGAACACTAATCTCCATAACGGTGTCTAAAATTGTGATTTTTCTCCTTCAGTGATTCTGCTTGTTAACATCAGGTGTCTTCAATAATGGTCAATCATCCCTCAATCAATCACTTAATTAGCTCATTAACTTTAACACTCTTGAGTCTGGAGCCAAATAAACTCCCAGGAGAGTTCATTTAACACTGGAGTGTTTGCTGTGTGAGTTCATGGGTGGAATAAACATATGGCAGGACTTTTACTTTCTGACCCCTGGAATCTCCACCTCTGGGAGTTGTTTAATCCTCCTCTGCTGAGATCTTGACAGATTTAATGTCTTTTGTCTTCATTTGATTTAATCTAAGGCTGTGGCTGGAAGTCAGTTTTAGTTCTTGTGTTTCTCTTTTTTCTTTTCTTGTTTCTCTTTCATTCAGTGATTCTGCTTGTTGACAACAGGTGTCCATCATTAATGACCAATCATCACTTAATTAATCACTTAAGTATCTCATTAACTTTAACTCTGATTCAGAGTTATTTTAACTCTCTGTAGAGAGGGACCAAATGTTCTCTGAGCAGAGTTAATTTAACTCTGGGGATTTTGCTGTGTAGTGTGGACACATATGTACACTGAGGAGTGTTAATTCAACACTGGGGGTTTTGCGGTGTAGAAATCGCCTCGGTTACGTATGTAACCCTCGTTCCATGAGTTCAGGCACGTCTCCGTTCCCTGAACTCAGGGAACGAGGGTTACATACGTAACCGAGAAGTTCCCTTTCGTCCTGGGAACTCCGACGTGTCGTCGGGGGAGTTCCCTGACGAATTGGGATCCCTAATAAAACGCCATGGTGCTGGCCCCTTGCAGCAGTTTCTTGAAGACCCGCTCTGCAAGACCCGCTCAGTGGATATTGGATAACACTGGGAAAGCGTACCCTAACCCCCCAAAATAAAGGGGAGGGAACGCTGCGGAAGCCCCAGCCTGCCTAAGGAAGGCCTGGAATACACATATGTACTAGCCCAGAGGGATAGTGAAACATATGGCAGTCCCTGAGGTGGTCCCAATCCGAGGGAAGTGGGAGCGCACTCAACAGGGACGACAGAACGAGTCCGTCAAGGGGAAGACCCGGCTGAACTGCACGTGGCATCATGGGTCACAGTAGAGACCACTGGAAAAAAACACCCAGTCTACTAGCAACTCCCTACTAGAGGTAGCAGACCTGGCGCCAGGCGGTCCGCCATGCCTGGCACCGGAGGGGTGATGGAGGAACTCACGAGGCTCACCGACGTTGGGCGCCATACGGAGCAAAGGACGCACGTATCTGGCCGAAAGGCGGAGTGGCGTAGCAAGCCGACACAACCTATTCCCTTGCACCACTGGCCGTAGCGAGTACTCGGGAGGAAACAGGTTCCACACGTAGGCTATAGAATCTAGCGAACGTGTTCGGTGTCGCCCAGCCCGCAGCTCTACAGATGTCTGTCAGCGAGGAGCCTTGAGCCAAAGCCCAGGAAGCGGCAACACCTCTAGTAGAGTGAGCGCGCAACCTGGGAGGACAAGGCTCACCCAGAGACTCATATGCTCGGGTGATAGCATCCACTAACCAGTGGGCTAACCTCTGCTTGGAGACAGCCTTCCCCTTCTGCTGGCCTCCGTAACAGACAAAGATCTGAGGTCCTGAAGCTTTGCGTTCTGTCAATATAAACCCGCAGGGCGCGGATGGGACAGAGAAAAGCTAGGGCTGGGTCTGCCTCCTCCTGGGGCAGCGCTTGCAGGTTCACTACCTGATCCGCGAAGGGAGTGGTAGGAACCTTGGGCACATATCCGAGCCGGGGTCTCAATACAACGTGAGAAAGGCCCGGCCCGAACTCTAGGCACTATTCGTCGACCAAAAATGCCTGCAGATCCCCGACCCTCTTGAAAGAGGCCAATGCTAACAGGAGCGCTGTCTTAATGGACAGGATATTAAGCTCTACTGTCAACAAAGGCTCAAAGGGAGGACTTTGAAGAGCTCTAAGTACCAGAGCTAGGTCCCAAGAGGGTACAGAGTGCAGAACACAAGATGGATTTAACCTCCTAGCACCCTTAAGGAATCTGATGATCAGGTCGTGCTTCCCCAAAGACTTACCTTCTACTGCATCGTGATGTGCGGCTATTGCAGCGACATACACTTTGAGGGTGGAGGGAGACAGCCTTCGCTCCAACCCATCTTGCAGGAAGGAAAGCACGACTCTGACCGGGCAGGTTCGGGGGTCCTCCTGACGGGAGGAACACCAATCGACGAACAGGTTCCACTTCAACACATAGAGGCGCCTCGTAGAGGGGGCTCTAGCGGAAGTGATGGTGTCTACCACTGCCTGTGGTAGACCACCTAGAACCTCCGCGTCCCGTCCAGGGACCAGACATGGAGTTTCCAGAGGTCTGGACGCGGGTGCCATAGAGTGCCCCGTCTCTGAGAAAGGAGGTCCTTCCTCAGAGGAATTGGCCAAGGAGGGGCTGTCGCGAGGAGCATGAGTTCCACGAACCAAGTCCTGGTGGGCCAATACGGCGCCACTAGAAGGACCTGCTCCTTGTCCTCCCTGACCTTGCACAGGGTCTGTGCAAGAAGGCTCACTGGGGGAAACGCATACTTGCGCAGGTCCCGGGGCCAGCTGTGAGCCAGGGCATCCGTGCCGAGGGTCCCCTCGGTCAGGGAGTAAAACCACTGGCAATGGGTCGTGTCTGGAGAGGCAAACAGGTCTACCTGTGCGACTCCGAAGACACTCCAAATCAGCTGGACCGCCTGGGGATGGAGTCGCCATTCTCCTGGCAGGGGAGGCTGCCGTGAAAGCTCATCTGCGACACGGTTGAGCGCCCCTGGAACATGAATGGCACGAATCGACCTCAGATGCTTCTGACTCCACAGGAGGAGGTGGGAGGCGAGTCGCGACATACGACGGGAGCGTAGACCACCTTGATGGTTGATGTACGCAACGGTCGCAGTGCTGTCCGTACGGACCAGTACGCGCTTGTGTCTGAGAAACCCCTTTTGGCGACACAAGGCTGGGCGTACTGCTTGCAACTCTAGGCAGTTGATGTGCCAATGCAGCTGGGGCCCCGTCCACAGACCCGAGACTGCATGCCCTTTGTACGTGGCCCCCCACCCCATGGCAGAGGCATCTGTGAACACCACAGCATGCCTGGAAACCTGGACTAAGGGCACTCCGGCCCGAAGAAACGCAGGATCCGACCATGGGGAGAAGGTTTGGCGACAGTGCGGGGTCACTTTGACCCAGAACGTGCCGCTCTGCCACGCCCACCTCGGGACTCGATCGTTAAGCCAGTGCTGAAGCGGTCTCATATGTAACAGGCCGAGCGGCGTTACTGCGGCTGCGGCTGCCATATGCCCCAGGAGCCTCTGAAATTGTTTCAGTGGAACCGCTGTCCTGCCTCGAAAGGACCTGAGGCAGGTGAGCACTGACTGGAAGCGTTCCTCCGTGAGGCGCGCAGTCCGGGTGACCAAGTCCAGTTCCACACCAAGATAAGAGATCCTCTGCACGGGGCAGAGTTTGCTCTTGTCAAGTCAAGTCAAGTCAAGTCAAGTATATTTGTATAGCGCTTTTCACAATACAGATTGTATCAAAGCAGCTTCACAGTATTAAATTAAAATAATACAACAAGGTTTGTTTCTAGTGGAATTTATTGATTGATAAAATTAAATATCCCCAAAATATCCCCAACTGAGCAAGCCAAAGGCAACAAGCAAAGACAAAGCAAAGGCAAAGGCAAAGCAAAGGCAAAGACGTCTTGTCCCAGTTGACCTGAAGCCCCAACCGTCCCTGTGATCGCACATCGCATCTCGCGAGTGAGCTAGAATGAGTCAGTCGTCGAGATAGTTGAGAATGCGAACGCCTTGTTCTCTCATGGGAACAATGGCCGCCTCCGCGACTTTCGTGAAGACACGGGGCGACAGGGCCAGCCCGAAGAGTAGGACTTTGTACTGATACGCTCGACCCTCGAAAGCAAACCTTAGAAACGGTCTGTGTCGAGGAAGAATCGAGACGTGAAAGTACGCGTCCTTCAGGTTGATCGCTGCAAACCAATCCTGGGGACGGATGCATTAAAAAATGCGCTTATGCGTGAGCATTTTGAACGGGAGTTTGTGCAGGGCCCGATTCAAAACTCGCAGGTCCAGGATTGGCCGTAACCCACCGCCTTTCTTGGGTACAATGAAGTAGGGGCTGTAAAACCCGGACCTCATCTCGGCAGGAGGGACCGGCTCGATCGTGTCCTTCGCCAGCAGGACATCGATCTCTTTCCGCAAGACAGGGGCGTCCACCGACCGCACATGGGTGAAGTGGATGCCCCTGAACTTGGGAGAATTGCATAGCCGAACTGAATGGTGCGGATGGGCCATCGGGACGGACCCGGAAGTGCTAGCCAGGCTTTCAGATACCGTCCCAACAAGCCCACCCGAACCACCGGCATACCCGCGGAGGGGCAGCGAGGTGGAAGACAGGGACCCGGCTCTGGTGGTATTGTAGCGACCGAGAGCGGGTCTGGGCGTGGAACTCGACACCAACCTGCTTCCACCGGGGGGCAGACGGCAGAGAAGGCCCATGGGCCTTCTGCTGCGGGCTGCCCGGTGGCGAGGGGATGGGTAGAGACGAGGAACGAGGCCCTGACTCCTCGTGTCCTAGTCTCTGCACCTCCGGGCCCAGCTGCAGACCGGAGCGATGCAGCCGAGGCTGCGTTACTGCTTCCACGAGCTGGGGAGAGGGGAATGGGAGCGGTGCCGCTTGGGGGCGGCACACACTGCCATCCTGGCCCTCTTGGATGGCGGAGACTGTGTGCCCACCAATCTCCACCGAGGGTGACCTGAAGGAGGAAGTAGAGACTGCTCTTTTATTTACCGAGTGGTCAGCGGCGGAACAGAAACAAAACTGAACACAGGATTCTCCACCCGGCCCTCCCCCGGGGGAAGGAGGTGTGCAGAGGCACCCTCCTGTAGGGCAGCATCCAGGTCCTCCCTCAGGTCGCCCGTCTCAGGGACGCTTCCCGCCCTTCTTCTTCCGGTAAGGGGCCGGAGGCGCCTGAGCGGGCTGGGCCGCCCTCTTACGACCAGACCTCCACCCTCCAGGGTTAGACTGCTGCCCTGAAGGAGGAGCGGCCGCAGGAGGGCGCCCTCGGCGACGAGCAGCCGGAAGCTCTACGGCCACAGAAGACGGACCAGCAGCAGTCCGTCTCCTGTGCAGGACGTGCCGTATCGCCTCCGACTGCGTCTGGGCGGTGGAGAACTCTTGGGCGAAGCTCTCCACCGCGTCGCCCCCTTGGGATATGGGGAAGTTGAGAAGTTTGTTCTTCTCCGCTTCCCGCATATTCGCAAGGGTAAGCCATAGGTGGCACTCCTGGACCACCAAAGTGGACATCGCCCGACCCAGGGAACGTGCGGTGACTTTTGTTGCCCGGAGGGCGAAGTCCGTCGCCGCACACAGCTCCTGCAGCAATCCGGGGTCGGGACCACCCCCCTGCATGTCATGGAATGCCTTGGCCTGGTGGACCTACAGCAGCGCCATAGCATGCAGGGCGGAAGTGGCGTCTCCACACGCCATGTAGGCATCCCTGGTCAGACCAGAGGAAAACCTACAGGCGCGGGAGGGGAGTGAAGGGGACACAACTGCATCGCAACCGACCGCTCCACTGGGGGGATTCCCTCGTACCCGTGCGCCGCTCCGCCATCGAGAGTGGTGAGGAAGGAGGAGTGAGGTTGTCTACGTCTGGTCGCCAGAGGGGCCAGCCAAGACTTCTTCAACTCCTCATGCACTTCCGGTAAGAATGGTACTGGAGCGGGCCGTGGGGCAACGACACGGCCCGCTCCGGGACACCAATCATCCAGCCGCAAAGGTTCGGGACCCGGTGGAGGGTTCCACACAAGCACGACATTTGCGGTCGCCCTTTCGAGCATAGCACCCATTTCCGGATCTGGCTCAGCCGAAGCCACCGCACCCGAAGGGGGTAGTCCCGCTGAGTCATCACCAGAAGATAACCGCTCTTCCTTCGATGCCGCGATTGACATCTGGTCCTCAGGCGGCCCCCCGAAGGAGACGGCTCCGGAAGCTCCACCGGGACAGCCAATGGCAACGAGCTACTAGAGGAGTGAGAAGCCTGTGAGGATCTTTCACCAGACGGGACGTTCTTCACTGTAATCCTCATCCGCTCACCAACAGGAATCACCGAAGTAGCCGTCTGCCGATTTGCCGGTTTGCTGAAGGGACTCCCCCATGTTTCAGGGTTCTCAGTCTCGAACGCAGCATCGCCAGAGTCATGTTCCCGCAATGAGAACATAACTCGTTCACAAACGCTGCCTCAGCGTGCCCTAAGCCCAAACACGAGAGGCAGTGTTTGTGACCATCTTCCTGAGGGAGAAGTCGACCGCATCCAGAAACGCATGGGTGAGACGACATCCTGAAAAGGACACGAAACACCCGCAAGCTCTTTTAGAAAGAATTACTCTGTATGTGCCGAAGCACCGAGGGACCACCGCGGCAGACACGACGGGGAAACTGCAAGCCCCCGTGCTGCACTCACCCATTTACCAGCTGAAAACGGCTCTTTTTTAAAGAGAAAAACTCGGCCAGCAGCGGGTAAGCGATGATCGCTGAAGCGCCATCACACCAGCACCAGAGATGACAACTTCTTTTCCTGAAGGCTCGTTTTAAGTGAAAATCTTCGGCAGAAAACAGCACCTCACACTAGAGACACTGGATGGCTCCGAAGCAAAAAGCATTGACGCAATGTTTACTTCCGCCTTTATACCCGCGCTGGTAGGCGGGCTGCGGAATGCAAATCTTGCATGCCAATGTCCATTGGCTTGTTTTAATTCTCTCGAAGGCAGTTGGCTCCCTAGCGTGATCCCAATTCGCCAGGGAACTCCCCTGACGACACATCGGAATTCCCACGACGAAAGGGAACAATGTTCCTATAATGTTGAATTTTAAATAAAAATGAAGTTGAAAGAACGTTTGAGGAACATTATACCTTTTAAAAGACTGTTCTTATAACAAAAGTCTGTTAGCTGGGTACACTGTAAAACCCAACAAGTTAAGCTAACTCATTTCATGTGAGGAAACCGATTACCTCAATTCAATTAAGTTTATAAAAACAATAGTTTTCCTCTGGTTGCTGTAACTGAGTGTTTATAAAACACATTTGTTATGACACATATGCCAAAAGAAAATATGAGCATGTGGTTGTGTTTAGATGATAAAAATCATCACTTAGTGACTTGATTTTCTGATCTTTTCCAGAGCCTAATCTCTGATTAGACAGGTGATGTATTATTTGTATTATTCATTATAATAGAACTGATTCTGCTGTAAGGCCCATTGTTGTGATTAGATTTAGATTAGCGTAAGGCCCATTGTTGTGATTAGATTTAGATTAGATCAGATTTTAAAAATCTTTATGGTATCATGCTGACTTAGTAATCAATAATCAGCATATGAATCTCAACAATGGTGACCATTAAAAAAATGATTTATGCCGCAATGCATGCTGGGAGCCATGGATAAGTTTCGTATTATGCTAGTACCCAGCATGCATTGCAGCATGAATAATTTTTTAATGGTCACCATTGTTGAGATTCATATGCTGATTCTTGATGTCTGTGTGAGTCTTAATAATGCAATACCTTTTCTGTGAAACTTTTTGTGCACAACTATTTGTAAATTTCTTCATATTATCTGATGGTCATAACATGGCTAGCTCTTATGCTGCAGAATCACAGTTTTGAGAAAAACTAATACGTTGCCCTTTTAATCAGAGATCTGACTAAATGATGATTGTCATCATCAATCCTTCACCATCAACATCCGATCAGACTCTTCCTTGCCTTTTGTGCCATAACAAATATGTTTTATGAACACTCAATTATAGCAGCCAAAAAAAATCTTAAGTCAAGGGTCAAGCGCCCAACTAAAGCAAACACTGATCTTCATCATGGTGATCTTAAATGAAACTCAAATCATCAACTTCTAAACCTTTGTTAATTCTAATAAGAACTTATGTAGACGAATGGCAGTAATAAAGTCAAAGTGGTTAATAATAAGTGAAGCTTGTAATGCTGTTCATGGAGTTGTTTAATCCTCCTCTGCTGAGATCTTGAGATATTTAATGTCTTCTTTTATCTCCAGTTGATTTTTCTGTGGCTGCAAGTCAGTTGTAGTCCTTGTGTTTCTCTTTCCTTCAGTGATTCTGCTTGTTAACAGCAGGTGCTCATCACTAATGCTCAATCATCACTTAATTAATCACTTAATTATACAATTATCATTCTAGGACCTAGAAATGTTCTATAATTCATTCAGTTTGAGTTCTGTTTCAGTCATTCAAGTTTCGGTAATATTTGAGTGCTGTGAACTCAATTTTATTTAGTACATATTACTGTTAGGTTTTACACTGTAAAAATGAATACGTTATATCTATTCAATAAAATTGTGGCAACAGATTACAAGCAATATTATTAATTAAATTTAACAAATTAGAATTGAGTAATAATTAATCAAATTAATTCCTTTAAAGTTAACCATTTAAAATGAGTAAAATTTACAGCAATTTTAATTTTTTATTGCCAACATTGAAGACACCTGATGTTAACAAGCAGAATCACTGAAGGAGAAAACCGTAATTTTAAGTCACCATTATGGTGCTCAGTGTTTGTTTTAGTTGGGCTCTTGACCCTTAAATCATTTACTTCAGATTTTGTTTGGCTGCTATACTTGAGTTATAACAGCCAGATAAACAACAAGAAAAGATGATCTGATGGTGTTGGTTGTGTTTTAACATAATCATTATTTCACAATCATTAACCTGAATCAGGTGTATTCAATGTTGGCAATTAAAAACAAAATTTGTTTAAACATTTTTTTTTGTAATTTTACTCATTTTAAATGGTTACCTTTTAAGGAATTAATTTGATGAATTATTACTCAATTCTAACTTGTCAAATTTAATTAATAATATTCCTTGTAATCTGTTGCCACAATTTTATTGATTAGATATAGCGTATTCTGGAATAGAACACTTCACATGCTGCGGAGAAACTTCATTATTTGTTTTAGTGAAAGCATTAAGTTCACAAACATATATATATTTTTTATTATTATTTTCATATGAAATGTTGAGGAAACGGAATGTTAGATTGTCACTTTAATATTAGTTTATGACCCAGGATTCCCACGTGAAACCTGGCAATGTTAGGTAATTTTGAAATGGTTGTTTTTAGACCAAAAAATGGAAATAAAATCTTAAAAAATAAAATAAAAAAATACATATATATATATATATATATATATATATATATATATATATATATATATATATCATATATTTTTATGATTGTACTGGAATGTAACGTGTTTACTTCCAATTTACAAGTCTGTCTTTTTCTTTAAGACGCATTGATATTCAAAAAATCCTATAAATGCATTTAAAAAAATATTGTGAATTAAAATGAATCACTCTGGATTAGCAAAAGAAGAAAAAAGAAAAAAAAAAGTCTCAAGCTGCACTTCTGGTTAAATTTTATAATAACATATGTTTTTCAGAAACTTGTTAATTTCTTAATATATTTTCATAACAGCTAATCTCTATGCAGACCCCTGCTACAACTACAATGTGCTGGACAATCCTTGGAGATCCATCAATAATACATATGCTTCAGTCAGAAACTGTGACACGTCTGTCTCCTGGAGCGGCTGGTATCGTCTCTTCATTAACAGCGTGAGCGCTCATATCCCAGACACATGTGTTGCTCAGTACAGCTGTGGCACTAATATTACACTGTGGATACGTGGTGGACACCCAACAGTAACAGATGGAGTCGTCACTCGAGATGTCTGTGGTAAATGGGTCGGTGACGCTGCGAGTTACTGCTGCTTGTTCGGGTCATTTCCCATTAAAGTCAAAGCCTGTCCAGACAATTATTATGTCTATGAGCTGGTTAGACCGACTGTGTACTGTTCAGCATACTGTGCAGGTAATTATATTCACATGAGCTCTTTCTACACATTCATGATATTTGTGTCTCTGTTCATTAATCACTGTTCATTTAATCCAAACCTTCAGACACTGGCAGCATTAACACCAGCCCTACAACTATCACACCAGTGACCATCTCACCTGGTAATGTTACACACTGTGTCTCTATTGGCTTATTTTCTGAATGTTTCTAATGTATAGGCTACAGATATGCTATAGTAAATTTGAACATGGATTTTAACATGCATATTTGCCTCAAAAGTCATGGAAATGTTTTGGTAGAAATGTATGAAACCTGTAGATTGTTCTCAGGTGTGTCTGGCTGTCATTCACTGTCTGAATTTGCCACACTTAGTCAAAAACAGTACTTGTGTTTTTAATTATAAAGAACTTTTATAAAAAAAATTTTTTAAGTTTAACTTTAGGGACTGTAAGACGGCCAAGGTCAGAGGATCTCAGGTTTCTGGATGGAGTGTACGGAGTCAAAAGATCCGTTAAGTATTGAGGTGCCAAATTATTAGGGCTGTAATCAACCAAAGAAAATCTTGGTCGACTAAAGTCCTGAAATTTTCGACTAAAAATCAGCTAAAAATGACGTTAGGTAAAAAAAAAAAAAAAAAAAGATGGGGTCTGTTAGTCGCAGGGGTCAGCAGTACCATCTCTGAACCGATTCGTCTTGCAAAACTATCACACGTTGACAACCCAGTCAACACGTTGATCTCACAGTGATCTCTCCATATGACCACAATGTGAGTTCACAGTGAGCTAAAAGTGTAACCTCACAGCGCACTCGCTGTGTGCTCATTTTATTGCCACAATATGAGGTCACCCCAGCTATAAATGTTATTGGATTTGAACATTTTAGTTGAAAATGAAAATTAGGTTGACGTCTAAACATTTGATGTCAGGCTCCAACTTCATTAAACAACTCCACAAACAGCATTACCAGCTTCACTTATTACTAACCAGACTGACTTTATTTCTGTCAGACGTCTACAAAAGTTTTTATTGAGGTTTAACTCTAATGTGTTTCATTTGAAGTCACCATAACAGTGAATAGTGTTTCCATTAGTTGGGCTCTTAACTCTTATTATATCTTTTATCTTTTTTGGCCGCTGTGACAGGGTGTTTGTCAAACACATTTGCAGCAGCAAAGAAAGCTAAAGTGAAATACCTGTTACCTGTTGATGGTTTTATAATCATCATGAAATAGACTGCTTCACTGAGGTAATTTGAATCTAACAATTGTGTTGTACCAATAATATATTCTCATTACAAACTCTGTGTTACTGCAGCGTGAGGTCCAACAATATTATAACAATCAGTTAGAAGACTTTAACAAACATGAACATGAAAAATTAATCCACGGTGACACACAGAGATATCAAAAATCAGCACATGAATCTCAACAAGGGTGACAATATATATATATTTTTTTTTTAGATAAACAGATTAATTCATAACATCACTGAAAAGCTACTAAATGTCACAAAAAAAAACAACAGCAAAAAATAAAAGCACATTTAGAATTAAAATAATACAGGACAATTCAGCTGCATAATTTATTCATGTTGCAATGCATGCTGGGAGTTTTGTACAATGATGGTACCCAGCATGCATTGCAGCAAGGTACTTTAGATTGTCACCATTGTTGAGATTCATACGTTGATTATTGATGTCTGTGTTTGTTATCTAACAGTAATTTTTCATGCTCGTTAAAATCTTCTAATTGATTGTTATAATATTGCTGGAACTCATGCTGCAGTAACACAGGGTTTGTAATGAGAATATATTATTGGTACAACACAATTGTTAGATTCAAATTACCTCAGTGAATCAGTCTATTTCATGATGATTATAAAACCATCAACAGGTAACCATCATCACCTGATCTCGTTTCACTTTAACTTTCTTTGCTGCTGCAAATGTGTTTGACAAACACACTGTCACAGCGGCCATAAAAGATAAAAGATATAATACGAGTTAAGAGCCCAACTAATGGAAACACTAATCACTGTTATGGTGACTTCAAATGAAACACATTAGAGTTAAACCTCTGTTAATTCTCAATAAAAACTTCTGTAGAAATAAAGTCAGTCTGGTCAGTAATAAGTGAAGCTGGTAATGCTGTTTGTGGAGTTGTTTAATCCTCCTCTGCTGAGATCTTCACAGATTTAATGTCTTTTCTCTTCAGTTGATTTCATCTGAGGCTGTGTCTGAAGTCAGTTGTAGTTCTTGTGTTTCTGCTCATCTCTTTTACTGTTCTCTTCTTTCTTTCAGTGATTCTTTTTGTTAACAGGCTGAGATTACTTCATATTTAATATACACAGATTTTGTGGCTCAGATAAGGTCCAGTTCTGGTTTATTTCTTTGCTCTTGGCTGACATGTGGCATTGCTATGGCCTGCTTGTGGCCCAGATTTGGCAAACAGGAGTGGCCCACCCAAGTGCCGTAATTCCACGCTGCATGTGGGCCAGATCATCTTTCCACATGTGCCAGATGTGGGCCGGATCTGGGCCGACACAATGTTGCTATGTGGGTATTGTGGTCACAGTTTGAGCACGCAGTGAGAGCGCTGTGAGGTTACACTTTTAGATCACTGTGAACTCAGATTGCTGACGGTGTGACCACATGGTGACATCACTGTGAGATCAAAGTGTTGACTGGGAACATTCCTCCTGTTCGTTTGGCCATAAAAAGTTCTTAGTTGGGGGTTTTCGTTGGTTGGCGGAGACTGGCTGGAGCCTGATTTTATGGCTCTGGGTTGCTGATTTGAGTTTGGAATGTGAAGACTCTTTGTGGGATTATGTATGAACAAAATCACCTAAAAGCTTCAATTGTGTTTGGTTAATTCTCGTAGTTGTTACAGGTTGGAACACTATTTATTTTGGTTTTGAGTGGTGGTGAAACCAACTGTTTTTGTGTGCAGATCTCAGAGCCTAGGCTGCCTACAGAGACGCGTTTTTTTTTTTGACGGCATGCTTATGGGGCGGGCAGCTAGCGGATCGTTAGGAAAGATTAGATGAATGTGATCATTTATGTTTGGGCCTGAAATCGCTGATACAACCTTTAAATGAACTTTCCTGGAAGTTCAAACCATCCTACAAATTGCATGTAACCTTTGAACAAATACCAAATCTAGTGCATACAAATGCATATCTGTCTGTTGATTGTGAGACACTTGCAGAGGTGGAAAGTCCAGGTTCAGAAAGTAAAAGTCCTGCAGGAGAGAGAACTAATTAGTGAAATCAAAACTCCAGCGTTAAATGAACTCTCCTGGGAGTTTATTTGGCTCCAGACTCAAGAGTGTTAAAGTGTTAAAATATAAGTGTTAAATTAACACTGAAGAGTGTTAAAGTTAATGAGCTAATTAAGTGATTGATTGAGTGACGATTGAGCATTATTGAAGACACCTGATGTTAACAAGCAGAATCACTGAAGGAGAAAAATATAAAAATTAGTCACCATTATGGAGATCAGTGTGTGATTTAGTTGGGCAGTTGACCTTTAAATGTTTAATTTTAGATTTTGTTTGGCTGCTGTAACTGAGTTATAACAGCCAGATGAACAAAGAGAAAAGGTGAACAGGTGGTGTTGGTTATATTTTAACATAATCATCATTTGATCTGAATCACTGATCTCCTTTAGAGCCTAATCTCTGACTTAAATGTATATTGGTCATTACAGCATCACAGTGATTCTGCAGAATAAGATCCAGATTTTTCAATATAATCCAAATGATTTCTTAAAAGTTGTTCTGATATAAAAACAAATCTTTATTTAAGGCACACACAGACATCAAGAATCAGTGTATGAATCTCAACAATGGTGACAAAAAGAATATTCAATTAGGAAAAGGAAATTACTAAGACAATTCAGATCATAATTTATTCATACCGCAATGCATGATGGGAGCCATGAATGAGTTTTGATTGGTGGCACCCAGAATGCACTGCAACATGCTTTATTATTGTCACCATTGTTGAGAATCACAGACTGATTCTTGATGTCTGTGTGTCCAAATAAAATACTTTTTCAAAGTCTTTTGATCAGAACAACTTTTACAAAATCTTTTTGATTATATTGAAAATGTTGAAAATAGTACACTGTATAATTACAGGCTACTGTAATCAACAAGATAAACCTAATCTGGGTGTTTATTTCACACTCATATTTTAACACTTTAACAGTCTTGAGTCTGGAGAAAAATAAACTCCCAGGAGAGTTAATTTAACACTGGAGTTTTTGCTGTGCAGCTGATTTCACTAATTAGTTCTCTCTCCTGCTGAATTAGCAAATCCAGGTGATTGGGACAAAATACTGAGGAGGACTTTTACTTTCTGAACATGGACCTTACACCTCTGCAATATACCCAATTCTGAAGTTGCTACCCTAACAGAATTTTGTTATAAGAACGTTCTCCAAATATTCAATGTTGGTTCTGGGAACATAAAAAATGTCCGGTTTTCTTGACGTTAGAGGAACGTGTTTTAAAAGGTATAATGTTAATGTTATAATGTGTAACGTTGTTTCAACTTCATTTTGATTTAAAATTCAACATTATAAGAACGTTGATTTCTAACATTCCAATCACATAAAAATGTCCAGTGTAATGTTACTAGAATGTTATTAAAGGTTAATAAAGGCCACTGAGGAGGACCAAGCCATTTTACAGCTGATCGCTGTCAAAAAAGTTCAGGAGGTATTTCTTAGCTATGGCTGATTGAATGTATTTTAGTCCAGTGCCTGTATATCCTACAAGATTAGTATTGACCAAGTTCAGAGGCTGTCATATGTGGATCAACTTACTTTGTTGTGTATTTTCAACAGTTTCAATATGAACAATAACTTTAATTTTGATTCAGTGGATTAATTGCATTTAAAAAAAAAAAAAAAAAAAAGTGTCATGAATTTATTGCATTTAAAAAAAAAAAATCTGTTTTTATAATAAATCTTTAAAAATTAAAATTTCAATATCTCTTCATATTAAAGATAGTAAAATTTTTACTAATATATTTGCAATGTACTATTGAAAAGGGAATATATTTAAAATACAATAAATTATACTTTTTTTCCACTAGGGCACAGTTACAGAAGCCAGAGAAAATCTAATGTTTTAAACTCAGGGGGCAAGAGTCCACTAAAGCAAACACTGATCACCATAATAGCCACTTCAAATAAAACAATAAAACATTAACATCTAAACCTAATTCTTAGTAAGAACTTTTGTAGTCGTCTGACAGAAATAAAAACTGTTTGGAAGCTGTACCAAAAGCTGCATTCCTGGTTACATTTTATAATAACATGTTTTTCAGAAACTTGTTAATTTCTTAATATATTTTCATAACAGCTAATCTCTCTGCAGACCCCTGCTACAACTACACTGTGCTGAACGATACATGGAGATCCATCAATAATGGATATGGTTTACATTCATACTACAATTGTGACACGTCTGTCTCCTGGAGAGGCTGGTATCGTCTCTTCATTAACGGCTTGAGCGCCCATATCCCAGACACATGTGTTGCTCAGTACAGCTGTGGCAGTCATGTACCACTGTGGATACGTGGTGAACACCCAACAGTAACAGATGGAGTCGTCACTCGAGATGTCTGCGGTCACTGGAACAATTACTGCTGCTATTTCGGGTCTTTTCCCATTAAAGTCAAAGCCTGTCCAGACAATTATTATGTCTATGAGCTGGTTACACCAACTACCTGCAGTCTTGTATACTGTGCGGGTAATAATATTCACATGAGCTCTTTCTACACATTCATGATATTTGTGTCTCTGTTCATTAATCACTATTCATCCAAACTTTCAGACACTGGCAGCATTAACACCAGCCCTACAACTGTCACACCAGTGGCCATCTCACCTGGTAATGTTACACACTGTGTCTCTATTGGCTTATTTTCTGAATGTTTTCTAATGTATGTAGGCTACAGATATGCTATGGTAAATTTTAACATGAATTGAATATGAATATGAACATGAATATTTGCCTCAAAAGTCATGGAAATGTTTCATTAAAAATGTATGAAACCTGTAGATTGTTCTCAGGTGTGTCTGGCTGTCATTCACTGTACAGTAGTTCTGAATATGCCACACCTCATAGTCAAAAACAGTACTTGTGTTTTTAATTATGAAAAACTATATCCCTGATAGCAGATCAAAATTGAATCAAGATTGAAACTTAACACTTATTTTTCATCAGGCTTACATGTAAAAGACTAAAATATAATTAGAGTTAAGAGCCCAACTAATGGAAACACTATTCACTGTTATGGTAACTTCAAATGAAACACATTAGAGTTAAACCTCTGTTAATTCTCAATAAGAACTTCTGTAGACTTCTGACAGAAATAAAGTCAGTAATAAGTGAAACTGGTAATACTGTTTGTGGAGTTGTTTAATCCTCCTCTGCTGAGATCTTCACAGAATTAATGTCTTATTTTATCTTCAGTTGATTGCATCTCCTGAAGTCAGTTGTAGTTCTTGTATTTCTCTTTTCTTCAGTGATTCTGCTTGTTACCAGCCTCACGTTTTACCAAATAGTTATTGAGAATTAATAGAGGTGTAGATGTTGATGTTTTAGTGGAAATAATAGGTTTTGAAAAAAGTGTTTCCTTTAGTTGGTCAGTTTGAAACACATTTTCAATAAAACATCAACATCTAAAACAATGTTTATTCTCAAAAGATCTTCTGTAGATGATTGACACAAATAATTTTCAAATTGGTTTGTAATAAGAGAGATTTCAAGTATTTTCTGTTGATTCATCTAAGGCTGTGTCTGGAAGTCAGGGCTGTGTTCAGCCCTGACAAAACGTTGCACAACGTTTTTTAAACAGAAATGGTAATGCGTTGAACACACTGTTCTGATGACGCAAGAGTTGCAACTATGGCAGCTGAGAAGGCCATTCTTTGTGTTCTTTGTGAAGAATTTTCGGAGCCTGATTAAGTCGGTATACATATGTGTTTAATACTACAAAACATGCCCGATGTTACAGTTACTGCACTTGCTGCCCAGAACAAAAGGGAACATCCCAATTGAGTGAAGGGATTGCTGAAACTGAAATAGAAGCACACATCTTACCTAATTCAGACTAAAACACATCTATTTAGCCTCACATACTGACTTTATTTGTAGGTCATACTGTTTTAATACCCTGTATTTTCTTTCTCATTTTTAGGAAAAGCACTTAATTACCATTGTTTATTTCTATACCAAATGTCATACACTGAAGCTAAAAATATAAACAACAACTACATCATTATGTTGATATCCTAAATTTTTACAATAAAACAAACATGTCTTCTAATATCCTCAGTTGTTGCGTATACCGAGCTGCATCGAACACATTTGTAAATTACTTTCCTTGAACCCATTGTGCGAGGTCACTTTAAACGGCGTGCTTTATACATGTTGCTGCTGATTGGACTGCAGTTCTGACACACCCACCAAACAAGAGAAAACGTATCTCAAACCCCGTTGCACACCGGTGCACGCCGTTTCCAGGAAACATGACGTGCAACCCGGAAACCGTAGCAAAACGTTGCGCACCGTTTTGAACTTGAACATGCCCCAGTTGTAGTTCTTTTGTTTCTTTTTTCTTCAGTGATTCTGCTTGTTATCATCAGGTGTCTTCGAATCGAACAATCATCACTCAATTAATTACTTAATTATCTCTAACACTGCTTCAGTGTTACTTTTAACACCCTGCTGGTGGTTCCCATATGAACACAGAGTGGTGTTAATTTAAAGGGATACTCCACTTTTTTCGGAAATATGCTCATTTTACAACTCCCCCAGAGTTAAACAGTTGAGTTTTACCGTTTTAGAATCCATTCAGCCGAACTCCGGGTCTGACGGTACCACTTTTAGCATAGCTTAGCATAGATCATTGATTCAGACAAGTCCGGTAGCATTTCTTTCAAAATGACCAAAGAGTTTCAATATTTTTCCTATTTAAAACTTGACTCTTCTGTAGTTAAACCGTGTACTAAGATCGACGGAAAATGAAAAGTTGCGATTTTCTAAGCCTATATGGCTAGGAACTACTCTCATTCCAGCGTAATAATCAAGGAACTGTGCGGCCGTACCATGGGTGCAGCAGGCGTAATGATATGACGCAGCGCCTGAAAATAGGTCTAATAGGTTAGACAAACTTAGTCCCGGTCACGTTGGAAGAAGTTACCGAGCTGGGGACTATTTTTAGGCGCTGCGTCATATCACTACGCCTGCTGCACCCATGGTTAGGTTTACCTTGTTGATTACAGCAGCCTGTGATTATACAGTATACTATTTGCAGCATTTTCAATATAATCAAAAAGTTTTCTTAAAAGTTGTTCTGATCAATAGACTTTGAAAAAGTATTTTATTTGGACACACAGACATCAAAAATCAGCCTGTGATTCTCAACAATGGTGACAATAATAAAGCATGTTGCAGTGCATTCTGGGTGCCACCAATCAAAACTCATTCATGGCTCCCATCATGCATTGCGGTATGAATAAATTATGATCTGAATTGTCTTAGTAATTTCCTTTTCCTAATTGAATATTCTTTTTGTCACCATTGTTGAGAATCTTACACTGAATCTTGATGTCTGTGTGTGCCTGAAAGAAAGATTTATATATCGCCGCTGTCCGGTGAAAACCGCGTATGTCCATTTTGCCGTTTTTGAGATTTTTCGACGGATAGAATGTCCAGGTTAATTTCCGTATACAGTATGCTTCACATGTCTAAATGACCAATGAAAAGTTATGAAATCATGTCATCTGATTTTCACGTATATCCATTTGTTGTCAAAGCTGTCAATCATGCCGCGTATCTCCGGCCCTGTGGAGGCATCTCGCCGATCTAAGCGTCTCTGTAAGCTCAGCATTGGATAGCCGAAAAACTCTGTGAGGTAAAGTATCAGCAAACGTTTGTTTTTGACAACTGTTCAAGTTTATTATATATTCGCAATATATTCACAACTGTTATTTACCGGTAAATGGTCTCTAGACGAAGTAATTGTCACTGTTTATTGTGGAGATGTTCACGCACGGGTCTGTTAACTTAAGCAATACTTTTAAGGTAGTCTAATATTTTTCTGACTAATAAATTACTGACACAGTAAAGGGTAGATTTAAATAAAAAATAACAAATTTTAAAAAAAGAAAAAATGAAATTTAAATAAAGAAAAAACGAAATTTAAATAAAGAAAAATGACATTTAAATAAAGAAAAAATGAAAATTAAATAAAGAAAAACCCGAAATTTAAATAAAGAAAAACGAAATTAAGTTAGGCTTAATAGCCTACATGTTGGGTCCGTGTACTTTTTCGTTCATTCATTATTCTATTTCGGAATGAAAGATGAACTGTAAAAAAAAGGGTGCAGCTTGTTTTTTTGTTTAAAAGAAAAAAACTGAAATGGCTGTATTTTTTTGTACATAGCATAGCCTACTTTGTTATGATTTTAGTATCATAATGATTAATAAATGCATGCACAATTATCCGTGAACTTTATTTGTACAAATTGCTGCACATTCATTTAATTCTGCATTTTGCACACACAAGTTGAAAGGCTTCAAATCGAGTCTGTAGGTCTACTATACTGTTGAAAGTATGAAAAGTGAACAGTAATAGGATGCACAATTTGAGACGGGTCAGACATGATTCTGACCACTTCATTAAGTTTTGTTTTGTAGAAAACCTTTCTTTAAAGTGAATTTCGTTTTGTATAAATTGTATCTTAATTTTAATAAATTTTTCATCAACCAATTGCCTGGAGTGGATTTAATAAATAAGAAGCAAATATATAGCAGACAATATAATCATGGAGGCGCCCGTGCGGTCACTTGCATTGCACGTTAACTGGAGCGCATCTCATCCTAACTTAACGAAACTCAGTGTATGCCTCACACAGACATGAAAAAGACATCAAATACACAAAGCTTGAAAAGTCTTTAAACGAAATAATTCAAAACGAAAAGAAAAAGGCTCTCTGATTATGTATGATTATATGATCATATAGCCTAGCCTATTTTGTGAATTGTTCATTCCCGGTTGGCACACATTTTGCTGCCCTTACAAAAGTGCCGCTCTATAGGCAATTGCCTAGTTCGCCTATATGGACGCACCGGCCCTGGGGTCAGCAATGAGTGTATTGATTCATTGTCCCTTCATAGTTTGCAAGAGACATTTAACAAACTGAGACGTAGGCTATTTAATAAACTGAGCGTAGCCTATTCATCTGTCAATATGAAACACGACTTGGCCATTCTAATTAATGATCGGAAGAACGCGTATCGACCACCGTTACTGTAAAATATGCACGTATGTCCATTTAAACTCGATTTTGGTCAAATGTGGATTAGATCATTACACTGGCAAGAATATGGTTACATTTAAAGATGCCGTACCAAGTATGACAATGCTACGTTCAACTGCTTTTGAAATTACGGTGTTTTTTTCACTTCCTGAAAAGTAACCGTTTTGGACATACGTGAGTTTCATCGGGCAGCGACGATATCTATATCAGAACAGCTTTTAAGAAATAATTTGGATAATATTGAAAACTCTGGATCTTATTCTGCAGAATCACTGTGATGATTGCAGAAAATCTACAGTTAAACTTTTAAAGGTCAACTGTCCAACTAAATCAAACACCAATCTCCATAATGGTGACTAAAATTGTGATTTTTCTCCTTCAGTGATTCTGCTTGTTAACATCAGGTGTCTTCAATAATGGTCAATCATCACTCAAACAATCACTTAATTAGCTCATTAACTTTAACACTCTTGAGTGTTAATTTACCACTCATATTTTAACACTTTAACGCTCTTGAGTCTGGAGCCAAATAAACTCCCAGGAGAGTTCATTTAACGCTGGAGTTTTTGATTTCACTAATTAGTTCTCTCTCCTGCTGAATTAGCAAATCCAGGTGATTGGAACAAAATACTGAGGAGGACTTTTACTTTCTGAACCTGGACTTTCCACCTCGGGTTTAATACCGTATACTGTGAAACCGTGATATTTTCTGAGACGATTATCATACCGTGAAAATCTCATACCGTTACAACCCTAGTTCACACTGCACGATTTTAGGCCCGATTTTCACTCGCTGACAGGTTTTACGAAACTGACAAATTTCTGATAAATGCCCGAAATCATAGGCAAATCGGTGCTCGTTCACGCAAGTGAAAAATCATGCAGTGTGAATTATCAAAGACGCGATCTGAGAGAATCGCAGACTCAAAATCCTGCTGTATGAATGTGTTCTGAATGAAAATGACATAGGTGATGACCGACAGCCAATGACAGAGCAAGATACAGGGCAGCGGGATGTTCTGGGAGGAGTTATAGACCACAATATCAGTATTTTAATAGATATATTTACATTATATCAAACAGAAATAAAGCACAAACATTTGCTTGACCAGCAGCACATTGCAAAATTATTTATTTACAATGAACTCTCTTTGCAGAACACACAATCCTTGCTCGCGTCTCCCCAACCATTTCCTCCTGCATAAACTGTTTTTCTTTTTCTCCTTTTCGCTACAAATCAGCGCACAGACAGTTTGAATTGCAAGCTTCTTGCAGGCTATAATTTTTAATAACAATATCAGTCTTGCACGCGTGATCTTGCGTTATTTCCTTATCACTTCTCGCATGTTTGGTTGTGAAACGTAGTTTGCGGACCAGACAGAGTTGTCGGCGATTCTTTCTTTTGAAAAGTCATGCAATATGAAACCCAGTCAACAATTTGATCTCTCATTTATCTCACCATGAGCTCTCAGGATATTCATGATGTGGTCACAATCTGAGGTCACAGTGAGATAAAAGTGTATCCTCACAGCGTGTGAGGTCAAAGTACACACAAAGACACCCAGCATGTATTGCAGCATAAAGCTTTTGATCATCACCATTGTTGAGATTCATACACTGATTCTTGATGTCTCTTTGTGTCTACATGGCATAGTAGTTCAAATGTTTGTGTGTTATTATGCATTCAAAATCTTCCATAAATTCAAACACACCTGATTCAACTCATCAGCTCATTAACCCATGTGATAATGAGCTGATGAGTTGAATCAGGTGTGTTTGATTAGGGAAACAAAGAAACCTGCCCTTCAGGACAGGTTTGGGAACCACTGATCTAGATGATGATTATGTTGTTATTATCGATATCAAACCAACATCACCTGGATACATTCTCTTTGTGTTTGTGTTGTTTGATTATTTTGTAATGTTCAGAATTTTTGTTGAGTGTCACCATTTTTGTGTTTTGTATGTTGAGTAATGATGTCTGTGCAACATTAGCTGAAAAGAAATCTTAAGTTGCAAGATGATGTCTCATCTTTCAAAGATGAATGTTAGCAGAGGTGGGAAATCCAGAGCCCAATGAGTAGAAGTCCTGCCATATGTTTATTCCACCCATAAACTCAGTCAGCTGATTTCACTAATTAGTTCTCTCTCCTGTCTGAATTAGCAAATCCAGGTGATTGGAACAAAATACTGAGGAGGACTTTTACTTTCTGAACCTGGACTTTACACCTCTGCACAGCAATGCCACATGTCAGCCAAGAGTAAAGAAATAAACCAGAACTGGACCTTATCATAGCCAAAAAATAGTAATTTCAGCCACAGCCTCAGATGAAATCAGCTGAAGAGAAAAGAAGCCATTAAATCTGTGAAGATCTCAGCAGAGGAGGATTAACCCATTTAATCCCAAATTTTTCTCAGACACAAAAATATCCAAATCATGTGTCATTAGTATCCCTTTGAAACAATCAATCATAATTTTTTTTAATTTTCATGGAAAAGTATGTGAAAAAGTGTGTTTTATGATCGGTCACAATTGTGACCGGTGGGATACTGTGTTGTATCAACCATTGGACAGACTGAATATAGGTCTATTTGACCTGTGCGTGTGTTTGTGTGTTTGTTTGTGTGTGTGTGTTTGTGTGTGTGTGTGTGTGTGTGTTTGTGTGTGTGTGTGTGTGTGTGTGTGTGTGTGTGTGTGTGTGTGTGTGTGTGTGTGTGTGTGTGTGTGTGTGTGTGTGTGTGTGTGTGTGTGTGTGTGTGTGTGTGTGTGTTTTTGTGTGTGTTTTTGTGTTTTTGTGTGTGTGAGTGTGTGTGTGCGTGTGCATAAGAGTGTATAAAATCCTTATAAAATCCTTGAGGCCACGAGATACTATCTTGAGGCAACGAGAAACTATCTTGAGGCCACGGGATAGTGTCTGGAGGCCACGGGATAGTGTCTGGAGGCCACGGGATAGTGTCTGGAGGCCTCGGGATAGTGTCTGGAGGCCACGGGATATTGTCTGCAGGCCACGGGATAGTGTCTGGAGGCCACGGTATAGTGTCTGGAGGCCACGGGATAGTGTCTGGAGGCCTCGGGATAGTGTCTGGAGGCCACGGGATAGTGTCTCGAGGCCACGGGATAGTGTCTGGAGGCCTCGGGATAGTGTCTGGAGGCCACGGTATAGTGTCTGGAGCCCACGGGATAGTGTCTGGAGGCCTCGGGATAGTGTCTGGAGGCCTCGGGATAGTGTCTGGAGGCCACGGGATAGTGTCTGGAGGCCACGGGATAGTGTCTCGAGGCCACGGGATAGTGTCTCGAGGCCACGGGATAGTGTCTGGAGGCCACGGGATAGTGTCTGGAGGCCACGGGATAGTGTATCGAGGCCACGGGATAGTGTCTGGAGGCCTCGGGATAGTGTCTGGAGGCCACGGGATAGTGTCTCGAGGCCACGGGATAGTGTCTCGAGGCCACGGGATAGCGGGATAGTGTCTCGAGGTCACGGGATAGTGTCTGTGTGTAAAATTAGGTAGAAAGTTAGGTAGCAGCAGATGGTATCCTGAGGTCACGAGATGGTATCTCGAGGCCACGGGATACTATCTCGAGGCCACGGGATACTATCTCGAGGCCACGGGATAGTGTCTCGAGGCCACGGGATAGTGTCTCGAGGCCACGGGATAGTGTCTGGAGGCCTCGGGATAGTGTCTGGAAGCCACGGGATAGTGTCTGGAGGCCACGGGATAGTGTCTGCAGGCCACGGGATAGTGTCTGCAGGCCACGGGATAGTGTCTGGAGGCCACGGGATAGTGTCTGGAGGCCACGGGATAGTGTCTGGAGGCCACGGGATAGTGTCTGGAGGCCTCGGGATAGTGTCTGGAGGCCACGGGATAGTGTCTCGAGGCCACGGGATAGTGTCTCGAGGCCACGGGATAGCGGGATAGTGTCTCGAGGTCACGGGATAGTGTCTGTGTGTAAAATTAGGTAGAAAGTTAGGTAGCAGCAGAAAGTAAGGTAGAACAGTTAGCCTATGTGTATTAGCATGTAGATACAATGGGTTATCCCACCGGTCACTATTGTTGCCGTTGACATGTTTGTGAGTTCTATGACCACATTAAATAAAGTTGAGTAATTGCAAATGCATATATCAATACTAGACACCTTAAACATGATGTGTACCAAAAATCTATGTCCTATCTTTATGTTAACATACTTTAATAACCTTTTCTTTGGGAGCTTTCTTGCTGCCATCCTCTTCTCTTGGCGCAAACAGGAAGTAAACAGCTCTGGTCATGTGACAATTTACAGTAAACATGCGACAATGCACATATTTCATTGAGACCCTTTATTATTTCAATATCTGCTGGAAATGCATTGATAGATCATTCAGTAACATTTTTATAGCCTTAGAAATGAAACATTTTTTTACGGTCACTATTGTGACCGGTGGGATTAAATGGGTTCCACAAACAGCATTACCAGCTTCACTTAAGTTATTACTAACCAGACTGACTTTATCTCTGTCAGACTTCTATAAAAGTTTTATTGAGAATTAACATAGGTTTAACTCTGTTTTTTAAGTCACCATAACAGTGATTAGTGTTTCCATTAGTTGGGCTCTTAACTCTTAATAAATAGTATGTCTTATTTGGCTGATGTGACAGTGTGTTTGTCAAACACATTTACAGCAGCAAAGAAAGCTAAAGTGAAATGAGACCAGGTGATGATGGTTACCTGTTACCAGACTGATGCATTGAGGTATTTTAATCTAACAATTGTTGTTCCTCTAATATATTCACATCACAAACCCTGTGTTACTGCAGCATAAGATCCAGCAATATAATAATCAGTTTAAATCTTTAAACAAACATGAATTAAAAATAAATAAAAATAATAATTAGCCTATGTTGACACACACAGATATCAACAATAAGCGTATGACTCTCAACAATGGTGACAATCAGAAATATTTAGATGAACAGATTAATTAAGAACATTGCTGAAAAGCTACTATTCACAACAAAAACATCAGCAAAAAATAAAAGCATATATTTAGAATCAAACACAATTATAGGACAATTCAGCTGCATAATTTATTCATGTTGCAATGCATGCTGGGAGTTTTGTACTATGCTGGTACCCAGCATGCATTGCAGCAAGGTACTTTTGATTGTCACCATTTTTGAGATTCATACGCTGATTGTTGATGTCTGTGTGTGTCATATTAAACTGGTTTTTTGTGTTCATGTTTGTTAAAGTCTTCTAACTTATTGTTAAAATATTGCTGGATCTCATGCTGCAGTAACACAGGGTTTGTATTGTGAAAAAAGTATTAATGTGACAACATAATTGTTAGATTAAAATACCTCAGTGAATCAGTCTGTTTCATGATGATTATAAAATCATCACCAGGAAACCATCATCACCTGATCTCATTTCACTTTAGCTTTCTTTGCTGTTGCAAATGTGTTTGACAAACACACTGTCATAGCTGCCAAAAAAAGACATAATATATATAGTTAGAGTTTAGAGCCCAACTAATGGAAACACTTATCACTGATATGGTGACTTCAAATGAAACACATTAGAGTTAAACCTCTGTTAATTCTCAAACAGAACTGTAGACGTCTGACAGAAATAAAGTCAGTCTGGTTAGTAATAAGTGAAGCTGGTAATGCTGTTTGTGGAGTTGTTTAATCCTCCTCTGCTGAGATCTTCACAGATTTAATGTCTTCTTTTCTCTTCAGTGGATTTCATCTGAGGCTGTGGCTGAAATTACTATTTTTTGGCTATGATAAGGTCCAGTTCTGGTTTATTTCTTTGCTCTTGGCTGACATGTGGCATTGCTATGCAGAGGTGTAAAGTCCAGGTTCAGAACGTAAAAGTCCTCCTCAGTATTTTGTTCCAATCACCTGGATTTGCTAATTCAGCAGGAGAGAGAACTAATTAGTGAAATCAGCTGACTGAGTTTATGGGTGGAATAAACATATGGCAGGACTTTTACTCTTTGGGCCCTGGATTTCCCACCTCTGAATGTCAGTAGCTGTTTCTCTAGTGCAGGGATAGGCAACTCCGGTCCTGGAGGGCCACTGTCCTGCAGAGTTTAGCTTCAGCCCTGATAAAAACTCACCTGCCTGTATCTATCTAGTAATCCTGAAAACACTGATTGCCTTGTTCAGGTGTGTTTAATTAGGGTTGGAGCTAAACTCTGCAGGACAGTGGCCCTCCAGGACCGGAGTTGCCTATCCCTGCTCTAGTGTGAAACATCCATCTACAAACAATTATGAATTTGAAATAAGATATTGGTAAATCTTCATGCTGAAGAAAAGCTAATAATATTATAGTTTGGAAAACTTATAATCATCCAATTATCTTATTATATATTTTAGCTTGTCATTATTTTAACAAATGGTTTCATTTGTCACTCTCCTGACTAAATCACAAATATGAATATGAATAAACAAGGTCCAAGATCCCAAGTTAATGAAACAATAATGTAACAATAATCACCATTATGGTGACTTCAAATCAATTACAAATTGTTACATTGTCAGTCTGTTTTGATTTCTGTCTTTGTCTGTGTTCTGTCAATTAGTTCAGCCTGTTTGTTTCCATAGTTACTTGTTGATTAGTTAGTTCAGTTCAGGTGTGTCTTGTTAATTTGCCTCTTTTAGTTCTGTCTATTTATACCCTGTGTTCTGTCTTGTTCTTTGTCAGTTATTTTACGTTGCATGTGTTGGTTGTTCTGGTTTTTGTTCTGAGTTTATTTTGTTTAGTTTGA
This sequence comes from Rutilus rutilus, assembly GCF_951802725.1. Lineage (NCBI taxonomy): Eukaryota > Metazoa > Chordata > Actinopteri > Cypriniformes > Leuciscidae > Rutilus > Rutilus rutilus. The sequence goes on along the minus strand of NC_140210.1, from coordinate 45,687,019 downwards.
GACTGTTTATTAAATATTATTGCTGCACTTAGATTCTGCTTCAACGAAATTGTAACACAAATCAGTTAAACAATATAATTTCTTACAGTGGCATGGATAAAGACAACTGGATCATGTGAATTCACAGTAAAACTAGAGCAGTAAATTACTGTGATGTCAGCATAATATTTCTGTTGATTCAGTAATTTGACCAAAAATTTGTAAAATGACCCAGCATGCATTAATTTCGTAAATTTGACTACATTAATTTATCGTCAAATAATACTCTTTAATCCTGTAAATTCCTGCCAATCTTTTACAGTGTACTTAAGTACATCAACAAGTCAATGCTCCTTTAATTGGAGGAAATGATGCAGATGACGACTATCTGAATGACATTAATGATACAAAAATATCTTTATATCTCTTCCTCAGCATCCTCGAATACTACAGTATACATACTATATGCTGTCGGTGGTCTGGTCATAGCAGTGATCATACTTGTGGTTGGATTGATCGCTGTTCGCAAGACATCAGCAAGTACAAGTATAAATAAACAAGCCATGTCTACTATCAGCTTAATTAAAACAATAGAAAGATTTGACCAATGTATTTTTAAAACCATTCTTTGTTTTGATATTTCCATAGGCAGTGTGACGCCTGTCAACAAGCTTAATAAAGGCAGAGATGAACAGAAGAGTGATGCCAAAGATTTTGTAAGTCGCTCTCTGACCTTAAAAAATAACCTAAAAACCCAACTTATTATTCTGTATGCAATGACCCAGCAGACATATTACTAGTGCACTTTTGTTTTCTTGATGCAGGAAGAGAGTGTGTACGAGAATGACACTCCTAACACAGACAAGAGCACTAAAGTGAAACCTATCAACAGACCTGAAGTCCCAAAGAGACAAGTACATACAGTCTATGGGAATGTACATCTCAGTGTGGGCCAGTCACTATGAAAATCTCTGATCCCAGTATTAAAGGGGTCATGAATATTAAAGGGTGTATTTTTAATGTTCAATGAAGTCCACTCGTAATGTTATCAAGATTTTAACACCACAACACATCCTAATGTAGAAGTATAATCTATTCTGTTTTTGACCTTCTCTTTGAAACACTCTTTAAGGCGCGCCGCAGTCAAGACTTGGAAGTAAACGGCCACTGCTATAATTGGGTAACAGTTTTGCATATTAAAATATTTTTCAACATCCCCGCTAAATGTGTAAATACTACAAATATTTAGTTAAAAATAAAGTGAATCTACGCTTACTTATTTTTAGGATCACAAGGATGGCAATGCAAAGACATATTGTAATCCTCAGAGGTGTCTAAATGGTTTTGTTGCAGGAGTAATCCTGTGTTAACTTCTCTTGTATTTACTACTACATGACATGCGTGAATCAGTGGGCGGGGCTAAAGAGGCAATGATGTAGAAGTAGGAGTTGATTTTCTTCTGTAGAGGCGGTCTTTCGTCACACTATTACACCATAATGTCACAAATTCCAAAACGAGTCGTTTTCTGAGCTTGGTTTCAATAAAAATTTACAGAATGTTTTTAATGTGTCAAAAGATCAAGGAAAATTTTACTTCTCAATTCATGACCCCTTTAAGCAAGGATATTCAGACAAACCTGATGTATAAGATCAAAAGTGACAAGTATTTGTAACTTCCTCATATGACCACAAGGGGTGCCAGGTTGGATTTTGTTTATCTCCTTTTATATCTCCTTTTGCTAGCTTTTTGTTTAGCTATAGTTTGTATAATCCTATTTTGCATGGCTATTCTAAAATATTTTTTCTTGTATCTTGGACAATGTCACTACTCCTAGACATCATTTCAACCTTTATCAGTATGCAAACATCGCCAGTGTGCCACTGAAATTGTAAGGATGTATTTCCACTAAGACTGAATTTGAGAATCCTAACCTGTAATAAAACAGTAAAGCTTGCTAATCTGAATCTAATCCATCTGGCTCGTTCTTATCTCTTTGTAATGGCAATTTTCAAAAGTTAATATCAAACAGCATCAGAGGTGTAAGAAAACTTTCAAGAGACAAAAGTGTAATAAAGAGAAAAGGTTTATTTCAATGAGGATTCTTTTCACAAAAGCCGCAGCCACCCAGCTTTGAAATAGAATACCTATCAGACATAATAAAACATAGACATTTTATACAGTTTCTTGGCAAAAACTCCTCCTTCCAGGTTTCTTGTAAATTTCCAGAAAGATACCCCCTATCTTCAGCTAGTTCGGACTGGTTTCTACCCCCCTGGTACAGGTCACACTGTTCTTTGTCCCTGAGACACCCAAAGGCCTTCATCTACGACCTAAATTGCCTCTCGCTTCCCTGTCCCTCCTCAGCTGCTAGAAAACCTCACAGAAACATATGATTAAACAGTTTGGAAACGAATGATTATAAGAAATGCTGAATTTTCCACAACACTCTTCTTCCTGAGCTGAGCCTCGTCTCCCCACTCTCTCTTTTCCCTCAGGTCTTAGCAATAAAGCAACTTCTTGTTGAGTGGTCAATACCAGGTAAAACCAGGTGTGACCCTTAGGGGCACAAGAGTAGGCCCAACAAATCTAAAAATATTTCCATTGTAAATAAATATATTTACAACTCTCGGTATTACCCCTTTTCACAAGATGTAATATAAATGGTGTCCCCAGAATGTGTCTGAAATTTCAGCTAAAAAAAAACATCATTTATTTTAGCTTGTCAAAGTTGCCCCTTTTTGGGTGTGACCAAAAACGCTTCGTTTTTGTGTGTGTCCCTTTAAATGCAAATGAGCTGCTGCTCCCCGCCCCCACACAGTAAATTCCCCGGTGTTAAATTTAACACCGATCAGTGTTCATATGGGAACCACCAGCAGGGTGTTAAAAGTAACACTGAAGCAGTGTTAGAGTTAATTAGATAATTAAGTGTTTAATTGAGCGATGATTGAGCATTGAAGACACCTGATGATAACGAGCAGAATCACTGAAGAAAAGAGAAACACAAGAACTACAACTGACTTCCAGAGATGAAATTAACTGAAGATAAAAGACGACATTAAATCTCTGAAGATCTCAGCAGAGGAGGATTAAACAACTCCACAAACAGCATTACCAGCTTCACTTATTACCAACTAGTTATTAACAATTAATAGAGGTGTAGATGTTGATGTTTTATTGGAAATAATATGTTTTAGTAAATTCACCATTATGGTGATCAGTGTTTGCTTTAGTTGGGCAGTTTGACTCTTGGCTTTGCTATGCAAGTTTGTGGTCTTTGTGACAGTGTTTATCAAAACACATAATTTTGTTACAAAGTATGCCAGAAACAAAGATGATCAAGTGATGTAGTTTAAACCATCATGAAGTAGAACAATTCATTAATCTCATAAATTGGCAAAAATGGCATTTGGTATTAAAAGATTACTTTTTCACCAATGATATTTCTTGCCACTGAACATACAATCTGAATTATTATTATTATTATTATTATTATTTTTTGTGAACATTGTGGAGCAAATTATTTAAGACACACACAGACATCAAGAATTAACATATGAATCTCAATAATGGTGACATGCTTCCTGCAGCAATGCATGCTGGGAGCCACCATATTATAAAACTAATGGCTCCCAGCATGCATTGCAGCATGAAGCATGTAACCATTGTTGTGATTTATAAGCTGATTCTGTGTGTGTGTGTGTGTGTGTGTGTGTGCGTGCGTGCGTGCGTGCGTGCGTGCGTGCGTGCGTGCGTGCGTGCGTGCGTGCGTGCGTGCGTGCGTGCGTGCGTGCGTGCGTGCGTGCGTTCGTTCGTTCGTGTTCGTGTTCGTGTTCTCGTGTGTGTTCGTGTTCGTTCGTTCGTGTGTGTGTTCGTGTGTTCGTGTTCGTGTGTGTGTGTGTGTTCGTGTTCGTGTGTGTGTGTTCGTGTGTGTTCGTGTGTGTGTGTGTTCGTGTGTGTTCGTGTTCGTGTTTTCGTGTTCGTGTTCTCGTGTGTGTTCGTGTTCGTTCGTTCGTGTGTGTGTTCGTGTGTTCGTGTTCGTGTGTGTGTGTGTGTTCGTGTTCGTGTGTGTGTGTGTTCGTGTGTGTGTGTGTGTGTGTTCGTGTGTGTTCGTGTGTGTGTGTTCGTGTGTGTTCGTGTGTGTGTGTGTTCGTGTGTGTGTGTGTGTGTGTGTGTGTGTGTGTTCGTGTGTGTGTGTGTTCGTGTGTGTTCGTGTTTGTGTTCGTGTGTGTGTTCGTGTTCGTTCGTTCGTGTGTTCGTGTGTGTGTGTGTGTTCGTGTTCGTGTGTGTGTGTGTGTTCGTGTGTGTGTGTGTGTGTGTTCGTGTGTGTGTGTTCGTGTGTGTTCGTGTGTGTGTGTGTTCGTGTGTGTTCGTGTTCGTGTTTTCGTGTTCGTGTGTGTGTTCGTGTTCGTGTGTTCGTGTTCGTTCGTTCGTGTGTGTGTGTTCGTGTGTGTGTTCGTGTGTTCGTGTTCGTGTGTGTGTGTGTGTGTGTGTGTGTGTGTGTGTGTGTGTGTTCGTGTGTTCGTGTGTGTTCGTGTTCGTGTTCGTGTGTGTGTGTGTTCGTGTGTTCGTTCGTGTGTTCGTGTTCGTGTGTGTTCGTGTGTGTGTGTGTGTTCGTGTGTGTGTGTTCGTGTGTGTTCGTGTGTTCGTGTGTTCGTGTGTTCGTGTTCGTTCGTTCGTGTGTGTGTGTTCGTGTGTGTGTTCGTGTGTTCGTGTGTTCGTGTTCGTGTGTGTGTGTGTTCGTGTGTGTTCGTGTGTTCGTGTGTGTTCGTGTTCGTGTGTGTGTGTGTTCGTGTGTGTGTGTGTGTGTGTGTGTGTGTGTGTGTGTGTGTGTGTGTGTGTGTGTGTGTGTTCGTGTGTGTGTGTTCGTGTGTGTTCGTGTGTGTGTGTGTGTGTTCGTGTGTGTTCGTGTTCGTGTTTTCGTGTTCGTGTGTGTGTTCGTGTTCGTGTGTTCGTGTTCGTTCGTTCGTTCGTGTGTGTGTGTTCGTGTGTGTGTTCGTGTGTTAGTGTGTGTGTGTGTGTGTGTGTGTGTGTGTGTGTGTGTGTGTGTTCGTGTGTTCGTGTGTGTTCGTGTTCGTGTTCGTGTGTGTGTGTGTTCGTGTGTTCGTTCGTGTGTTCGTGTTCGTGTGTGTGTGTTCGTGTGTGTGTGTGTGTGTGTTCGTGTGTGTGTGTTCGTGTGTGTGTGTGTTCGTTCGTTCGTTCGTTCGTGTGTGTGTGTTCGTGTTCGTGTGTGTGTTCGTGTGTGTGTTCGTTCGTTCGTGTGTGTGTGTGTGTTCGTGTGTGTGTGTGTGTTCGTGTTCGTGTGTTCGTGTTCGTGTGTGTGTTCGTGTGTGTGTTCGTGTTCGGTTTATTTTCTCGCAATGTATTTAAAAGTTAAAATTCAGAATGTTTGATCTTTGAAAAAATATATATTGATGGTAAAAATCTGGTGATAACAAGTTACTTCTTTTGGTCAGTTATGACATTTGTCAAACTTTTTCTTTATGATGATGATGAAATATACATCATGTATTAGTTTATGGTTTTCTTCGTAACACATGATGTGTTTCAGTAAACACTGTTACAAAGACAACAATTAACATAACATTTTTTATAAATTGTCAAACCACCCAACTAGAGGGAACACTGATCACCAAACATTTTCATCTAAAAATTTGTTCATTCCCAAAAATAACTTCTGTAGATGAATGACAGAAATAAGGTAATTTGTAATAAGAGCGATTTCATCTAAAGCTGTGTCAATAAGTCAGTTGTAGTTCTTTTGTTTCTCTTTTCTTTTGTGTCACTTTTCACATTTTCTGGGTTGGTAGATGCACCGGGGACCCGATTATAGCACTTAAACACGGAAAAAGATTTTCATGATATGTCACCTTTAAAAGGGTGGTATATTGGCCCTTTTTTAAATGCCAAAGGCCAAGGGAACTTTATCAGGATGCATAGTATCCTGGATCCATGAAATAACTGGCCTTTACAAATAAAAATCTGCCAGCCTCTATGGGAATTTAACATAGGGGTGTCCTGACGTATGCACCCTGTATTTTAAGGAAGAACATTTATTTATTTACGATACATTATTCATTCACAAAGAAAATTGGTGTCCTTAAAGGTTGGAGTTTTCCTCATTCTTTTTAATTAAGGCATTAAGATACATTTCCAAAAGATGATTTTTTTATTCCTCCTTTTAGTCAACTTTAGCATGGGTGTGTTCACTTATACACTTATACACTGTATACATACATATATGCATATATATATATGTGTGTGTGTGTGTGTGTGTGTGTGTGTGTCTATACATATATGCATACACACATATAAATTAGTAAGTGACATGACGTGCTTTTTTTTTTCTTTTTTTTTTCAAGTGCATTATTTCCTTTTAACATAGGGTCAAACATATATATTTAAACCCTACACTAAAAAAAAAAAAAAAAAATGGTATGTTGGCTTTAATGAACTTTTTTATGTCAACAGGTTCCACGTACGTAACTAGGTTATGTTGGATTTATGTAACATTATTTTCTGTTTGGTTATCTTAAACCCCCAAAATGTCAGGTTGTGCAACTGTTCGCATAAATGAATAGACAAAGAAACAACCCAGTGGGCATTTGATGTCAATTTAACATCAATATGACATCAAATATAAAAATTTCTCTGGCTGCTATAACTGTGAATCAGGAAACTGAGAAACTGAGATCAGGAGATATTGGTTGTGTATTGATGATTTCATCATGTAATTGCCTGAATCTCTGATCATGTTCAGTGTCTAAGGTTTTGATTATATGGGACTTGTGGTTTAAAAGCGGTTTTATTCATGATAGAAGTAATTTGATTCTACAGCATATCTAGCAGTGTTGTTTATCAAATAATGCACTTGGTTTTTAGTAACTATTTAGTGCACAAAACCCTGTCATCTATGGCATTACTTAGACGCACACAGACATCAAGAAACAGCGTATGAATCTCAACAATGGTGACAATCGAACAAAATATCCAGATAATCAGATCAACTCCAGGTGCATAATTTATTAAAGCCGCAATTTTGATTGGTGGTACCCAGCATGCACTGCAGCATGAAGCATTTCATTGATTGTCACCATTGTTGAGAGTCATACACTGATTCTTGATGGCTAAGTAATAATGTTGAGTTTAATGCATTAAATGTTTTTAAAATCCTGTATTAGTTTAAAAAAACGTTATTCTCATGCTGTTAAATTAAATGGCTTCTATTATAATACAACATTAAAATCACAAGTCCTATATAATCAAACATTAGACACTGAATAAGATCAGAGATTCAGGCAATTAAATGATGATATTGTCATCATCTTCAATAAACCACCAACATCTCCTGATCTCATGGCTTTTTTAGCTACAACAGTTGTGCTTTATAAACACACAGTTAAAGCAGCCAGAGAAAATTTTATTTTTAAGAGTCAAGGGTCAAGAGCACAACTAAAGCAAACGCTAACCACCATCATGGTGTCATCAAAATATGTTTAATATATTTTAAACTATTTAAATATTATATTTATTTAAACCGGAAATTAAATAAAGTAAATCTGGTTAGTTTTAAGTGAAGCTGGTGATAAGTGTACGGCCATGCATTTCACCTTTTTGTTTGGCAAAATGACATCAGCAGAGGTCAAATCTTGACATCAAAGTGACATCAACACTTTGAAGTCAATTTGACTTTCATTTTTGACCTATTTCTTGACGTAATTTTGACATCAAGATGCCCGCTGGGAATTAAAAATGGTGTCTTAAAGGGTTCGTTCACCCAAAAATGAAAATTCTGCCAGTAATTACTCACCCTCATGTTGTTCCAACCCGGTAAGACTTTCGTTCATCTTCGGAACACAGATTAAGATATTTTTGATGAAATCTGAGAGATATCACACTCCTCCATAGGCTTCTATGGGATTGAAACTTGCCGGCCCAGAAAAGTTAGTAAAATTGTCTGTTGAAAATTGCAATAGTGTTTCATGATAAACACTTGTGCATTGCTGAAGAATAAGATTCAAAGTGCAAATGGTTCACCATTTTGTTCTCATACTGTAGTTTCACAGGATTGGAAATGCAAAATTTCAATGTATTAATTATATAATGTTTATAATTATAATGTACTTTGGATGCATAAATCTAACATAGGAAGTGAAGGGTCAAGAGCCCAACTAAAGCAAACACTCAACACCATAATAGTGACATAATCTTTTGACCAATTAATCATCAATATCTTAACCTCAGTTAATTCTCAATTTTAACTTCTTTAGATGTCTGACAGAAATAAAGTCAGTCTGGTTAGTAATAAGTGAAGCTGGTAATGCTGTTTGTGGAGTTGTTTAATGAGATCTTCAGAGAGTTAATGTCTTCTTTTACCTTTATTTGATTTCATCTGAGGCTTTGGCTGGAAGTCAGTTGTAGTTCTTGGCTTTGTCCAAAACTGCATACTCACTGCATGAGTATTGTTTCAACATTGAATCAAGGTTGAAACTTAACATTGATTTTTCATCAGGTTTGCACCCTGAAATAATGTTATTTCACTGAAGAATAGATCAAGATCAACATAAAATCGATTGTGGTTCAACTTAAAACTCCAAAAACACCTTTTGCTTATGCATTATTTAGACACACAGACATCAAGAATCAGCACATTAAACTCAACTAGTTTTACCAAAACAATTTCTTGAAAGAGAGAAATCAGAAACAACAACCAAACAGTTTGAAAGCAAAAACTTCATGGGAGAGCTCGTGCCTAAAACAATAAACCAACAGAAACGAACTTCCCCACAAGAAAAGGAACTTAACAACAAATAAAAAAAAAGAGAAACAAAACATACAATGGCCTAGCCTGCCTCCTTATCTAACCAATGAAAAGGAGAAAAAAACAAGGCACTCATACCCTAAGGCTTCTCAAATAAGTTATACAGATAGGATCAATAGGGAACTGATGTTATTAACATCAAACTGTAGCAAAAGTGACTAACAGCCAGAGGTGGGAGTAAGTCACATGAACAAGTCACAAGTCTCAAGTCTTAACCTTCAAGTCTCAAGCAAGTCCAAGTCAATTTTGTGAAAAGCAAGTCAAGTCAAGTCATTAATTGAGTGATAATTGAACATTATTGAAGACACCTGATGATAACAAGCAGAATCACTGAAGGAGAACATATCAAATTGTAAGTTACCATTATGGCGATTTGTGTTTGCTTTAGTTGGACTCTTGACCCATATATGTTTATTTTAAATTTTGTCTGACTGTTGTATCTGAGTTATAACTGCCAGATGAACAAAGCAAAAAAGTGATCTGATGGTGTTGGTTATATTATGACAATCATCATTTGAACTTGATCACTGAACTCATTAAGATCCTTATTTCTGACTTAGATTTACGTTGTTGTTTACAGCATAACTGTGATTCTGCATAAATATCCAGATAGATATAATACAAAGGATTTCTTAAAAGTTGTTTTGAAAAAAAAAAAGATGAAAAAATCTTTCTTTTAGGCACACACAGACGTCAAGATTCAGTCTATGCATCTCAACAATGGTGACGAGCAGAATATTCAATTAGGAAAAGTAAATTACATAGACAATTCAGATCATAATTTATTCATACCGCAATGCATGATGGGAGCCATTAATGAGTTGTGATTGGTGGCAGCCACTGCAACATGCTTTATTATTGTCACCATTGTTGAGATTCACAGGCAGATTAGAGATTATTGATATCTGTGTTTTTAAATAAATTCATTTGAAAGTGTTTTGATCAGAACAATATTTAATAAATATTTTGAATTATATGAAAAATACTGATAATCATATGCTGTAGAATGGCAGAGCTGCTGTAATTATCAAGATAAGATACCTCAATAAATTTCATTTTTAAGGTTCACAACATGATTATGTCAAAACATAACCAACACTATCAGATCACACTTTTCTTTGTTCATTTGACTGTTATAAACCAATAACAGCAGACAAACAAAATTTAAGGTAAACATAAAATGGTCAAGAGCCCAACTAAAGCAAACACAAATCGCCATAATGGTAACTTACAATTTGTGATTTTCTCCTTCAGTGATTCTGCTTGTTATCATCAGGTGTCTTCAATAATGCTCAATCATCACTCAATTAATGACTTGACTTGACTTGCTTTTCACAAAATTGACTTGGACTTGCTTGAGACTTGAAGGTTAAGACTTGAGACTTGTGACTTGTTCATGTGACTTACTCCCACCTCTGCTAACAGCACTCTGTTAAACACCAAAAGAGTTCACAGAAATCACATCTTAAAGGGATAGTTCACCCCAAAATTTAAATAAACCCCCCAGTGGGCATTTGATGTCAATTTGACATCAAATTGATGTCAAAATTACGTCAAGAAATAGGTCAAAAATGAAAGTCATATTGACGTCAAAGTGTTGATGTCAATTTGACGTCAAGAGTTTGACCTCTGCTGATGTCATTTTGCCAAACAAAAAGGTGAAACGCATGGCCGTACACTTATTACCAGCTTCACTTACACTAACCAGATTTACTTTATTTAATTTCCGGTTTAAATAAATATAATATTTAAATAGTTTAAAATATATTAAACATATTTTGATGACACCATGATGGTGGTTAGCGTTTGCTTTAGTTGTGCTCTTGACCCTTGACTCTTTAATATTAAATTTTCTCTGGCTGCTATAACTGTGTGTTTATAAAGCACAACTGTTGTAGCTAAAAAAGCCATCAGAAACTGAGATCAGGAGATGTTGGTGGTTTATTGATGATATCATCATGTAATTCCCTGAATCCCTGATCATGTTCAGTGTCTAATGCTTTGATTATATGGGACTTGTGGTTTAAAAGCGGTTTTATTCATGACAGAAGTAATTTGATTCTACAGCATATCTAGCAGTGTTGTTTATCAAATAATGTACTTGGCTTTTAATAACTATTTAGTGCACAAAACTCTGTCATCTTAGACGCACACAGACATCAAGAAACAGCGTATGAATCTCAACAATGGTGACAATCAAACAAAATATCCAGATAATCAGATCAACTCCAGGTGCATAATTTATTAAAGCCGCAATGCATGCTGGGAGATATGGGTGAGTTTTGATTGGTGGTTCCCAGCATGCACTGCAGCATGAAGCATTTCATTGATTGTCACCATTGTTGAGAGTCATACACTGATTCTTGATAGCTAAGTAATAATGTTGAGTTTAATGCATTAAATGTTTTTAAAATCCTTTATTAATTAAAAAAAAAACATTATTCTCATGCTGTTAAATTAAATGGCTTCTATTATAATAAAACATTAAAATCACAAGTCCTATATAACCAAAGATTAGACACTGAATAAGATCAGCAATTCAGGCAATTACATGATGATATTGTCATCATCTTCAATAAACCGCCAACATCTCCTGATCTCATGGCTTTTTTAGCTACAACAGTTTTGCTTTATAAACACACAGTTATAGCAGCCAGAGAAAATGTTATATTAAAGAGTCAAGGGCCAAGAGCACAACTAAAGCAAACGCTAACCACCATCATGGTGTCATCAAAATATGTTTAATATATTTTAAACTATTTAAATATTATATTTATTTAAACCGGAAATTAAATAAAGTAAATCTGGTTAGTTTTAAGTGAAGCTGGTGATAAGTGTACGGCCATGCGTTTCACCTTTTTGTTTGGCAAAATGACATCAGCAGAGGTCAAATCTTGACATGAAATTGACATCAACACTTTGACGTCAATTTGACTTTCATTTTTGACCTATTTCTTGACGTAATTTTGACATCAAGGTGCCCACTGGGCCATGATTTACTCACTCTGAAGCCATCCTAGGTGTATATGACATTCTTCTTTCAGACGAATATCACATCACCTTTCCTTTTAATTACACTTTTTAATTTTGGGAATTGAGGCTACTAATTATCAAAGTTTTGCAAGTGGAATATTTGCCCAATCTCACCTGATACAGGACTGCTCAACAGTCTGTGGACATTGTTGTCTGATTCTCCTGCATGATGGGTCATTATATATTTTCAATAAGGGCAGGCAGGCAGTGAAGCACTTCCCTTCTATGGTGCAGAGTGTCTAGAAACCACTCAGTTGTAGGCCGTGCAGAATGAGGCCTGATGAGATGTCAAGTCACGTCAAGTCAAGTATATTTGTATAGCGCTTTTCACAATACAGATTGTATCAAAGCAGCTTCACAGTATTAAATTAAAATAATACAACAAGATTTATTTCTAGTGGAATTTATTGATTGATAAAATCAAATTAAATATCCCCAAAATATGTCACCTTGATGGCAGTTTATGTCTCTGTACAATCCAAATATATGCCTCCTCACATAAATGGTAGTCTCAAAGAAACTCCCAGTGGTATTGTGCCCAAAGCACAACTCGTTGCCAGAGGTTTTGAAGAGCTTAATATTCACGAGCTACAGAAAGACTCCCCAACCTGTGCTTCAGACTCGCTGAGGTTATTATTAGCAGTAATCTGTCAAAATAAGTGGCATGTCCATTCTATGGAAATCAAATCTGCTTTCTTACAGCGAATGCAGTTGTCCAGAGAAATCTATGGAAAAGAAGATATTCTATGGAAACTAAACAAGTGTGTTTATGGCCTTGCAGATGCATCACTATATTGGTACAACAAGGTGAAAGAAATCATGCTGAGTACAGGTGGTAGAATGTCTCAAGTAGATCCAGCAGTATTTTATTGGTTGGATAAACAGTGTAAGGTTACTGGAGTACTCGCATGTCATGTTGATGATTTTCTTTGGGCTGAGAAAACTTCTCAACAGATGTGATTCCCACACTAAAGTCTGTGTTCCATGTTGGACGTGAAGAACATGAACATTTCTGCTATGTGGGGATGGACTTTGCCACTATTAATGGTGTAGTTCATGTTCATCAGCATACTTACATTGAAAACCTACAACCTATTCGCCTGCAAGCAGCACGTGCAGTGCCGAGAGATGCCTCTCTTAATGAGACTAAAAAAGAGCAGCTCAGGTCAAAAATAGGACAGATACTGTGGGTTGCAAAACAAACCACACCAGACATTATGTTTGATGCAAGCAGCTTAGCGTCAAATATAAAAGATGCCACAGTCCAGTCTATTCACGAGACAAATAAGGTCATTAGGAAGATTACATCTGAAAAGGTGACTCTCAAGTTTCAGCATTTGGGAAACAATGATGCTCTGAACTTTATCGTTTTCAGTGATGCTTCCATTGAAAATCTCCCTGATGGGGGAACAAGGGGGAACACTGATTGGTCTCATGGGAGAAGGAGGGAAGTTTTCTCCTCTCTGTTGGCAATCTAAGAGAATTCGACGTGTGGTGAGGAGTAGTCTGGCAGGGGAAACTCTGGCCCTGTCAAATGGAATAGATAATGCTGTTTTTCTGGCTACCCTCTTTTCTGAGCTCACAACTGGAAATGCTGAGCTGAATGCTCCTCCCTTGATCTGTGTTACGGACAATCACTCTCTGTTTGATGCCCTCAAGTCAAGAAAACAGGAAACTGAGAAACGACTTTGACTGGAAATTAGCAGTATAAAAGAGATCATACAGAGTAAAAGGATAAAGAAGGTACTCTGGTCAGACACAAAAACTCGACTCGCTGACTGTCTTACCAAAAAGGGAGCGTCTGCTCTGGTGTTATTGAAAGCACTCAGTGAAGGGCTGTGGTGCTATGGAAAGTAATCAGCTAAGGACTGTGGATAATAATGGTACATTAAAAAAAAAAAAAAAAAAAATTCAGTTGTATGTGCAACAACTTTTTTGTTTGTGGTAACTGTGGTCTTTATGTACGTTTATAAATATAACATTTTTATTTTAATTTTCCTTGTTTTTTTTTGTTTTTGTTTTTTGTTTGTTTGTTTGTTTAAAGTATAGGGAGATTGTTAACATGTTATTTCCCCTCTACACTGTTCATGACGGCACAAGGTGCTTCTACACTGTTGAATACGCATGTGCGGGGGTCTGGGCTGTGTGGGTGACGGTGATGGTTGTTGTATGAAACTTTGCCGTGCACTGAATAAAGTTGTGTGAGCTATGAACGTCGTGTTTATTTTGAGTAACAATTTGTGTTATCAAAAACAGTAGCCCAAAATGATGTATGTAATTTTGTAGAGGCAACAATGCAAAATTTTAGCCACACCAGCACGAAAAAGGGTTGCAAAATGATACAATTTAGTCGAAGTCTGGAGCCCTGATTTACAGTGGATCGCAATTGGCAAGTTAGGGCTATTTATAGAATGAATTAATAGAATAGCGGGCAACTCACAGGCTCCACGCGGGCTACCAAGTGTCCGTGGGGCAGTAAGTTGGAGACCACTGAAGGATCCTCTCCTGTGGCCTCCTGGGATAGAAAATTGTCCAACAAAAGCCCAACTAAAGCAAACACTGATCACCATAATTGTGACTTAAATTGTGACTCTTCCCTTTGGTTATTCTGATTGTTAACAGCAGGTGTTCATCACTAATGCTCAATCATCACTTAAAGGTCCCATGGCTTGAAAATGTCACTTTATGAGGTTATTTTTTTACATTAATATGAGTTCCCCTAGCCTGCCTATGGTCCCCCAGTGGCTATAAATTGTGATAGGTGTAAACTAAGCCCTGGATATCCTTCTCCGCCTTTGAGAAAATGAAAGCTCAGATGGGCGAATCTGGAATCTTAAGGGGAAAGGTTACCTCCCCTTTCTCTGCTTTGCCCACACAGAGAATTTGGCCCGTCCATGAGAAAATGAGCTCCGCGAGCGCGATATTGGTTTTTCCTCGAGAGACATCATGGTTTGCAAACGAGCGAAGCATTGCAGTTGCTCAGTGTTTGGATGTACAAATGAACACAAAAGTATTTTTTTAGTTCCTTCATCCGAGCCTCTGAAGAACCAGTGGGTTATGTGAATTTCTGATGTGTAATTGTTCAAGTTCAGACAGATAATCTTTCTCTCAAAGTCGTTCAATACTGTTTATGCATCAGTAAATCAAACCAGTGACTAAAATATAAACTTCACATCATTTCTCTTAGTAGGATGAAAATAATCTTATTTAAACTGTGATTAAAATATATACAGAAAGCGATCAAAGAACAATCCCTTTCCAATCGCCCAAGCTGTCTATCACACAGCGCGAGTTTATCTGGACACTTGCCAGTTATAAAATTATAAAATCGTTATAAAATGAATGACGCTGTTACACTGCACAACAAAGCTCTTACTGTATTTACATTGTGTTTGCATTGGTGAAATCATTAGTGAGAGAGCAGAAACTGCGTTGCAATAATAAGATCTTCATTCACGCGATCAACAGGCTGTCATCTGCTCAATGCTCATCACTGCAACCTTTTATGTGATGGAAATAGATCTAAATACTTTAAAAACTTCTCACGATTCGTTAATCTCAATAGCTGTGTTAGTAAAAATGGAAAATAGCTGTAATAGTAAAAGTATTCGAGTAATACTAGCTATTTCATATGCAAGCATGTCAGCCAATCACAGCAGTGGGCGTTTACACTGAAGTCTCACCCAGAAGTCTCACCCCTTAAAACAGAGCGTTCAAATCAGAGAGTAAAATCAAGCTTGGAAAAAAATGTTGATCTAAAAAACATTCTAACATTATAAGGGCACCCCAGGAAACATTATAAAATAATAAAATATTCCATGCCATAGGACCTTTAATTAATCACTCAATTATCTAATTAACTTTATCACTGCTTCAGTTAACCCTCTGTAGAGTGGGACCATATGTGTCCTGGGCAGTGTTGGTTTAACATTGGGGATTTTGTTGTGTAGCATTGTGTGGAAAGTTGTATTTGAATTTGAGGAAGGAAAACAGCAGATTTGTTTATATTTCCTCATTAGAATGATTGACAGATAACTTCACTATATCATCTCAACACACACAAATTTTTTCTTCCGTCAGTCGTGTCGGGTGATGATCACTGTATATCAGCTTATTTAAGGTAATATCTTCTTTCTGCTCATAATGATCCTCATCACTCTCTTTATGTCAAAAACATGTATCGATGTATGTGTTACAGTTGTGTAGTTATAACTGATTTGTGTGTAGTTATAGTTGAGTAATTTGGGCTTTGACCAGGTTAGGACTCTTACTAACATTTTTAAGGATGAAACTTCATGAATAACTCCAGAGCACTTGTAGATCTACAACAATTTTCAGATCTGATGTTTTTGGGAAACAGCTTGTGATTCTAAGATGATTCATATAATTACTAGGGAAACACAAGAGTATAATTTCATCCTTTATTGCATTATGCTTTGACAATTAAAAGTCTCAATTTTAACTCTTAAACAAAATCATAAATGCTGTGGAATGTTTTACATGTATGTTTGAAACAGAGAAAACAAAGCTTTTTTTTTTTTTTTTACGTAAATACAATGGCTAATGTGTTTATCTAACTGTAAAGGAAACTCGTCTTCTGAACTGGTTTGTGGATAAACAGAAATAAACTGACAATGGCTTCCTTTCATAAAGGTGAGTATTCTTCTTGTGTTTAAAGGTTGCCTCTCATCGCCCCCAAAACCTTATGAACTGTGAACGTATGATGAATGTAGTTTTCTCAGACTCAATCCAATCCTCAATCCAGACTCAATTGTTTTTATTGACTTTTTCTTCATATTTCAGGTTTTATAAAAACTCATCCTCTCATCTCTGCTATTCTGTGTAAGTCTAAACAGTGTTTTTTGCTTTTTGTCTGTATGCTGATGTAATGACCAGTGAATCAGATCAGGGCTGCGTTCAGCCCCGACAAAACGTTGCACAACGTTTTTTAAACAGAAACGGTGATGCGTTGAACACACTGTTCTGATGACGCAAGAGTTGCAACTATGGCAGCTGAGAAGGCCATTCTTTGTGTTCTTTGTGAAGAATTTTCGGAGCCTGATGAAGTCGGTATAAATATATGTTTAATACTACAAAATATGCCCGATGTTACAGTTACTGCACTTGCCGCCCAGAACAAAAGAGAACATCCCAATCGAGTTAAGGGATTGCTGAAACTGAAATGGAAGCACACATCTTACCTAATTCAGACTAAAACACATCTATTTAGCCTCACATACTGACTTTATTTGTAGTTCATACTGTTTTAATACCCTGTATTTTCTTTCTCATTTTTAGGAAAAGCACTTAATTACCATTGTTTATTTCTATACCAAATGTCATACACTGAAGCTAAAAATATAAACAACAACTACATCATTATGTTGATATCCTATATTTTTACAATAAAACTTACGACAAACATGTCTTCTAATATCCTCAGTTGTTGCGCATACCGAGCTGCATCGAACACATTTGTAAATTACTTTCCTTGAACCCATTGTGCGAGTTCACTTTAATACCGCGAGCTTTATATACATGTTGCTGCTGATTGGACTGCAGTTCTGACACACCCACCAAACAAGAGAAAACGTATCTCAAACCCCGTTGCACACCGGTGCACGCCGTTTCCAGGAAACATGACGTTCAACCCGGAAACCGTAGCAAAACATTGCGCACCGTTTGAAACTTGAACGTGCCCCTGGTTTATCCTTCACGTCACTTCAGACAGTAAATTTCACAGTGTTTAATTACCATCGCTCAGTGTTCATAAGGCCGAGTTCAGACTGCACGATTTTAGCCCCGATTTTGGCTCACCGACAGGTTTTGAGAAATCGCCGACAAATGCCCGAAATCACAGGCAAATCGGTGCTCGTTCACGCGAGTGACAATCACGCAGTGTGAATGAGCAAAGACGCGATCTGAGAGAATCGCCGACGCCCGTGAGATATTTGGCATGCTAAATATCTGGACCTGTCGGCGATTCAAAATCCTGCTGTGTGAAAGTGTTCTGACTGAAAACTACATCGGCGATGACCGACAGCCAATGAGAGAGCAAGATACAGAGCAGCGGGGAGTTCGGGGAGTATTTATAGACCGGAATATCAGTATTTTAATAGATATATTTACAATTATATCAAACAGAAACAAAGCACAAACATTTGCTTGACCACCAGCAACAGAAGCACATTGCAAAATTATTTATTTACCCCCAACTCTCTTTGCAGAACACACAGTCCTTGCTCCCCTTGTCTTCCCAGCCATTTCTTCATGCATAATATGTTTTTCTTTTTCTCCTTTCCGCTGTAAATCAGTGCACAGACAATTCGGATCACAAGCTTCTTGCAGGCTATAATTTTTAATAACAATTTCAGTCTCGCGCGAGAACTGCGGTCTACGCACGCGGGATTTTGCGCTATTTCCTTATCACTTCTCGCGTGTGTTTGGTTGTGAAACGTAGTTTGCGGACCAGACAGAAGTTGTTGCCGATTCTTCCTCCTGAAAGTCATGCAGTGTGAAACCTCCTGTTGCCGATGCATCGTGCAGTGTGAACACACCAGCAACTGAATATTACCCCAGATAGTCACGCAGTGTGAAAAGAACAGTGACCCAACTACTTTGAAAATCGTGCAGTCTGAACTCGGCTTAAGGGAAACTCCAGCAGAGTGTTCAAAGAAACACCGAAGCAGTGTTAGAGTTAATGAGATAATTAATTAATTGATTGATGATTGTTTGATTATTGAAGAAACCTGATGATAACAAGCAGAATCACTGAAGAAAAGAGAAACTCAAGAACTACAACTGACTTCCAGACACAGCTTTAAATGAAATCAACTGAAGAGACATTTAATCTAACTAGGCTAACACGCGAAAGACCCGATGAACGAAAAAAATTTGACCCGAAAAAAATGAACGGGTTGATTATTCGGAGCAGGATCAGGTCTTCAGGTAAAGGAATGAATTATGCTGAATGATTTATGACATTTTTGATTATTTCATACACCATTGTATGAGAAAGGAAATTAAAATTATGTATCTGTATCGTTATCAGTAACATGACAAGACATACTTTTGACATGCTAAATATCTGAACCTGTCGGCGACTGAAGTCCTGCTGTATGAATGTGTTCTGACAATTACATCTGCGATGACCGACAGCCAATGAGAGAGTGAGAAACAGGGCAGCGGGAAGTTCGGGGAGGAGTTACTGACCAGAATATCGGTATTTTAATAGATATATTTACAATTATATCAAACAGAAACAAACCACAAACATTTGCTTGACCAGCAGCAACAGAAGCACATAACCCTGCTAGTGTTAATTTAACACCGGGGAGTTTACTGTGATGTGTCTCGGTCTGTTTGGGAGCTGGAGTGAAGTTGTTAATGTAACAGTGTTTCCCAACCCTGCTCCTGAAGGACCCCCAACACTGCACGTTTTCTTTGTCTCCCTAATCAAACACACCGGATTCAACTCATCAGCTCATTAGAAGAAACTCTAAAGGCGGGCATACACTGTGCGATTTTCGTCCGATTTTGAGCCGAATTCTGACTCGTGCGACTCTTTTTCGGGTCGGGCCGATTTTCAGCTTTGTCGTGCGTCGTGCAGTGTTCGTGCAGTGTACAGGGGGAAACGAGAGGCGAATAACCTCTCACGACCGGCAATCGGATGGTCGGATGAATTTCAGGCATGTTAGAAATTTTGGTCGCTCCTCGTGACTATATCGCGCAGTTGAAGCAGAGCTATGAACCGATTGTCCTAAACTCAGTGTTTTTCCCTCACTGCGCCTGCGCGAAAACAGTTTCATCTGCAGAAAAAAAAAGAAAAAAAAAAGAAAAAAGGGAGATCTTTAAGTTCTGTAGTTCAAAGCTACAAATTATTGTTGCTTACCTCCAGTTCGTGTTGCAAAATGAATTTACCATTACCCACTTCTTCCAAGCCACCTGCGATGTAGCCTACACTTTGCCTCTTTTATTGTTAAACATTTTTTTTGAAATAAAGCTGTTTTTAATTTTCATTGATGAATTATTGCAGTGGTCGGACATAGACTGTTAATAATTAATTATATGAATATAATTCATTGTAATCGACCTAAATGTTTTAGACAATTTTCAATGAGGAGAAGTAATAAGCTTCTATGTAATATTTTATTATCCTCGCAGCGCGTTGGTTATGCGGTGATGCGCTATGAAATTGTTGCGTGGCAATTTAATTATAATAGCCTATCACTTTAATAATAAAAGTAGCCTTCCCTAATAATAATAATAATAATAATAATAATAATAATAATACTAGTCTACTAATAATTTAATATATAAATTGGAAATTCTAAATCTTCTTGATATTGATAGCTGATGCTTGTTTTGACAATATCTCTGGATAGGCTGATATCGTCCATAGGCGCAACCCGGCACGAGGATTTATCGCGCTGATTAGCGCATATTTCGCACGTATAGTGTGAGCAGTCAAGTCGCAGCTCGACGTTCGGACCGTACAGTGTGAGCACAGAAATCCTGAGCTTTGGCTTTACATCGCATGCGATACTCGTTCACACCCACTTCTTTCATTTCATTCTGCTCTTCACATAAAGCTGCTGTTTGACTTCAGAAGATTTGGAATATGACACACACATCATACTTCATATAGATACTGTAGTGCTGCAATGGAGCTTTTTTGTTAGTTTGAACAGAAAAGGCTTAAGAGTTCATAATGTGGAAAAGATGTTTTCTGTGAAAGACAGAATTTTCATCTTTGGGTGAACTGTCACTTTAAGTGCAAGCTTATATTTATTATTTATATATGTTTATTTGACTGCTATTTCATTGTGTCCTCTTTAACATGTTGATTAATTTGTATTCATAATTATTTTTTAGATGTCTTAAGACTGTACTTGGCCTTTTCAACTGTCTCACCGGTGACGACTGAAATTGGTAATGTACACTGAATTATTATTTTAATTTTTTGTCATTTCAACTTAGAAAATGTAGGCTACTTCATGTGGTAACATCTACAATAACTGGTTTTATTGAAATTAAATAAATTAACATGACTGATTGTGAATTCAAACAACCTAAAAAAAAAAAAAAAAAAAAAAACGGTTTTACTGAAGCATAACCGTCAGTATAACCTGATTTCTTCAAGATAGTTAAAGGTCCTGTTCTTTGTGATCCCATTTTTCAAACTTTAGTTAGTGTGAATGTTGCTGTTAGAGCATAAATAATACCTGTAAAATTATAAAGCTCAAAGTTCAATGCCAAGCAAGATATTTTATTTAACAGAAGTCCCCTTTCAAAGCCTACAGCGAACGGCCGGTTTGGACTACATCCCTCTACTTCCTGCTTTAATGAAGTCACTAGAACAGTTTTTTGACTAACCTCCACCCACAGGAATACACAAAAAAAGGGGGCGTGGTCTTGTTGCGCTCCCACGGAGAAGAGGAAGAGTTGCGTTTGTAGAGTGTTTGTCGCCATGTTGTCGAGACGCTGTTATTTTCATCCCGGAGTCAAATCATTATTTATGTTTTGTAAGGTATATGGGTTTAAGCAGTTTGGTTCAAAGCCCGGGTGATGAACCATACATGTAGGAGGGTCTGCAATCTGCATCATTCGTGATAAACCTATACATTGATGTGAGGCAGTAATAATTTAATAGCCTGGTAATACCAAACTCTGCTACTTCGCTTTGCTTCGTAGACAGAGTCTGGAACAGCGTAATTGAAAAGTGTTTTCTCGCGGTCGGGGGGCGCTTGTCTGAAGTTTAAAATCACTGGTTACCCGTAAGCCAATCACATAACGTTTGGTTATGGCGCTTGTTATGCGCATGCTCAGCCGCATCTAACTTCCACTGTAAACACATGTATGATGCGAAAACAAAACCATCGAGCGAAATACCGGAGTGAACATGGCTGTGAACGACTTTTGCAGATTATGTGAAGTAAATCTACGCATCCACAGTACAATCAATCAGCGTCTACGTCACGGCTGTCAGCCCGCCCTCTGTTCGTTGATTGGCCGGCTGTTTTCAGGCCGGAGGAAAATGGAGAGATAAGGCGCTATCTCAGACTGAGTACAGAAGCGAACTGAAATTGAGCGGAAGTACGAAGTCTGACGTAGTCAGGCTAATAATTTAATGTGCAGTCACGTAACATTCAACTTTTAATAAATAAATTATTGTAATGCATGGCAACGATTTCTTTTACACAACATGGCAGCTTTTAAGGCTATATTCATGGTGAAAATAAAGTGTATTTATATAAAGTTCTTTGGATGAAAACAATTTCAAAAGAACTATACACAACAAAATATTATTTAATTAGGAGGTGTTACAGTACTTTTTGTATTTCTTTGCAGCAGATGTTTTCAACCTCCATTGGCATTTTGTCACAGTTACCACATGTACACCTATAAAACATATATTTCTAATCAAAACTCGTGCTCACGTGTAACTAAGGTAGGAATAAACAATGCACTTATTTTAAAAATCCAACAACACCATCGTTAATACGACAGACGGACAAAACCATATACCACAAGCTTTTATAACAGTTTGTAACATTTAACATTACAATTTAACCAATTCAAGGTAACAGCCAAACGTGAAAGTATGACAACTACTAAATAAACAGCTTACCATTGTGAAACATCCTGCAAAAGTCGTGCTTGAACAGGTTCTAATCGATCCTCTTCATCTATGTTCTCCGGGTCTGATTCCGGCTCAAATTGATAAGGTAATATTTAAGACATGTTTACAATAACACTGAGTGCATGCATCTCCACGTTATGGTAAGAGGCGTGACCTTTCCGGGCAACGTGCGCTAAGCTGCTGTCGAATCACAACACAGGAACCGCTGGCACAATCAGAACTCGTTAAGTATTTCTGAAGGAGGGACTTCATAGAACAAGGAAGTCATCAGCCCGTTCAAAGGACAGTGAAAACAGCGGTATATAGATAAGTAAATTGTGTGAAAAATACTGTTTTTTTTTTACACGTGAAACATGAACACATGTTTTATTGCACACTGTAAACACAATCAAAGCTTCAAAAACACACGAAAAACGGGACCTTTAAAGGTGGTATCAGTGATTTCAGGCCCAAATTTTTTTTATCACATTTGATGAATGTGATTAAAAAAAAATTTGGGCCTGACATCACTGATACAACCTTTAAATTAACTTATCTAATTCATTTTGGTAATTATCTTCATGATTTATCTGAATGAATATCAAAAAAGATGATGAAAAAAGGGTGTGGTCTGCTAAAGGAGAAAAAAAGAACATGCGTGGAGGAAAAGAAGTGAAGGCCGGTGGAAATGGAAAAGTTGCTGAGCGTTTGAATGGAATAATTTGTGTTTGCCTTAGTCTAATCATCATAGGTTGAGATTCAATCCTTGCGAGTACATCAGGAAGATTGTTGGAATCTTAGGATGTATCATAAGGAAGAGTTGCGTCAATCGAAATATAGGCCAACTAACTGAATTTCAACGACACCTCGAACTGGTTTGGGGATTTTGTTTCTACTCCCTTTTAATTTGACTGCTGGCATAATTATTCTTGAACAAAATCACAAAATCCCTCTTTAAAAATCAACAATAGGAAAGATCAAACGGCACTTTTCCATGCTTTTAATGGTTCTTTCAGTCTCTCATCCAGCAAAATCCCCAGTGTTTAATTAGCACTGCTCAGTGTTTATATGAGTACACAGAGTGTTATAAGTAACACTGAAGCAGTGTGGAAGTTAATGAGATAATTAAGTGATTAATTGAGTGATGATTGACCATATTGAAGACACCTGATGTTAACAAGCAGAATTGCTGAGGGAGAAAAAAATAAAAATAATAATAATAATAATGTTACGTCATCATTATGGTGATCAGTGTTTGCTTTAGTTGGGCTCTTGGCCCTTAAAAATGTAACTTTAAATTTTGTCTGGCTGCTGAAACTGAGTTATAACAGTCAGATGAACAAAGAGAAAAGGTGATCAGATGGTGTTTTTTATGTTTTAACATATTTCTTTGACCTGAATCACTGAACTCATTTAGAGCCTCATCTCTGAGTTAGGTTTTTAGCATTTTTAACGTAATCCAAAAAATTGTTTAAAAGTTGTTCTGATACAAAAAAAAAATCTTTCTTGTGGTCACACACATACATCAAGAATCAGTGTATGCATCTCAGCAATGGTGACAAACAGCATATTCAGATAAACAGATCACCTCTGAATATTAGAAAACAAGCAACTAAAAAGCAACATAAAAACAGCAGAAATAAAATAGTAAGAAATTAAGGTAAATTACTATGACAATTATGCTCATTATTTATGCATGCAGCAATGCATGATGGGAGCCATGAATGAGTTTTGATTTGTGGCACTCAGAATGCACTGCAACCACTTTATTATTGTATGTGTGTCTAAAACAAATAAAAATAAAAAAGCTTTTGTATCAGAACAAAGTTTTAAAAATTCTTTGGATTACATTGAAAATGCTTAAATATTATGTAGTACAAGAACAGTACTGCTATAATCAATAATAGGAAGAAATAGGCTAATAACTCTTACTTACGGAACATTTTGAGAGTCCTTTATTATGTTTACATGCTGAGTGGGGTTTAAACACTTGCATCTCGTATGTCCTGAGTGTCTACACTGCCCACACATTTAACAACAGAAACTCCTAAATGTCCAACATATCTGAACATTAAACATTAACATAAACTACAAACATCTTTCTCTTTACTGAAAAACACATAAAATAACACTTAGTTAATACCTAAATTTACTCTCCTAATGAATTCCTTTGCAAAGCATGCTGAGAACTACAGATCCACCGCCCAGGGCTGCATTTCTCAAAAGCATTGTGATCATCGTGTTGGTGGCAATGGCTCTACAATCTACTTAGAGTTACGATGCTTCTGGGAAACCCAGACCAATTAATTTTGTCTAAGTTATTCAAAATTATTCATGTAGCCTAGTGTTAAAACCAATGAATTAGGTAAAATATATTAGATGTATTAAACACACCCAGTGGGCATTTGATGTCAATTTAACATCAATATGACATCAAATTGATGTCAAAATTACGTCAAGAAATTGGTCAAAAATGAAAGTCAAATTGACGTCAAAGTGTCAATGTCAATTTGATGTCAAGAGTTTGACCTCTGCTGATGTCATTTTGCCAAACAAAAAGGTGAAACGTATGGCCGTACACTTATTACCAGCTTCACTTAAAACTAACCAGATTTACTTTATTTAATTTCCAGTTTAATGAAATCATATTTTGTATTTTAAAGTCACCATGATGGTGGTTAGCGTTTGCTTTAGTTGTGCTCTTGACCCTTCACTCTTTAATATATAAATTTATCTGGCCGTTTTAATTGTGTGTTTATAAAGCACAATTGTTGTAGCTAAAAAAGCCATCAGAAACTGAGATCAGGAGATGTTGGCTGTTTATTGATGAAATCATCATGTAGTTGCCTGAATCCCTGATCATGTTCAGTGTCTAATGCTTTGATTATATGGGACTTGTGGTTTAAAAGCGGTTTTATTCATGACAGAAGTAATTTGATTCTACAGCATATCTAGCAGTGTTGTTTATCAAATAATGTATTTGGTTTTTAAGAACTATTTAGTGCAGACATCAAGAAACATCGTATGAATCTCAACAATGGTGACAATCAAACAAAATATCCAGATAATCAGATCAACTCCAGGTGCATAATTTATTAAAGCCGCAATGCATGCTGGGAGATATGGGTGAGTTTTGATTGGTGGTACCCAGCATGCACTGCAGCATGAAGTATTTCATTGATTGTCACCATTGTTGAGAGTCATACACTGATTCTTGATAGCTAAGTAATAATGTTGAACTTAATGCATTATATGTTTTTAAAATCCTGTATTAATTAAAAAAAAAAAAATATTCTCATGCTGTTAAATAAATGGGTTCTATTATAATACAACATTAAACTCACAAGTCCTATATAATCAAACATTAGACACTGAATAAGATCAGAGATTCAGGCAATTACATGATGATATTGTCATCATCTTCAATAAACCGCCATCATCTCCTGATCTCATGGCTTTTTAGCTACAACAGTTGTGCTGTATAAACACAGAGTTATAACAGCCAGAGAAAATTTAATATTAAAGAGTCAAGGGTCAAGAGCACAACTAAAGCAAACGCTAACCACCATCATGGTGTCATCAAAATATGTTTAATATATTTTAAACTATTTAAATATTATATTTATTTAAACCGGAAATTATATAAAGTAAATCTGGTTAGTTTTAAGTGAAGCTGGTAATAAGTGTACGGCCATGCGTTTCACCTTTTTGTTTGGCAAAATGACATCAGCAGAGGTCAAATCTTGACATCAAATTGACATCAACACTTTGACGTCAATTTGACTTTCATTTTTGACCTATTTCTTGACGTAATTTTGACATCAAGATGCCCGCTGGGATAGACTCTTCTGTTCTGACCCGTCTGAATAGAGGTTTATTGCCTTTTTTAGATGTGTAATTGCTGTTGTAAACTGTAAAAACTGGTAGGTGGTCACTAATTTCATTTATTAATAGTCAACTCACTGTATTGTTATCTATATCATTTGAAAAATATGATCAATTAGTGTTGCACAGTGGGAAGTAATCCTACTGGGTCTGGTAATTTTGGGGGGAAAGCCCATACACTAAATTAATAAAATCCTCCGTCATATTTTGCTTATTTGGATTTAGCAAATCAATGTTGAAGTCACCACAGACAAACATGACTTTCTGATTTGTTTTTGTAAATTTTTCCTCCATCCAATCCTTAAATAAATCAATATTAGAGCCTGGTGATCTATAGATGCAAATTACAATAACATTTTTATTTTTTTCTCTACATACTTCTATTGTAACACATTCAAGTAAATCATCCACCACTGTAGAAAGTTTTTCCACCACCCTGTAATTCAATTTCTAGTCCACGTACAAAGCCACACCACCCCCTGTTGTTTTCTCTGTTAATACAACACATTTAATATCCTTTCATTTCAAAATCTAAGCCCTTTTCACTATTTATCCAAGTTTCAGATATAGCAATTATATTGAAAGGCTGTTTAAACTGATTTAGATAACATTTAATGTTGTGAAAGTTAGCGTATAGGCTTCTGCTATTAAGGTGGATTATTGATAGTTGATTTTCAGTCTTAACTGAACTATTAAACTGTTCATTAGTGTAATAAAAACAGTTGCTGTTGAGGAAAAAGTTGTTTACAGGATCAGTATCATTTTCCAGGTCCTGGATGTTCAGTGTATTGAAAGATGTTCAACTCTAGTTTATCATGATCAACAATCCTCTGTCGTAGTTGATTAACTCCGTTACCTATGTGAGTTGTAAAAGATGTCATAGTAGTGTAAACAGCGATTCAGCATACCCGGTTGGAGATGAAATATTTCTTGTCTATTTTGGTGTACTGGACCGGGCATGAATGATCAGTTTGTCCTGTCGTAGATAGGCAATGTCCCCCCTTTCTCTCGCAGCTCTCATATCCGGCATCAGTTCCTTGTAGGGCTGTCACGATGTTAGATTTTTCACACCACGGTTATTGTGGCCAAAAGAATTCACGATATCGATATATCGCGATATCTATAGAATCTATGGGGGGGGTACTCAATCTATGGCAAATTTTTGTGAAGGAAGACAAGCATGTGAAGTTTATCTGGTTTCAAACTGAAGCCAAACACTGTCTGAAGGTTTCCTGAAGAACTGAAAAGCTCTTAAACCTGTTGTTGCACTGGCGCCAATAAAGTCATGCAGATAGCAGATTTGAATAAAGAAATCAAGTGCAAATACAAATACAAAAATAAGATGAGTAAAGAAAACGGGGGTTCTTAATTTTAATAATCACCCTGTATTAAATATATGAACACAGAAACCCCCTGTTAACAGTTAATGTCACGTTTCCCATTCCATGATGACTAGTAAAATAATATCCGCGTCGCGTCTATGACAACTCGAGGTATTGCACACCGGACACGCACTTTCTCAGTTTATGGCCAGCAATATCATTATGCTTAAGGACATTATGGAATTGAGATAATGTCTGTACTATGTTATGATTATACTGTACAATTAAATACAATAGTTGCTGAGTCTGTGATCTGAACACTTTTTTCTGCGCTCTGTGTTGCGGCAGGATTTTGAACAAGGTCCTGAGCCGTTGCTGGGCGACGCGGACAGACGCCGAATAGAACCGCGCTGTGCTTCTCGTCCGGTGTGTGTACACTCATACAGAATGTGTTCGAATTTTAAAGACGTGGCGCTGCGCTTCTCATCCGGTGTACGACCACCTCTAAGGTGCTGTTTTCTTTGAAGCCGAAGAACTCTGTTGTTAATACTGGCGAGCTCAGCTTACTTTTTTCGGGTGTGGACAGAGTGTTTCACTCTAGCTGCGCGGGCGCGGACGAGCGCTGCGTCTAGAAAACGCCAATATCGCCAATACCGGTATATTGTATTGCTCTAAATTAACACGATGTCGATATTTCATGCTTTGAATATCACGATTATCGTCAATACCGGTATATTGCGACACCCCTAGTTCCTTGCTTTTTCTTCTGACAGTATCTGTAAAATCCTCGTTGATAAAGCTTTTGGATCCTTTCAGTGACTTGGTTGTAGTATGGCAGATCTGTCCCTGTGCCTCAGAAATTTCACAACAATTGGCCTTGTTCTATCTCCTCAGGTTTCCCTGTACGGTGGGCGCTCTCCACTTCAACCTCTCGCTGCAGCTGTAACTTTTCAGCCAGTACTTTCTTCACTTTCTCCTCCGTCTCAGCCCAGGTTTCTCCTGGTGCCTCCTGTACTCCCTCAAAAACGAGGTTATTACGGATTGTCCCTCCAAATAATCCATTTTGTCCGTGACAGCAAGTAAACCGTCACAAACTTTAAAGGAGCCGTATGTAAGATTGTGGCCAAAACTGGTACTGCAATCACTTTCAAATTACTGTAGAGCGGTGTATCTCCCCCCAGGACCAGCAGGAATGTAGGCTGCTACATAGCTATGGTAACTAGAGCAGAGCTGGCAACCCAGATGCTGAAACACTACTGACTTCGTGATTGGTAGATAGGTGGAGGGTGGCGCTTCAGGCCAAAACACAAGATGACAACATCAACATCAGTTGAGGGCTGCAACTATCACTTTTAAATGACAATATCCTGGCCGGACTACTGTTGTCAGTGATATAAGTATTTGAAATGAACATGATTTCTTAATGTCTAGTGACATATCAGGGCCATTTTATGATTAATTGAAATACATTTCTTACATACAGCTCCTTTAAAGATGTCTGACTGCATGGCGATGCAGCAATTGAGAATAGATTGAGTTGCAAAGGCTGGAATAAAGTCAGCTTTGTTGACTGCTGTCTGACAATTCCATAGACCCACATATAAAAAGAGAGAAGTTTAAGAACTATATCCCTGATAGCAGATCAACATTGAATCAAGGTTAAAACTTAACATTAATTTTTCATCAGCTTTGCACCCTGAAATAATGTTATTTCAATGATGAAAAATAGATCAAGATCAACATAAAATTGAAAAAAATTCAACTTAAATTAAATAATTTCATTAGAATCAACATTGAAACAATAACAAATGAATCTTGATTTTATAATAACATGTTTTTCAGAAACTTGTTCATTTCTTAATATATTTTCATAACAGCTAATCTCTCTGCAGACCCCTGCATCATCTACACTGTGCTGGACAATCCATGGAGATCCATCAAAAATGGATATAACTACAATTGTGACACGTCTGTCTCCTGGAGCGGCTGGTATCGTCTCTTCATTAACGGCCTGAGCGCTCATATCCCAGACACATGTGTTGCTCAGTACAGCTGTGGCACTTATATCCCACTGTGGATACGTGGTGGACACCCAACAGTAACAGATGGAGTCGTCACTCGAGATGTCTGTGGTTATGCTGGGAGTTACTGCTGCTATTACGGGTCTTTCCCCATTAAAGTCAAAGCCTGTCCAGGCAATTATTATGTCTATGAGCTGGTTAGACCAACTCGCTGCAACTCAGCATACTGTGCAGGTAATTATATTCACATGAGCTCTTTCTACACATTCATGATATTTGTGTCTCTGTTCATTAATCACTATTCATCCAAACTTTCAGACACTGGCAGCATTAACACCAGCCCTACAACTGTGACACCAGTGACCATCTCACCTGGTAATGTTACACACTGTGTCTCTATTGGCTTATTTTCTGAATGTTTTCTAATGTATGAAGGCTACAGATATGCTATGTTAAATTTGAAAATGAATTGAATATGAATATGAATATGAACATGAATATTTGCCTCAAAATTCATGGAAATGTATTTATAGAAATGTATGAAACCTGTAGATTGTTCTCAGGTGTGTCTGGCTGTCATTCACTGTACAGTAGTTCTGAATATGCCACACCTCATAGTCAAAAACAGTACTTGTGTTTTTAATTATAAAGAACTATATACCTTATAGCAGATCAACATTGAATCAAGGTTGAAACTTAACATTGATTTTTTTCTTCAGGCTTACACCCTGAAATAATGTAATTTCAATGATGAAGAATAGATCAAGATCAACCGAAAATCAACATTTGTTCAACTTAAATTAAATCATTTCATTTACATTGAATCAACATTGAAACAATATATAATACCCTTTTCACAAGATGTAAAATAAGTATCTGATGTCCAGAGAGTGTATATGTGAAGTTTTAGCTCAAAATATCCCACAGATATTTTCACATAGAATGTTAAATTTGTCACTTTTTGAAGGTGAGCAAAAGAGGGCGGAGCTTCACCAGCTTGCACTCACACAGACAGCCACTGAAAATTTCAAACACTTTTAGCCTTTTATGTTTAAACCGGAGTCAGACAATGATGGAGAGACTCAAGAAGAAGTGACAACATGTAGAAGCAACAGGACATTTCTGAATGGTTAATTGATGAATTTATGTAGCTTATGTGTAGTTATCTTCTAGACATTGATTAGTTTATTCTGTCTCGATAATCTATAAATCGTGTTCAGGGGGCGGGGTTTATGTAAATTCTAGGGTTGGTGATGCCACTAACCCGGGAGGAATGTTGTGTAGTCTCTACCAGCTGTTTGTTGAAGTCTTTAAAAAACTATTTCTTTAAAAGCAAATATCTCCCGTTGCTTTGAACTTTGAGCATTGTAACTTTGTAGATGTTGTTTATGCTCAAACAGCAACATTACACACTAGCTAAAGTTAAAAAAGTGAAATCATAATCAACCACCCCTTTAAATTAAATAATTTATTTTACATTGAATCAACATTGAAACAATATCAAATCAGTCTTGCTTTATGTAAAGCAGGATTCAATACCAGATATAGAATATAAATTTATATACTATACATTTCTTATAATAACTAGTTACCATAACACTGCTGGATCTCATGCTGTTGAATCACAGGGCAACTATAATAAAAAAATAAAATAAAAAAAACAACAACACATCACCATATATTCAAAATTTAGACTGGATGAGATCAGAGATTCAGGCCAATAGATCAACAGTTTCCCAAAATCACCTGGTCATATCTCTTGGCTTTTTTCCCATAACAAATGTGCTTTATTAACACACAGTTAGAGCAGCAACTGGTTATTATACATTTTCTTAAAGATTCACAAAACATTTTGAGTTTATGTGATATTTGGACAACAGACATCAAGAATCAACACATGAATCTCAACAATGGTGACAATCAGCAAATATATTTTTTCCACAATGCATGTTGGGTTCCAGCAGAGAACCAAACAACACTTTATTTCAATGGCCCACTTAAGACATTCTACTAATTATAAGTAACTTTGCAGCTACATGTCAGCTAACTGTCATTAGAGTATTAGTAGACTGTCTGCTTAATACCTGCAAACACTTTATTGTGATGCTCCTCCAACAGACATTCTACTGACCATAAGTAGCCTAACTTGGCAATTACAAGTCAACTTATTCTCCTAACCCGAACCCTAACACCTAACCCTGACTTAACAGTCTACTGACAGTCTACTAATACTCTAATGAGAGTTAGTTGACATGTTGATGAAAAGTTACTTATAGTTAGTAGAATGTCTAAAGTGGACTATCGAAATAAAGTGTAACCCTAAACGCATCGATGACTCCCAGCATGCATTGAGAGGCATGAATAAATTCTGCAGCTGAATGATCTTACTATTTTCTTTAATTGTGCTTTTGTTGTGATTTTAAGTAGCCTGTTTTGGGATGTTTAGAGTTGATCTGTTTATCTGAATATTTTATTGTCACTATTGTTGAGATTCATATGCTGATTGTTGATGTCAAGTTATGATATAATGCTTTAATTGTGCATCACTCATAACTGATTGCTGTATTATGTATTAATAATATAACACACTTTCCATATTGAATTAAACTGTGAGAGTCATGCTAATTTCATAACTATTATCATAATTAGGTCATCATTAGAATATAGCCAGCATCACCTGATCATACTTTCTCTTGATTTTTCTTGTTAAAACAAATGTGCTTTATAAACACACAGTTACAGCAGTCAGAGAAAAACTAATGTTATAAAGTCAGGGGGCAAGAGCTCAACAAAAGTGGACATTGATCACTATCATGATCACAATAATGGTGACTTCAAATGAACCAATACAACGTCAACATATAAACCTCTGTTAATTCTCAGTAAGAACTTTTGTAGTCGTCTGACAGAAATAAAATCAAATTGGTTAGAAGCTGCACCAGAAGCTGCACTCCTGGTTACATTTTATAATAACAAATGTTTTTCAGAAACTTGTTAATTTCTTAATATATTTTCATAACAGCTAATCTCTCTGCAGACCCCTGCTACAACTACAATGCGCTGGACAATACATGGAGATCCATCAATAATGGATATAACTCCAACTGTGACACGTCTGTCTCCTGGAGCGGCTGGTATCGTCTCTTCATTAACGGCGTGAGCGCTCATATCCCAGACACGTGTGTTGCTCAGTCCAGATGTGGCACTGGTATCCCACTGTGGATACGTGGTGGACACCCAACAGTAACAGATGGAGTCGTCACTCGATATGTCTGCGGTAACGCTGCGAGTTACTGCTGCTTTTACGGGTCTTTTCCCATTAGAGTCAAAGCCTGTCCAGGCAATTATTATGTCTATGAGCTGGTTAGTCCAACTACCTGCAATTTTGCATACTGTGCAGGTAATAATATTCACATGAGCTCTTTCTACACATTCATGATATTTGTGTCTCTGTTCATTAATCACTATTCATCCAAACTTTCAGACACTGACAGCATTAAGACCAGCTCTACAACTGTCACACCAGTGACCATCTCACCTGGTAATGTTACACACTGTGTTTCTATTGGCTTATTTTCTGAATGTTTTCTAATGTATGTAGGCTACAGATATTTAAACATGGATTTTAACATGAATATTTGCCTCAAAATTCATGCAAATGTATTGGTAGAAATGTATGAAACCTGTAGATTGTTCTCAGGGTGTCTGGCTGTCATTCACTGTACAGTAGTTCTGAATATGCCACACTTAGTCAAAAACAGTACTTGTTGTGTTTTTAATTATAAAGAACTATATCCCTGATAGCAGATCAACATTGAATCAAGGTTGAAACTTAACATTGATTTTTTTCTTCAGGCTTACACCCTGAAATAATGTAATTTCTGTGCCAGATATAGAATATAAATGTATATACTATAAATTTCTTTATAATAACTACACTGAAAAAAGTTAAACATCAGTGCAATTCATTCAATATATATTTACATTGGTCCATTGGAAAATTGTGATTTTCAGTTTATACCTTCTGTTTTCACTTTGCCTCAAAGTAAGTGGTACACCCTCTGTCACTGAAAAAAAAGGATACTTTGGATTAACTTAAAAAAAAATATGTAATTTGTTACAGCTAATTTTTTTAGATTTTCTCAAATTGTATTTATGATTTAGTTAAAACCATAAGTTTTGATTTAATTTCAAACCAAAATTTATTTTTTTTCCAACTTAACGTTTTACCTTAACCCAAAGTACACAGCAAAAACTCCAGTGTTAAATTAACACTCCTGGGAGTGTATATGAGTCCACACTCAAGAGTGTAAAGTGTTAAAATATGAGATAGTGTTAAAGTTAATGAGTTGTTTAAAAAAAAAAAAAAAAAATCTTTCTTTTAGGCACACACAGACGTCAAGATTCAGTCTATGCATCTCAACAATCGTAACGAGCAGAATATTCAATTAGAAAAAGTAAATTACATAGACAATTCAGATAATAATTTATTCATACTGCAATGCATGATGGGAGCCATTAATGAGTTGTGATTGGTGGCAGCCACTGCAACATGCTTTATTATTGTCACCATTGTTGAGATTCACAGGCTGATTATTGATATCTGTGTTTCTAAATAAATTCATTTGAAAGTCTTTTGATCAGAACAATACTAAAATACTAAATACTAAAAATCATATACTGTAAAATCATAGAGCTGCTGTAATTAACAAGTTAAACCAAACTATCCCAATAAGTTTCATTTTTTGGATCACAACATGATTATGTCAAAACATAACATCAGATCACATTGTCTCTTTGTTCACCTGACTGTTATAAATCAATAACAGCAGACAAGCAAAATTTAAAGTAAACATATAAGGGTCAAGAGCCCAACTAAAGCAAACACCAATCACCATAATGGTAACTTACCATTTGTGATTTTCTCCTTCAGTGATTCTGCTTGTTAACATCAGGTGTCTTCAATAACGCTCAATCATCACTAAATTAATCACTTAATTATCTCATTAACTTTAACACTCTTGGGTGTTAATTTAACACTCATATTTTAACACTTTACACTCTTGAGTGTGGACTCATATACACTCCCAGGAGTGTTAATTTAACACTGGAGTTTTTGCTGTGTACTTTGGGTTAAGGTAAAACGTTGAGTTGGAAAAAAAAATAATTTTGGTTTGACATTAAATAAAAATGTATGGTTTTAACTAAATCATAAATACAATTTGAGAAAATCAAAAAAAAAAAAAAAATAGCTGTAACAAATTACATCAATTTTTTTAAGTTAATACAAAGTATAATTTTTTCCAGTGTAGTGTTGTCAAAAGTACAGACTTCGGTACCAAGTCAGTACTGACATTTAAAAAATGTGACGCTTTGAGCGCTGTTGAGCGGAACCGTAAACACCTCTGATTGGCCATTGTACCCACGCGCTCATCGGATATGTCTGTGATTGGCTATAATGATCAGCGCTTCAAAAACATGTTGTAAATATATATCGCATTTATAGACGGTCTGCTGATAGACGCCTGCTTGTGCTTTCCAATGCTTTTCCCGCTTTCAAAACACTTTCAAACGCTTCCGTGTGTAGATCATTGTAGCCAATCACAGACATATCTGATGAGCGGATTAACACAATGGCCAATCAGTTTATGACTCCGCTCAACAGCGGAAATTTAATTTCAGTACCGACTTGGTACCGAAGTCGGTACTTTTGACAACACTATTTCAGTGTAGTTACCATAACACTAGATCTCATGCTGTTGAATCACAGGGCACCTATAATCAAAAATAAAAATTACCAACA
Source organism: Rutilus rutilus (assembly GCF_951802725.1). Lineage (NCBI taxonomy): Eukaryota > Metazoa > Chordata > Actinopteri > Cypriniformes > Leuciscidae > Rutilus > Rutilus rutilus. Next base: position 45,651,537 of record NC_140210.1, on the reverse strand, counting down.
TATCACCATGTATTAAAAAATGTAGACACTGGATGAGATCAGAGATTCAGGCCAATAGATCAACAGTTTCCCAAAATCACCTGATCATATTTTCTCTTGGCTTTTTTCCCATAACAAATGTGCTTTATTAACACACAGTTACAACAGCAAGAGATCCATTAAGGTTATGGTAACTGATTATTATAAAGAAATTTAAAGATTCACAAAACATTTTGAGCCCAAGACAATCAACAAAAATCTTCTTGCCACAATGGGTGCCAGAAGAGAACAAAACACATCGATGACTCCCAGCATGCATTGAAGCATGAATGAATTCTGCTGCTGAATGATCTTACTATTTTCTTTAATTGTGCTTTTGTTGTGATTTTAAGTAGCCTGTTTTGGGATGTTTAGAGTTGATCTGTTTATCTGAATATTTTATTGTCACTATTGTTGAGATTCATTTGCTGATTGTTGATGTCAAGTTATGCTATAATGCTTTTTTTCTGAATCACTTATAACTGATTGCTGTAATATGTATTAATAATATAACTCACTTTCCATATTGTAATATATTTGTATTTGTAGTGATTCGTCAATTTAGCTCAAATGAATTATTAATTAATTTATAGGGAATTCGAAAGAATCACTTATTACAACCGACTCGTTCGCGGTTCATTTGAACTGGCTATAACTATCAACTCTGCAACGGATATCTGAACTATAGTGAAACACTATAGTTAGCAAGGTAACTTAGATCAGAAGTTTAAGACATTAAATTCGTAAGCACATAACACAAGTAACACTTCACTTTAAAATACAAACAAGACTTTATAGATTATTCTAACACATAAAATTAATATCTAACACAAACACACGCACACACATTCATACGAGTTGCAGAAAGAAAGAGAGAGTGAGGAAAGAACGAGTTTTAAGAGTTGATGAAGATGATGAAATCCCAAGTTTCTATATGCACTCATAAGACATAACCTGAACGAACCATCAAGCATTAATTTAACCCTTCGTTTCTTAGGTGGGTTATTAAATCTATATCAAATACACCAGTTCAGTTTAAGAGTCTGGAGGCTACTTGCATGTCTTTGCTTTTCTTTTTCGGGATTCCCTTTGTCTGCATAAAAGGGGTTTCCCGAGTTCATTGGCTGGTCTCCTCATGCCTGGGTCTGGGGCGGCCAATCACGTGGTGTGCTGGCGGATGAATGAAAGTCTTTGTTGAAGCTGGCTTTGCAGAAGAAACGTGGACCGAAATCTTGCCGCATAAATTAACTTAGAACCGAGACTCACAACGGAAAAGAAAGGAAACTAAGAAAAGAAAGGAAATTGAGACGAGAGTAGATGGCTTGAATAAAGTTGTTTAACCCATGTTCTTCTGATCTTGATTTGAGTTCTTTCATCTGCGCTTTTACATGGTTACTAGTCTGTCTGGTCTCTCCGTCATGGCTTCTCCATGATGGTTTTCGAATCTACTTTTTCATTTTCTCTTCTGCTCAAATCTTTGTTTGGGTCTAAGATTTTAAACTCAAAGGGCCCTATTTTAATGATCTGAAACGCAAGTATCAAGCACAAAACGCAAGTAACTTTGTGGGCGGGTCTTGGGCGCTGTTGCTATTATACCGGCGGGATAAATGACTCTTGCGCCCGACGCAAATCTAAAATGGGTTGGTTTGAAGTTCATTATTCATAGGTGTGGTTTTGGCGTAACGTGAAATAAACCAATCAGGGCCCGGTTTCCCAAAGCGTTTTTATCTCTAAGTAGTTCTTAACCTATTCCTTAACCTCTCTCTTAACCTTATGGGACGGTTCCCGAAACGTTCGTACGCTAAGTATATCTTTTGTTAGTCACACTTTCGTAAGGTTGGTCTGGACCATTCGTAGCTCTCTCTTAGCGTTGTTGCAGGTCTAAATGAATATAATTCTGAAGTTTTAATACACCCAGACAGTATTAAATTAGGCTAATTCAAGTGTTTTCATGCAAAGAATAAAATTGTCATTACACTGATTGTTGTTAGATTTTTTATTATATTATTATACAATATTATTAACTGAATTAAAGCGCTCTTTTAAAGGCCAGTGAAAGCATAGGCTACTGTCAGTTAAGTCCTATTCGGACGCTAATATTGTTTCTCAAGGGCTCGTCCGGTATTTTAAACATTTACAGGGGTAAGTCGGTGATTTTAGTGCCGTCCGAATCCATAATATCAGTGTTTTTCTCACCCAATCCGCGTAAAAATCCCTGGCCAAATTAGTACCTTCTGTTTTTTGACAAACAGGTCGTGTGGTAATTTAATTGCCGTCTGAATCCACATCTCCGAGTTTACAAGAGATTCAAAATTCACGGTTTAAATCCTTTTTGATCACTGCCGAGCACCGTACGCAAGATGTAAACTTTTATTACTGAAATGCTGGAAAGTATTTACACAAGAACAATATTTCATCGCAGCTCCACCTCAGCGAACAAAAATGGGAAAGAAAAGGCGGCACGTAAATTTTTGAAAAGGTTATTGTGGCAGCAATAGGCTATGTGTTACAATTTTAAAATATGTAGTCTACGTTTTTATAGGCTATTATAGTTTGAATTATTTTTTATAATATCCAATAATCATAATAAATTGAAATTTCAACTATTTCTGAAGTGCTTCTTTTATAAAGATGACCGCTTTTTCACATAAACAGCCCCTGCACGAGAGAATAATTGATTCTCGAGCCATCGATTTCAAACAATTCAGCACCATTGGCACGGACAGCGCCTGGTCACGTCCCACGTAAGAAGGTATATCTTAAGCGGCTTCCTAAGGTATAGTTCGGGGAACACACTTAGGAAAATAAACAAATTTGGTAAGATATATCTTTCGAGTCTTCTTAGCAGGCTAAGAGTGAGCGTTATCGGGAAACCGGGCCCAGAGCGACATCTCACATTCCCTTTAAGAGCCAGGAGCGGTTCACAGCCAAGGAGGCCGACGTTCTCGTCAGGGACGTTGGGGATGGAGAAACACACCCAAATTAACTTAGGTTAAACAGGCGTATGATAATTTGGGTAAATGTGTAAGCTAGATGTATGCTTTTATAATAATCTATCTATCTATCTATCTATCTATCTATCTATCTATCTATCTATATATCGTAATAATGTATGATTTGCAAAAATGATAACTGCTGCTCTGTGTGTAGATGAGAGAATCAAAGTGTATGCGCGTTGTGCACACGCTACACAGCAAAATCCCCAGTGTTAAATTAACACTCCTCAGTGTTTATATGTGTCCACACTACAGGGTGTTAAAAATTAACACCGAAGCAGTGTTGAAGTTAATGAGATAATTAAGTTAACACTGAAGCAGTGTTGAAGTTAATGAGATAATTAAGTGATTAATTAAGTGATGATTGGCCATTAGTGGTGACACCTGATGATAACAAGCAGAATCATTGACGGAAAGAGAAAAAACAATAACAGAAAAAAGAGAAACACAAGAACTACTGACTTCGAGTCATTACACATTGTTGCACTTATTACCAGTTTGACTTTATTTCTGTCATACATCGACAAAAGTTCTTGAGAGTCAACAGAAGTTTAGACGGTAATGTTTTATGGAATTTTTCTTTTCAAGTTACCATTATGGTGATCAGTGTTTGCTTTAGTTGGGCTCTTGACTCTTTTCATTTTTTAATATATGTTTTTCTTTGGTTGCTACAACTCTGTGTTTATAAAGCACATTTGTTACTGCAAGAGAAAACATGACCTGCTCACAATATGTTTTGATGATAATGACATTATCATCATGTAGTGACCTGATTCACTGATGTCATTCAGACTCTAAATTTTTGACTATATGCATGATGTCTCGTTTTAGTATTGGTGATTATAGCTCTGAGATTCTATAGTTTGAGATCCAACAGCAATATCAAACAATTTTGAAAATACTTTGAGCAAAGAAGTTATTGTGTTTAAACACACAGACATCAAGAATCAGCATATGAATCTCAACAATGGTGACAATAAACAAACTAGTGACAAACAGATCAACTCTGAACATCACAAAACAAGATACTAAAGTCAGAACAAAACAATAGCAAAATAAAAGCAAACAGAAAAAAACAATGAAAATTACAGGACAATTCAGCTGCATAATTTATTCATGCTGCAATGCATGATGTCAGCCATTGATGCGTTCTGATTGGTGGCTCCCATCATGCACTGCAACATTAAGCATTTGTTTGATTGTAACCATTGTTGAGATTCATATGTAGATTCTTGATGTCTGTGTGTGATTTTAAATCCTTCAGATCTTTAAAACATTGCTGGAAGTAACTACTGTAGTGAAAAATTAATAAAACAATTAGATAATCAGTTTATAATGCTGGGTGACATCATTGAATCAGGTCACTAGTAATTTCATCATTGAAACATAACCAGGGCTGAATTTCCAAAAGCATCTTAAACTTAACTTGATTGCAGACCAACTGCAACAAATGGTCTATACGATCAAATTAGGCTTGCAATGTTTTCAGGAAACACAGCCCAAGTCATAGTTTCTCTTGCCACAACACATATGCTCTATAAACACAGAGTTGGAGCAGCCAGAGAAATCTTAATGTTAAATAATAAAGTGTCAAGAGCCCAACTAAAGCAAACACTGGTCACCATAATGGTGACATGAAACGAAACATTCCATAAAACATTACCATCTAAACTTCTGTTAAATCTGAATAAGACCGTGTGTAGATGTATGACAGAAATAAAGTCAAACTGGTAAAATAATAAGTGCAATAATGGCTCGAAGTCAGTAGTTCTTGTGTTTCTCTTTTCTGTTCTTGTTTCTCTTTCCTTCAGTGAGTCTGCTTGTTATCATCAGGTGTCACCACTAATGGCCAATCATCACTTAATTAATCACTTAATTATCGCATTAACTTCAACACTGCTTCAGTGTTAACTTAATTATCTCATTAACTTCAACACTGCTTCAGTGTTAATTTTTAACACCCTGTAGTGTGGACACATATAAACACTGAGGAGTGTTAATTTAACACTGGGGATTTTGCTGTGTACATTGATTAAGGCCAAGCATGCGCCCTTAAAATAGCATATGAATAACATGCGCAACGCGCCACTGACTTTAAACTGTTTTTTTTCGGTCAGTGGCGGAATTGTTTTCTAAACCTGTAAAATAGCATGAGGGAACGTTTGCGCCGGAACACGCCTCCTCTTTGCGCTGAACCGCCCGGGGAGCGCAAGTGTATTTCTTAGTTAACCGACGTGCGTCTGTGGAGGGAAAAGTCCGCTTTGCGCGGGTGCAAAATAGGAATGATACATGCGTCGGTGTACAAAGTCAATTGCGCTGGGTGCAAGATAGGGCCCAAAATGTTTGTCCAACCTCCTAAGAGAGATCTAACCAATTAGACACTGGCTTAATTCAGGAGGTGGCACTACTCACTTCTTATCGTAAATCATGCGTTATCTGTGATCTCCTTGCTCTCCAACACTAACAGAGAGAAAAGCGGCCACAGTTTAGACATTATTACTATTATAAGAATACCAAACATTTTACACAAATTTCAATCAAGCCATCTTTTGAATCAAGAACATACGATCATACTGATATAAAACAAGACACACTTTCATTCAAACATCCAACAGTTATAACAAATCACGACTTATATATGGGATCTAAGCATATTAGACACACATAGGTGGTAGAAACAACATAGAATTATGTAGTGGCATTATGTTTGATTATAAGTCCAATGAAAATTGTTCTGGGATGATTTTATGTATTGTTATAGGTAAAATCTCAGTTCTCTGGTTTGAAGAGAAGAGAACTCTGGTTTGGTCATTCAGAGGTACTTAAGGAGGAGGGGGTCTGGAATGTTGTGGGGTCCAGCAATGTCTGCTGTTATCTTGATCGGGCACTGAGCTGTGCCATCTCTGAACCAATCAACCTTTCCAAAACTACACTGAAAAAAATGTGGAGTGACATTTACTTAAAAAAAGCTAGGCAACTTTTTCCACACAGAAAGTGCTTGTAATCTTTACTCGGACTATTTCAATTAGTAATTAATTGTAAAAGTAATTAATTCAATTGAACAAATTATAATTGAGTAATTATTAATCAAATTAATTCCTTAAAAGTTAACCATTTAAAATGAGTACAATTTACAAAATATCTTTTATTTCCAACATTGAAGACACCTGGTGTTAACAAGCAGAATCACTGAAGGAGAAAACCGTAATTAAAGTCACCATTGTGGAGATCAGTGTGTGTTTTAGTTGGGCTCTTGACCCTAAAATTATTAACTTTAAATTTTGTTTGGCTGCTGTACATGAGTTATAACAGCCAGATGAACAAATATAAAAGGTGATCTGATGGTGTTGGTTGTGTTTTAACATAATCATTATTTCACAAGAATTAGACCTGAATCACTGAACGAGCGCGCGCACTTACCAATAAACACGTTAACCCCCCAGGGCTTACATATGCAACACGGCCAGTGTTTGGGAGCTTTGAAGGATCTGAACCCCGGTACAACAGTGTAACAGAGCGGGCAGTGGGTAGGTGTGGGCACGGGATCGTGGGCACATTTCCTACGCTTATCACTCGAGCGGCGCGTGCCCGCTTTATGAGAGTGCGCTCTGTGGGTGGGAGGTACCGGGGGGATCGTACTTGTGTGTAGGGGTGAACACAGGGATGTGGGCATATTTTCTACACTCATAACACCGTCGGCGTGAGCCGGATAACCAGATATTACACTCTTTTTGAGATTTCTCTGGGTCGCCGTGAAAACGGCGTTTGTGTGCAGGCGAGCGAGTTGTGTAACTGACTCGTTGGCTGCGGTGTACACTGCTGCAGTAGCCTTTTCTAAGGGGACTGACAGAGGTGGGCGCTTTGATGGCGGTCCGGCCACAGCGGGACTCAGCCATCTTTTCCTCCCTGCGGTTGCTAGGAGGACTTCGCGGGCTTGGGCTTCAGCGCTATCTTGGGCCGGGGTCCCCGAGGGGGAGGCGGTCTGTGACGGCTGGTTGAGCGCGATCTAGGGCGGCCGCCCTGGCGTCGCTGCGAAGACGGAGGCTGAGAAGAGCGCTGTGACGAGCTGCGTGCAGGAGGCTGATTCTGAGAGCGGCCTGCAGCTGAGCTCGAGCGGCGGGGCAGGAAGAGATTCATAGCCTGCGACGCCTTCTGTACCTCCGAAAAGCGATCCACAATCCCGCTTACCGCTGGGCCGAAGAGACCGGAGGGGGAGAGCGGGGTGTTGAGGAACACGGAGCGCTCAGATTCGCTCATATCCACGAGCGTCAGCCAAAGATGTCTTTCGGTGACGGTGAGCGAAGCCATGGATCTGCCGATGGCTTGTGCTGCGGATTTTGTGGCGCTGAGCGAGAGATCCGTCGCGCTGCGCAGATCGGTCAGGACGGCGTGGTCTAGGCCTTTCTCATCCGTTTCGCGGAGGAGATCGGCTTGAAGGATCTGGAGCACAGCCATGGAATGCAGGGCGGAAGCAGCCTGGCCGGCAGCAGCAAAAGCGCGGCCGACGAGAGCTGATGTGGTCCTGCAGGCTTTGGACGGCAGGGCAGACTTTGAGCGCCATCTGACGGATGGCGGGCAAAGGTGCGTTGCGACAGCCTCTTCTACCGGGGAATTTGAGTATATCCCTTCTCAGCGGCCACTTGGGAGATGGTCGAGGATACCGGAGAGCGGAGTCTAGCGGAGAAAGGGGCGCTCCAAGACTTCGAGAGCTTGGTGTGAAGCTCAGACAGGAAGGGTGCTGACCTAGAGGCAGGCGCTTGGCGGCGGCTAGGCAGAAAACACCCGTCGAGTCTGTTGGGCGCGGGCGCCTTCGCTGGGGACCACTCGAGGCCCAGTTGGTGGACCGCTTTAGTTAGGAGGCGGAGAAGCTCCGCGTCGACATTAGCGCGGGACCTGCTAGACTCCTGTGTCGAAGAGGAGGCGGAGCGGTGAGACCCAGACCACTCTTCGCTGTCTGAAGCGAGGAGAGAGCAGCTGTCGCCGATAGCAGCGTCGTCCGCTTCATCCCCTGAGGCGGCGGCAGTGCGGGCGAGAGCCGGCAGCTGCACGTCCGAAAAGGGGGGCGGAGAAGGAGAGAGCGAGGCTCGCGGGAAGGGATCCAGCGAGCACTCAGCTGCTGCATCGGGCTCCGGTGGCCTCTGGGAGCGGTGCTTCTTCTTGCGACAGGCAGAAAACACCCGTCGAGTCTGTTGGAGGCAGGCGGAGAGACAGCGGGAGCATCGAACGAGGCGAGTCGAGCCCGCAGGGTCGACATCGGCAGTTCTTCGCAGAATTAGTCTGAGTAGTCGTCTGACAGAGTAGTCGTCTGACAGAAATAAAATCAAACTGGTTAGAAGCTGCACCAGATGCTACACTTCTGGTTACATTTTATAATATGTTTTTCAGAAACTTGTTAATTTCTTAATATATTTTCATAACAGCTAATCTCTCTGCAGACCCCAGCTACAACTACACAGTGCTGAACGATACACTGAGATCCATCAATAATACATATGGCTTACATTACAATAACTACATGTGTGACACGTCTGTCTCCTGGAGCGGCTGGTATCGTCTCTTCATTAACAACGCTAGCGCTCATATACCAGACACGTGTGTTGTTCAGTACAGCTGTGGCACTGTTATTGCACTGTGGATACGTGGTGGACAGTAACAGATGGAGTCGTCACTCGAGAAGTCTGCGGTCACTGGAGCGGTTACTGCTGCTATTACGGGTCTTTTCCCATTAAAGTCAAAGCCTGTCCAGACAATTATTATGTTATTTCTTTGCAGAATTTGCAGCCCCCGGAAGAGAGAGCTAGGGCTGCGTTGTCTCGGCCCAGGCAGAGAGCGCAAATCACATGGCGGTTCCTGTCGCTGAGCGGGGCTCGGCACGAGCCGCAGGAAATGCGAGGCATTTTGAAACAAACGCCTCGCGCTCTTTTAGAGGAGTGTGTCGCGGCGGCGAGCACACATAATTGTAAGCAGTAGCAAAAAGGATACTATCGCCGGAAAGCGAAGCAGGCAAGGATGGCTGAAGGCGGCGAAGGCGGCCGGCTTCCTCAGACTCTATCCTCGGCTTGCTGGTCGCTTGATTCGACGGCGGCTTCTCTCAGAGTCCAGCGATGTGGACAGCTTCGCTGAAGAGACGAAAATCAGTGAACCAGCCACCGAGCCTTCCTTTTATGCACTTAACCACGCCCCTTCTAGTGTTGTTTTTGGCGGCCTGTTTTAATTTTAGTTTTAGTCTAGTCTTTGTGTCAGGCTGTCATTTTAGTTTTTATTAGTTTTAGTCACATTCATACTCTTTTTAGTCTAGTCAAGTTTTAGTCGACGAAAACTGATGACATTTTAGTCTAGTTTTAGTCAACGAAAACTGATGACATTTAGTCTAGTTTTAGTCGACGAAAACTGATGACATTTTAGTCTAGTTTTAGTCAATGAAAATTGTATTTTAGTCTCTTTTTAGTAATGCGATTCTATTTAACCCAGTCAATATAGAATTTCAAACAAGGCTATCTTATAGGCTATTTAGTAGGCCTATATTTAGGGCTGTGACGGTGGCAGGTTTTTTTTTACCACCGCGGTAATGGACCAACTACCGGCGGTGGTTGGGGGGTTATTTAAAAAAAAAAAAAAACTTGTTTTATATTTCCACACAAAGACGCGTGATATAGGCTACACTCTGCGCTTTGAGAGGGATGTGGGACACGAGCAGGAAAACACGAAGATATCGATCTCTTTATGATATCTTCGTGTTTTCTACTTGATGTAAATTGGTTTGAAGAGCGAATTTTATCCTCCACAAGGGCGAGATATTTAGGCTATGTTTGAGATTGCGCTGCCAGAGAAAGTGAAACTAAAAATCACCCGCGCGTGTGAAACGCGCTTTACAGCTAAACTCGCGCCCTATAGATGTCTAATACAAGCACTGTGTTAAAAAGAATTTGACATGCAACTACAAATGTAGGCTATCTGTCCTACAGCGTTTTTCTACTTTACCACGGTAAAGAATACGAATATAATAGGCCTAATTAAAAGCGAACCAAGAAACGTTTATAATACCTTTAGAAAATGGGTGAATGAGACGTGAGTGAAGATTTGGGAAAAGAAACAAGAGATTCCATGCAGGGATGAGTCACGATTTTTGGATATTCGATTAGTTTATTTAATTATAGGATATCGAATAGGTTGTGCGATATTCTCTAAAATAAAATCTCCATGTTCTGGCGCTGATGCGACGTTCATGTAACCACGCTGCCAATAACATAGGCTACAGCTTTCACAAAGAACCGGCAAAAGTAATGATTATGAATGTGTCAAATATATCAATGAGACATTTTAATAGAATAACTAATGGAGTAATATATTGTTAAATTTGCTGATAATCGGGTGACCAGATCGCAATCCAGAATTTAAAGCCGACAAAGCTATGGGTTCACGCACAACTCTCTCATTCGTCGTGACGTTATAACATTTCGTCTCGTCTCGTTTTGGTCAACGAAAATGAAGAGACATTTTAGCATAGTTTTTATTTTTTAAACCACATTTAGTCTCGTTTTTATTCGTCAACGATATTGCATTATGCATGTATTTTAGTCATCGTCACATGACCATGCATTTACGTCTAGTCTCGTCTCGTTTTCGTCAGGTGGTAACGGTTCGTTGACGACAATATTTCGTCATAATTTTCGTTGACGAAAGCAACACTAGCCCCTTCTGACGGGCCGTGACGCATTAGGGCGCAAAGCGCCCTCATTGGGCGTGACGTCATGCCAGTCTCAGTGGTAGGCTGCTGCAGTTGCCGCAGGGCAGCCAATGAGCACGCTAGATAGCCTGCTCTAGGTCTGACTGCTGCTGCACTGCGTTGACAAGATTATAAAAATTAAGGATAATTTTTTGGCTTCATATCTCGAGAAAAGATGACTTTACCCGTAGCGTAAGCAACTTACGCAATACGAGAGAACCTCTCGTAAGATAACTAATGTTATAAAGTCAGGGGACAAGAGCTCAACTAAAGTGAACATTGATCACAATAATGGTGACTTCAAATGAAACAATACAACGTCAACATATAAACCTCTGTTAATTCTCAGTAAGAACTTTTGTAGTCGTCTGACAGAAATAAAATCAAACTGGTTAGAAGCTGCACCAGATGCTGCACTTTTGGTTACATTTTATAATATGTTTTTCAGAAACTTGTTAATTTCTTAATATATTTTCATAACAGCTAATCTCTCTGCAGACCCCTGCTACAACTACACAGTGCTGAACGATACATGGAGATCCATCAGTAATACATATGGCTTACATTCATACTACAATTGTGACACGTCTGTCTCCTGGAGCGGCTGGTATCGTCTCTTCATTAACAACGCTAGCGCTCATATACCAGACACGTGTGTTGTTCAGTACAGCTGTGGCACTGTTATTGCACTGTGGATACGTGGTGGACACCCAACAGTAACAGATGGAGTCGTCACTCGAGAAGTCTGCGGTCACTGGAGCGGTTACTGCTGCTATTACGGGTCTTTTCCCATTAAAGTCAAAGCCTGTCCAGACAATTATTATGTCTATGAGCTGGTTAGAACAACTATGTGTAATTCAGCATACTGTGCAGGTAATTATATTCACATGAGCTCTTTCTACACGATATTTGTGTCTCTGTTTATTAATCACTATTCATCCAAACTTTCAGACACTGGCAGCATTAACACCAGCTCTGCAACTGTCACACCAGTGACCATCTCACCTGGTAATGTTACACACTGTGTCTCTATTGGCTTATTTTCTGAATGTTTTCTAATGTATGTAGGCTACAGATATGCTATGGTAAATTTGAACATGAATTGAATATGAATATGAATATGAATATGAATATGAATATGAATATTTGCCTCAAAATTCATGCAAATGTATTGGCAGAAATGTATGAAACCTGTAGATTGTTCTCAGGGTGTCTGGCTGTCATTCACACTGTACAGTAGTTCTGAATATGCCACACTTAGTCAAAAACAGTACTTGTTGTGTTTTTAATTATATCCCTTACAGCAGATCAACATTGAATCAAGGTTGAAACTTAACACTGATTTTTCATCAGCTTTGCACCCTGAAATAATGTTATTTCAATGATGAAAAATAGATCAAGATAAACATAAAATCGACATTTGTTCAACTTAAATTAAATCATTTCATTTACATTGAATCAACATTGAAACACTAACAATTCAATCTTGCTTTATGTACAGCAGGATTCTATGCAATTATACATATACAGTATATATATATATATATATATATATATATATATATATATACAGTTGTATTGTCTTATGTTGTATGTCTTATTTATATTTGCATATTGTCTGTGACTTCTTTAAATTAGAGGCCATGAAGGCTGAAATTAACATGGCAAAAAAATCAACTCCAAAAACAGCTTTGCCATCTTATTACAAACCAGTTTGACTTTATTTCTGTCAAATAAAAAAACTGCCATAAGACTTTATTTCTGTCAAATAAAAAAACTGCCATTGTACCCGTCTGAAGACTTTAGGACTTTGACCTGTCACCGCTATGCCCAGCCTACCTTTTTTTATATATGTATATTACAGACAAGGGCTACAGTACAAAAAGTACAAGACAAATACAATGCGTTTGTGGTACAGTTCAGAGGATGTAAAACAAAGAATAACAACAACTAAAATATAAAATGAACATGTATGTAAAGCACAGCCTACCTGGCGATCTCTTACTGTTAAATGCGTCATCCTTAAATATTTTCTTTATTGTTGTTGGTAATCGATCATATAGGTAACCTGGTAAATTAATTCTAAGACTGAATGTGCCATTTCTGCATTGACTACGCCATATTTGACAAAAATGATACAGAGCAAAATGACAATGATAATTTAACACTGCCTAGTGTTCATGTTTATGCACTCTACTGAGTTAAAGTACCATTGAAGCAGTGTTGAAGTTAATGAGATAATTAAGTGATGATTGAGCATCATTGATAAACACCTGCTGTTAACAAGCAGAATCACTGAAGGAAGAGAAACACGAACAGAAAAAAGGGAAACTTCTAGCCACCGCCTTAGATGAAATTAACTGAAGATAAAAGACATTTAGGGTACATTTACATGACCACAATATGCTTAAAACAGAGAAGTTTTTCCTTTGAGTTTTACACGTACAGACGACACCATTGTCAAAACAATACCCCATTCACACGGATCCGCGAAACAAATAAAATCGTTGTATTCTGCTGCCACGCCTGCTGCTATAGACTGAACACATTAGTTGAAAACAAGGGTCAAGACCCCAACTAAAGAAACCACTGATCTCCATCATGGGGACTTTAAATGAATCTATTTTTTATTTTTTTCATTAAAACAGAAATTACAAGAATAAAGTCAGTCTGGTTAGTAATAAGTGAAGCTGGTAATGCTGTTTGTGGACTTGTTTAATCCTCCTCTGCTGAGATCTTGAGCGATTTAATGTCTTTTTTTATCTTCAGTTGATTTCATCTAATGGCGAGTTAATGCTAATGCTAATGCTAATGCTGAATTATTATGATTATGTTGTTGTTATTATCACTATCATTGATTAAAAATTGATTTATTTTTTAATGTTCAGAATTTATCTTTTTTATTATTATTATTATTTTTATTATTATTTGTTGAGTGTCACCATTTTTGTGTTTTGTTTGTCGAGTATTGATGTCTGTGCATCATTAGCTGATAGAAGAAAAAAAATCTTAAAGGTTGTATCAGCAATTTCAGGCCCAAACATAAATGATCACATTCATCTAATCTTTCCTAACGATCCGCTAGCTGCCCGCCCCATAAGCAGGTCGTCAAAAAACCGCGTCTCTGTAGGCAGCCTAGGCTCTGAGATCTGCACACAAAAACAGTTGGTTTCACCAACCACTCAAAACCAAAATAAATAGTGTTCCAACCAATCACTGACAGGGGTGGGTGTTGTGAGGTTTTGCACTCGTGCGAAAACACTATTTATTTTGGTTTTGAGTGGTGGTGAAACCAACTGTTTTTGTGTGCAGATCTCAGAGCCTAGGCTGCCTACAGAGACGCGTTTTTTTGACGACCTGCTTATGGGGCGGGCAGCTAGCGGATCGTTAGGAACGATTAGATGAATGTGATCATTTATGTTTGGGCCTGAAATCGCTGATACAACCTTTAAAGCTGCAGTCGGCAAGTCTGGCAGATTCAGGGGACTTAGCCAAAATTTTGAATGTTTTCAACTCTCATGCCCCTCCCCCTCCCCCTCCCCCTCCCCCTCCCCCTCCCCCTCCCCCACTACCACCAAGCACCCTCCCATTGAGTTTGTGCTTGTCAGTGCGTGTGCACCAGATTTTCTGTGAATGCAGCCGTCTCTTCAGCATCAGAGCATAATTTTCTTTTCCTTGGTTGTTTTGGACCTCCTAGCTCTGGTTGTTAACCGAGGAATTGGAAACTTGTTGGTAGATTTTCTCTCCGCCATCAAGCTTTGTACAATCCAACACACCTGCGAACTTCAGGCGTGTGCATGTGACATTGCAACGTGCGCGAGAGGGGAGGGGGGATCTGTGGCGTGTGCACGAACTGTGATTGACAGTCAGATCTCACACAGCCCTGCGCTGATTGGACCTGATTGGACCAAAACAAATAACAGTCTCCAGGTGGAGGTAGAAGCGCAGGTTTTTTTCTAAAACCGGCTGATTTATGTTGTTCTGCCGGAGCATAGTGTCGGTTTCAGTGAATATGATTAAAAAATCTTGCTGACGGCAGCCTCTTGCAACTTAAAGCTGCCGTCGGCAAGATTTTTTTAATCTTGTCTCATCTTTCAAATATGAATGTCGGTAGCTGTTAAAACATCCATCTACAAACAATTATGAATTTGAAATAAGATATTGGTAAATCTTCATGCTGAAGTAAAGCGAATAATATTATAGTTCGACAAACTTATAATCATCCAATTATCTTATTTCATATTTTAGCTTGTCATTATTTTAACAAATGTTTTAATTTGTCACTCTTCTGACTAGATCACAAATATGATTATGAATAAACAATCACCAATATGGTAAATCCAATTACAAATCAATTAAACAATGTAATTTCTTATAGTTCTTACATTAATTTATCGTAAAATAATACTCTTTAATCCTTTTAATTCCTGACAATCTTTTACAGTAGGTACATCAACAAGTCAATGCTCCTTTAATTGGAGGAAATGATGCAGATAATGACTAATTGAATGACTTTAATGATACAAAAATATCTTTCTATCTCTTCCTCAGCATCCTCGAACACTACAGTATACATACTATATGCTGTCGTTGGTCTGGTCATAGCAGTGATCATACTTGTGGTTGGATTGATCGCTGTTCGCAAGACATCAGCAAGTACAGGTATAAATAAACAAGCCATGTCTACTATCAGCTTAATTAAAACAATAGAAAGATTTGACCAATGTATTTTTAAAACCATTCTTTGTTTTGATATTTCCATAGGCAGTGTGATGCCTGTCAACAAGCTTAATAAAGGCAGAGATGAACAGAAGAGTGATGCCAAAGATTTTGTAAGTCGCTTTCTGAACTTAAAAAATAACCTAAAAACCCAACTTATTATTCTGTATGCAATGACCCAGCAGACATATTACTAGTGCACTTTTGTTTTCTTGATGCAGGAAGAGAATCTGTACGAGAATGACACTCCTAACACAGACAAGAGCACTAAAGTGAAACCTATCAACAGACCTGAAGTCCCAAAGAGCCAAGTACATGCAATCTATGGGAATGTACAGCTCAATATGGGCCAGTCACTGTGAAAATCTCTGATCCTAGTATTAAAGGGGTCATGAATCGTCCACTCGTAATGTTATCAAGATTTTAACACCACAAAACATCCTAATGTAGAAGTATAATCTATTTTCTCTCCTGTTTTTGACCTTCTCTTTGAAACACTTTTTTATAGACGCGCCGCAGTCAAGACTTGGAAGTAAACGGCCACTGCTATGATTGGGTAACAGTTTCGCATATTCAAATATTTTTTCAACATCCCCGCTAAATGTAGCCTGGAAGCCAGCCGAACTTAGCCCCGCCCACAACATTTTTAGGTCGGGAAGTTCGGTCTGGACTCGATCCGTTGAGGAGCTATTATGCCCGAACAAAAGCTGTTCGGACCAATCAAATTGTCAGGGCGGACTTTATGACGATGGACAGATGATCAACAGAAACGTAATCATCCACGTCACCAACGAGCGCTTGGGCTGAATTCGTTTACAACAAAGACGACTGCCGCTGGAGTATTGTGATTTCATACTGACAAATAAGTCAGATAGTATAAATGCATATTTGGCGTGATGTCCAAGGAGAGGGCTCCGGGCTCGGTATTCGGCCCGAACCTCAAGGCATCTGTCGATCGGAAAGATGAATGAAGAACATACGTCACTTACTCCGTTGCTCTGATTGGTTGTAGGTCTATCCAATTGAGTGCAGAGGCATTTTCCTTCCTGGATCGGTTGAAACACGCCCCATAATCACAGCCCAATGGAGCAGTTTCAGACTCATATTCTGACTAGAATCTGAGTATGACGACGTCAGGCTACGCTAAATGTGTAAATACTACAAATATTTAGTTAAAAATAAAGTTAATCTACGCTTACTTAATTTTAGGATCACAAGGATGGCAATGCAAAGACGTCTTGTAAATCCTCAGAGGCGTCTCTATGGTTTTGTTGCAGGAGTAATCCTGTGTTAACATCTCTCGTATTTACTACTACATGACATGCGTGAATCAGTGGACGGGGCTAAAGAGGCAATGATGTAGAAGTAGGAGTTGAGGCGGTCTTTCGTCACACTATTACATCATAATGTCACAAATTCCAAACCGAGTTGTTTTCTGAGCTTGGTTTCAATAAAATTTACAGGAGGTTTTTAATGACCTCTTATATGTCAAAAGATCAAGGAGAATTTGACTTCTCAATTCATGACCCCTTTAAGAAAGGATATTAAACAACCAGTGAAAACCTGATATGTATAAGATCAAAAGTGACAAGTATTTGTAACTTCCTCATATGACCACAAGGGGTGCCAGGTTGGATTTTGTTTATCTCCTTTTTCTCCTTAAAGCTTTCTCCTAGCTTTTTGTTTAGCTATAATTTGTATAATCATATTTTGCATGGCTATTCTAAAATATTTTTTCTTGTATCTTGGACAATGTCACTACTCCTAGACATCATTTCAACCTTTATCAGTATGCAAACATTGCCAGTGTGCCACTGAAATTGTAAGGATGTATTTCCACTAAGACTGAATTTGAGAATCCTAACCTGTAATAAAACAGTAAAGCTTGCTAATCTGATCTAATCCATCTGGCTCATTCTTATCTCTTCTTCCCGAGCTGAGCCTCGTCTCCCCTCTCTCTCTTTTCCCTCAGGTCTTAGCAATAAAGCAACTTCTTGTTGAGTGGTCAATACCAGGTAAAACCAGGTGTGACCCTTAGGGGCACAAGAGTAGGCCCAACAAATCTAAAACTATTTGTGTTGTAAGTAAATATTTACAACTCTTTCGTTCTGGTCTGGGTATTTAATGGTGACATATTATGCCCCTTTTCACAAGATGTAACATAAATTTATGGTGTCCCCAGAATGTGTCTGAAATTTCAGCTCAAAATACCCCCCAGATCATAGCTTGTCAAAGTTGCCCTTTTTTGGGTGTGAGCAAAAACGCACCTGAACGTTTCTGAATGGTTAGTGGATACATTTATGTAGTTGTTGTGGAGTTACATTGATTTATCTGTTTCTGGGGGATTTCCTTTGAAAATAAAATGTATCCACTGCGCTCTTGTCTCATCTGAGGTTGGGACCCTAAATAGTGTTCAGTGCTCGTCTGTGCAGCAACGACAGAACAGTTTGCATGCTTTGCTGGAACTTTTGCCATTGCGTTAGAACTGGTTACACTGTTGTCGCTTGTGTAAACCAAATGGCGGCGCCGTGGGTGTGAGCTAGCAGAGTTTTGTTATAAGAACGTTCTCCAAATATTCAGTGCTGGTTCTGGGAACGTGAAAAATGTCCAGTTTTCTTGACATTAAAGGAACGTGTTTTAAAAGGTATAATGTTCCTCAAACGTTCTTTCAACTTAATTTTGATTTAAAATTCAACATTATATAGAAGCATTGATTTCTAACATTCCAAGAAGAACATTTCCTTAATGTTACTAGAATGTTATTTAAAGGGTAGTGTGATGTTCCTGAAACATTCTTTCAATCATCTTTCGAAAGAGTAATAAGAACACAAATTACAACTTTCTTCAGACACAGCCTTAGATGAACTGAAGATAAAAGACATTAACTCTCTGAAGATCTGATTAAACAACTCCACAAACAGCATTATCAGCTTCACTTATTACTAACCAGACTGACTTTAATTCTGTCACACATCTACAGAAGATCTTATTGAGAATTAACAGAGGTTTAGATGTTGATGTCTTATTGAAAATGTTTCGTTTGAGGTCACCATCATGGAGATCAGTGTTTGCTTTAGTTGGGCTCTTGACCCTTGACTTTCTTTAAGTTTGTGCTTTATCAGCAATTGCAGGTGTTTATGGAGAACATTTCTACTTTGATAAAGCGGATCAACATGTCTGTTACACTGATAAAAATATGACCTGATTTTATATATATATTTAGTTTGGGTCACCGTTGTGCTGAAGAGTAGAGCCTGTGCTTCAGTCCAAGAGAAGCTCTATAGACATTGATAATATTCTGCATGTTGCTTTGTTTAACAGGCAGTGACAGTGTATTTGTGGTCCAGTTGAAATCTTTTTATGTTCTACAGTTTTTTAGTGGTCTCAAATGAAATAAGTTCACAGTAATACTTACAGTACTATACATTTTTGTTAATACATTTAAATGACAGTTGGTCAATTTAAGGCAGTCGGTTTCTGCAAGTGAAATTAGTCAATCGAGTTTTAATTTAGTGCATATTTACACTAACATACTGTAGATTACAGTAAAGAACTGTACAATTAACAGTAAAAAAACCTGGTAAGGTCTAACAGTGTGGTTAAAAAGTGATGCTACCATTGTTTTGGTCAGTGTTTGCTTTAGTTGGGCTCGTGACCCATTTGTTTTTCTAAAGCAATTTTTTTTAAAGCAATTGCAATAGAGTTTAATGATAAACACTTGTGCATTGCTGAAGAATAAGATTTAAAATGCAATTGGTTCACCATTTTGTTCTTACTGTAGTTTCACAGGATTGGAAATGCAAAACCTCAATGTATAACATAATGTTCATTAGAGACTTTGGATGCAAAAATCTAACATAGGAAGTAAAGGGTCAAGAGCCCAACTAAAGCAAACACTCAGTAGTGACATAATCTTTTAACTAATTAATCATCAATATCTTAACCTCAGTTAACTTCTATAGACGTCTGACAGAAATAAAGTCAGTCTGGTTAGTAATAAGTGAAGCTGGTAATGCTGTTTGTGGAGTTGTTTAATCCTCTTCTGCTGAGATTTAATGTCTTCTTTTACTTTTATTTGATTTCATCTAAGGCTTTGACTGGAAGTCAGTTGTAGTTCTTGGCTTCGTCCAAAACTGCATACTCACTGCATGAGTATTGTTTCAACATTGAATCAAGGTTGAAACTTAATTAATTTTTCATCAGGTTTGCACTCTGAAATAATGTTATTTCAATGAAGAATAGATCAAGAGCAACATAAAATCGATTTTTGTTCAACTTAAAACTCCAAAAACAGCTTTGTCATCCTCACTTATTGCAAATCAGTTTGATTTTATTTTTGTCAAATCTCATTATGTCATTATGTATAAAAATGCTGCCTGCCAGCATGAGAACCAGTGTAAGAGTAACTAGTTATTATAAAGAAATTTAAAAATTCACAAAAATGTTGAATTTTTGCATTATTCAGACACACAGGCATCAAGACTCAGCACATGAATCTCAACAATGGTGACAATCAACAAAAATTTTCTTGCCGCAATGCATGCTGGGTGCCAGCCAGTGGCGCCTCCAAGGGACCCCCAAAATGACACTGGCCACCCCATTGGCCCCCCCAACCAGAAAGAGTGGAGTTTTTAGTATAGTGATTTTATTTTATAAATTAACATAGTTATTAATGAAACACTATATTAAAAAATTAAAATAATAAACTTGTATTATATGAGCTGTATAATACGCTCTCAACCCCTCCCCCTCTTTACGTGCATTGCGGCAACTTCGCGCACTTTACACGTGCAGCCGCCATAGCCGCAATACCGCGAAGCATGCAGCACATGGACATGGTTCGTTCAAGTTCAGGAGGATCAAGCAACGCAGGAGAGGAAACTTAATGTAAGTAAAACTTGGTTTTCGTATGTCATATAAAAATTCTGTCATTAATTGCTCACATTCGTGTCATTTCTAAACGTGTAAGACCTCCGTTCATCTCCAGAATGCAAATTAAGACAGCAGAGTATGACGTTCAAGGCCCAGAAAAGTTCCTAGATGATCGAAAAGGTAGTCTATGTGACATCAGTGGTTAAACTGTAATTTTACGAAGCTACGAGAATACTTGTGCAAATAAAACAAAAATAACAGCTTTATTCCACATTTTCATCTCTGTCTGCGTCACTGTGTTGGTGGTGGCGCTGACCGACTCGATAGATTTCATACAGCGTGAGTCTTTCAATTAAATTTAAACAGCTTAGTTAAACAACAAGTTTTAATTTTATTAAATTGAACAAGCGCAACATTCAGCATTCAATCAAATAGGCCTATTCTAAAAGATGTAGGCTATTATTAATAATAATTTTATTTCAACACAATATCTAGTTATTTCGAAATAATATGTGTGCATGCATCTGTAAATCCGGTGACGCGTGTATTGATTTTTATTAATAAACAAGTGTTTTCTCTAAAAGTGTCGACTCGGCTGCAAAGATGAAGTTGACGATCGCCATCTCTGTGTGAACGCGCCTATAGAGAGAAATGCACATAAACTAGATGTACCGCATCGCGGTACAAAATATGACCGCCGCTCAGGCCTGCACTGGCTTTCCACAAAAATAAATGACGTGGAGTAATTTGGCTGTATTGCGTGTTTATGTATATACCTAAAAAAAGTAATAGTATGTGCATGTCTGTCTGTGTGTGTGTGTGTGTGTGTGTGTGTGTGTGTGTGTGTGTGTGTGTGTGTGTGTGTGTGTGTTGTGTATGTGTGTGTCTGTGTGTGTGTGTGTGTGTGTGTGTCTGTGCGTGTATGTATGTGTGCGTACATGTGTGCGCGTGTGTGTTTGTGTGTGTGTGTCTGTGCATGTGGATTTGTATGTGTGTGTATGGGTGTGTGTCTGTGCGTGTGGATGTCAGTGTGTGTGCATGCTTGCGTTTGTTTGTATTCCTGCATGTGTGTGTGTGACAGTATCATCCTAAACCAGCAACCCTTCGCTCAACAGCACCATCTACAGGCCGATGAGTGTACTAAAAAATGTACTAAATGTGCACATAAATGAATTTATTTTATACCCCCCCATGGATGAAATTCTACAAAACTTAGCAGAGGATACCCCCAGAGGATGTCAAGTTAATCATACACATGAAATATGGTGCAGTTCTGAACATCTCCACTGAAGATAGGGGCGATTAAAGCAGAATAATATTGCATTTTCATTTTTTATGGGAGGGGCGCAAATCACAAATGAGTGATTATGGGCTAGGTTGATGTGGGCCCTTAAGAGCAACATACCATAAAAATTTCTTCATCCTCGGTGCCACGGTTCAGGTAGTTATTTAGGAAAAACTGCATTTTTTTGGTTTTGGGGGGGCCCAGCACGGGGGGGGAGTGGCCACCGGGGACCAAACGAAATTTTTCCGTAGAAGTCTAGTGGGGCTACATGCCCACCAAATTTCATGTTCCCCGGTGCTTCGGTGTCCCTGGTATCGTTGACGAAAAATTTACGGGGGCCCCAGCGCGGGGGGGGGGAGTGGCCCCCGGGGACCAAACGAAATTTTTCCGTAAAAGTCTAGTAGACGAACATACCATAAAATTTCTTCATCCTCGGTGCCACGGTTCAGGTAGTTATTTAGGAAAAACTGCATTTTTTGGGTTAAGTGGGGGCCCAGCGCGGGGGGGGGAGTGGCCCCCGGGGACCAAACAAAATTTTTCCGTAGAAGTCTAGTGGGGCTACATGCCCACCAAATTTCATGTTCCCCGGTGTTTCGGTGTCCCTGGTATCGTTGACGAAATATTTACGGGGGCCCCAGCGCAGGGGGGGGAAGTGGCCCCCGGGGACCAAACGAAATTTTTCCGTAAAAGTCTAGTAGACCAACATACCATAAAAATTTCTTCATCCTCGGTGCCACGGTTCAGGTAGTTATTTAGGAAAAACTGATTTTTTTTGGGTTTGGGGGGGCCCAGCGCGGGGGGGGAGTGGCCCCCGGGGACCAAACGAAATTTTTCCGTAGAAGTGTAGTGGGGCTACATGCCCACCAAATTTCATGTTCCCCGGTGCTTCGGTGTCCCTGGTATCGTTGACGAAAAATTTACGGGGGCCCCAGTGCGGGGGGGGAAGTGGCCCCCGGGGACCAAACGAAATTTTTCCGTAAAAGTCTAGTAGACCAACATACCATAAAAATTTCTTCATCCTCGGTGCCACGGTTCAGGTAGTTATTTAGGAAAAACTGCATTTTTTGGGGTTTGGGGGGGCCCAGCGCGGGGGGGGAGTGGCCCCCGGGGACCAAACGAAATTTTTCCTTAGAAGTCTAGTGGGGCTACATGCCCACCAAATTTCATGTCCCCCGCTGCTTCGGTGTCCCTGGTATCGTTGACGAAAAATTCAGTAAGGTGACGAAAAAAAAAAAAGAAAAAAAACTTTGACAATCCCTATATGACCGCTCTCTCATAATAAGCCTAATGGATTACATAATCAGAGAGTAGCCTTTTTCTTTTTTCGTTTTGAATTATTTCGTTTAAAGACATTTCAAGCTTTGTGTATTTGATTTATTTGTCATGTCTGTGTGAGGCATACACCGAGTTTCGTTAAGTTAGGATGTGCTAGTTCACGTACCATGCAACAATGCAAGTGAGCGCGCAGGCGCCTCCGTTATATTTGTTTCGTAGCCTATTCATTAAATACAGGCAATTGGTTGATGAAAAATTGATTAAAATTAAGATACAATTTATACAAAACGAAATTCACTTTAAAGAAAGGCTTTTCTACAAAACAACTTCAACTTCAACGGTCAAAATCATGTCTGACCCGCTCCATGTCTCATATTGCACATCCTTACTCGCTCGTGTTGTTCTGTTCACTTTTCATAAATCAACATAAATGGAAAAAAAAAATAACATTACAATATTTTAACAAATATGAAACTAAATGCGTTTTTTAATGGCTACAACATTATAGTAGGCCTACATACCCTCTAGTTGTACAAATTTCTGCACATTCATTTAATTCTGAATTTTGCACAAGTTGAAAGGTATTTGTTCAAATCAAGTTCACGGATAATTACGCGTGCATTTATTAATCATTATGATACTAAAATCCTAACAAATAGGCTATGCTATGTACAAAAAATCGAGCTTCCCCTCGATGTTGTTATTCAACAGATGAGCCCATAATATGAACGCATTTACACGTTAAGCATTTTCCTCCCATATAAAACCAATGTGGCTTAATGCAGATTAGAATGTCCCCTTATTTTTTCGAAATAACGAGATATTATGTCGATACTAGGCTGTGTCCACCGCGTGGTCTCCTTTTTGATCAGCGGAAACGATTTTTGCTTGTTTCGGATCTGACTGTCCAGCGTATTTGAAAAAGTTAAGCAAACTTTCCTGTCTTTTTTACATTTTTCCTCTGAGTGAAACAATCGAGGCTATACAGCAATCTCGACTCGTACAACAAGCGCGCACGTCACAAATATTGAACACTACACAAAAAGTATTTTTTTTATTTTTTTCATTTAGGCATTTAATTTTAGTGACACGGGAGGTGCCGGATGATGGATCCAATAAAAAAGTTTCCGGATCCAATGTCGGAGGTGACGGAACGTGTTCCGGCTCAAATTAAGCGCTGGTATTGTGCCACCCTAACATTTTTGCTGGCCCCTTTCGG
The DNA here is from genome assembly GCF_951802725.1 of Rutilus rutilus. NCBI lineage: Eukaryota > Metazoa > Chordata > Actinopteri > Cypriniformes > Leuciscidae > Rutilus > Rutilus rutilus. Next base: position 45,627,427 of record NC_140210.1, on the reverse strand, counting down.
CCACCCTATGAAAAAAATCCTGGAGGCGCCACTGGTGCCAGCAGAGAACAAAACACATCAATGACTCCCAGCATGCATTGCGGAATGAATAAATTCTGCAGCTGAATGGTCTTACTATTTTCTTTATTTGCTTTTATTTGTGCTTTTGTTGTGATTTTTAGTAGCCAGTTTTGTTTAGAGTTGATCTGTTTATCTGAATATTTTATTGATTGTCTCCATTGTTGAGATTCATATGCTGATTGTTGATGTCTAAGTTATGCTATAATGCTTTTAATGTGTATCACACAAATCATTTATAACTGATTGTTGTAATATATGTTAATAATATAACACACTAATAATATAACACACTAATGTAATATATATCAATAATATATACGGATATATAAACTGCATGGGATCAGTAAGTTTGGCATATTTCATAACAATTATGTCATTATTACTTTATATAACCAGCATGATCTGATAAAAAATTCTCAGGACTTTTCTTGCTATAACTAATGCTTTATAAACATACAGTTACAGCAGCCAGAGAAAAATGAACGTTATAAAGTGAAGAGTCAAGAGGTCAACTAAAGTGAACACTGATCACCATAAAGGTAACTTCAAATGAAACAATAAAACATCACCATCTAAACCTCTGTTAATTCTCAGTAAAAACTTTTGTAGTCGTCTGACAAAAATAAAATCAAACTGGTTAGTAATAATTGAAGAAGGTAATGCTGTTTGTTTCGGAGTTGTTTAATCAATAATTTTGGAATTAATGACTTTTTGGGGTCAAAACCATGTTAATTTCAGCCCTGTAGTCTCTGCTTGAAAGATGTCAAAATGGACGTGATTCACCGGCATAGAAATAAAGTAAGATTTATTCTATTTATTTAAGATTTAATTAAGATCCTGTTGTACATAAAGCAAGATTGATTTGTTATTGTTTCAATGTTGATTCAATGTAAAATAAGTGATTTAATTTAAGTTTAACAAATATCGATTTTATGTTGATCTTGATCTATTTTTCATCATGAAATAACAATATTTCAGGGTGCAAACCTGATGAAAAATCAATGTTAAGTTTGAACCTTTAAATGTAGATTGAATGTTGGTCTGCTATTAGGGAGAGGCTGTTCCAAAGCACACACAACACACTCACTTGACAGAGTGAATGAAAAGAAGTGAGTGAATTCAGACACTGGTGAACACATGATCAGCAGAATCAATGAATGTAACAGTCCGGGAAATCACATTATGAAATAAATGTTTTTCTCCAAAACACATTGGCCACAATTATTGGCACCCTTTTATTAAATACTTTTTGCAATCTCCTTTTGACAAGATACCAGCTCTGAGTCTTCTCCTATAATGCCTGATGAGTTTGACAAGAGATCAGAGACCATTCCTCCATACAGAATCTCTCCAGATCCTTCAGATTCCCAGATCCATGTTTGTGCTTCTTCTCTTCAGTTTTCACTGGGACTGGGACGGTCATGGCAGAAGCTTCATTTTGTGCTCCGCAACAAATTTTTGTGTTGATTTTGATTTTTGTTTTCTATCGTTGTCCTGATGGAAGATCCAACCACGGCCCATTATAAGATTTCTAGCAGAAGGCGTCAGGTTTTGATTTTTTATCTGTTGATATTTTATAGAATCCACGATGCCATGAACAAGAAGTCCAGGACCTCCAGCAGAAAAATATGCCCACAACATTAAAGATCCAACAGTATATTAAATTGTACACATGGGGTACTTTTTATCCTTGTGTTCACCAAACCCATCTAGTGTGTTTGCTGCCAAAAAGCTATTTTTTTGTCTCATCTGACCACAGAACCCTGTGCCGTTTGAAGATCCAGTCATGTCTGACAATTACATTTGCTGGAGTTTGTTTCTGGAGGAGCGAGGAGGATTTTTCTTGAAACCCTCCCAAACAACATGTGGGGATGTAGTTTTTTTTTGGGGGGGGGGGGGGGGGGGGGGGGCTTTCTGACCCCAAGACTCAACTAATCTCTGCAATTCTCCATCTGTGATCCTTGAAGAGTCTTTGGCCTCTCAAACTTTCATCCTCGCCGTGCATTAAGACAGTATAGACACACGTCCTCTTCCTGGCAGATTTGTAACATCTTTAGTTGATTGGAACTTCTTAATTATTGCCCTGATGGTCAAAATGGGGATTTTCAATTCTTTAGCTATTGTCTTACAGCCACTTTCTATTTTGTGAAGTTCAACAATCTTTTGCAACGCATCAGAACAATATTCTGTGGTTTTACTCATTGTGATGGATGATTAAGGGGATTTGGCCTTTGTGTTTCCTCATATTTAAACTCCTGTGAAACACGAAGTCATAGCTGGACAGTTTCATGTTCCTAGTCACCCTGGTGTACTAAAAAAGGTAAATGTTAATGGGAATATACTTCAGAGATATTTTACTCGTAAAAAAAATTCTAGGGGTGCCAATAATTGTGGCCAATGTGTTTTGGAGAAAAACATTTATTTCATAATGTGATTTCCCCCCACTTTCAATTCTTTTACTTCAATGAAAGGTTAGAATTTTGCACATTTTTTGAATGAAAGATCAAAAGGATAAACGATGCAGATTTATTTTTTACAGCCAGTTTTGATCATATTTACCAGGGGTGCCATTAATTGTGGAGGGCACTGTAAATGACAAACCCCATTTTTATTTTATTTTCTTGTTCTCTAGATCGTTTTCATAGTGATATTTGTAGTTTTAACAAAACAACTTTTCTTTTTTTTTAAAAAGAGAGAAATTAGAAACAACAACCAAACAGTTTGGAAGCAAAAACTTCATGGGTGAGCTCGTGCCTAAAACAATAAACCAACAGAAACTAACTTCCCCACAAGAAAAGGAACTTATCTACAAAAAAAAAAGAAAAAAAAAAGAGAGAAACAAAACATACAATGGCCTACCCTGCCTCCTTATCTAACCAATAAACAGGAGAGAAAAAACAACGCACTCATACCCTAAGGCTTCTAAAATAATAAAGAAATATGCAGATAGAATCAATAGGGAACTGATGTTATCAACATCAAACTGTAGCAAAAGTGACAAACAGCACTCTGATAAACACCAAAAGAGTTCACAGAAATCACATCTTAAAGGGATAGTTCACCCAAAAATGAACATAAGCCCATGATTTACTCACCCTGAAGTCATTCTAGGTGTATATGACATTATTCTTTCAGTTATGTAAAAAAGCTCTTCCAAGCTTTATAACGGCATCGAATGGCCATCTTCATGATAAAAGTGGAATTAAAAAGTCTAAACTATTACTAAATACTCTACAGTTTACTCTGTGAACAAGCACTGAAAGAGAGAGACGTAAGAACACAAACTACAACTGACTTCAGACACTTAGATGAAATCAACTGAAGAGAAAAGAAGGCAGAGGAGGATTAAACAACTCCACAAACAGCATTACCAGCTTCACTTATTACTAACCAGACTGACTTTATTTCAGACATCTACAAAAGTTTGGTAACACTTTATTTTACGGTGCCCTTGATACAGAGTAATTACTTAATTAGGTACTTAGTAATAGACGTTGTAATAACATGTAACAAAATGTACTTAACATGTAACTAAGTTATGGAACAGCCTGTACTTACAGATTGTAATTACACACATGTAATAGGCAGCTACTGTTACACATGTGTAACAAGCCGAGTTGGATGAGGTTTATAGATACACATGAAGTACACTTAAGTACATTCTTGATACACTTTATTTTACGTAGCTTATACCTGTGTAATATTATGTAATTACAATGTAATAAGGAAACTACTGCATGCATTAAAGCTGTGAACTAGTGAGTTAAATCAAACTAAGGCAGAGATGGATAAGGTATGTATACACAAAGTACACTTAAGTACATTCTTGATACACTTTATTTTACGTAGCTCATCCCTGTGTAATATTATGTAATTACAATGTAATTAGGAAACTACTGCATGAATTAAGCTGTGAACTAGTGAGTTAAATCAAAGTAAGGCAGAGATGGATAAGGTATGTATACACAAAGTACACTTAAGTACATTCTTGATACACTTTATTTTACGTAGCTTATACCTGTGTAATATTATGTAATTACAATGTAATTAGGAAACTACTGCATGCATTTATGCTGTGAACTAGTGAGTTAAATCAAACTAAGGCAGAGATGGATAAGGTATGTATACACAAAGTACACTTAAGTACATTCTTGATACACTTTATTTTACGTAGCTTATACCTGTGTAATATTTTGTAATTGCAATGTAATTAGGAAGCTAATGCATGTATTTAAGCTATGAACTAGTGGGTTAATTCAGATGGATACCATTTGTAGATACACAGGAAGTGCACTTTAGTACAATCTTGATACACTTTACTTTATGTTACATACAAGTAATGTGTATGTAATATGTAACAGACTCGGCTTGTTACACATGTGTAACAGTAGCTGCCTATTACATGTGCGTAATTACAATCTGTAAGTATAGGCTGTTCCATAACTTAGTTACATGTTAAGTACATTTTGTTACATGTTATTACAAAGTCTATTACTAAGTAATTAATTAAGTAATTACTCTGTATCAAGGGCACCGTAAAATAAAGTGTTACCAAAAGTTTTTATTGAGAATTATAGGTTGACTGTATTATTATTATTAATTAGGTTTAGATGTTGATATTTTATTGAAATTAAGTTTAGTTTGATGTCACCAGTTTTGTGATTAATGTTTGATTTCTTTTAAGACAGTTTGAATTGGCTTTTTAACATTAGTTTTTCTTCTTGCTGTTTTTTATGTAATGTTTTATCAAACAGTTACAGCAGACAGAGAAAGTGTGATCAGATGAAATTGGCTACTTGCTGATAATAAAGTTTAACAGAGCTCAACTAAAGTAAACGTTGATCACCATGATGGTTACATCAAAAGAAACAATCATTCATCAACATCTAAACCTCTGCTAATTCTCAATAAAAAGTCAGTCTGGTTAGTAATAAGTGAAGCTGGTAATGCTGTTTGTGGAGTTGTTTAATCCTCCTCTGCTGAGATCTTCACAGATTTAATGTCTTCTTTTCTCTTCAGTTGATTTCATCTAAGACTGTGGCTGAAGAAAGTTGTTGTTTGTGTTCTTATTTCTCTCTCTTTCAGTGCTTGTTCACAGCAGGAGTTTGAATGACTGAAAGAATGTTTCAGGAACATCACACTAACTTTTCAATAACATTCTATTAACATTCAGGAAACTGGAAATTTGTATATTCTTGGAATGTTAGAAATCAACGTTCCTAGAATGTTAAATCAAAATTAAGTTGAAAGAACGTTTGAGGAACATCATACCTTCAAAAACACATTCCTCTAACACTTTTTACGTTCCCAGAACCAACACTGAATATTTGGAGAATGTTCTTATAACAAAACTCTAGCTGCGTTGGGTACTATAAAGCCTGAATGCATGAAGTATCAAGTATTCTGACTCCATATTAAATATGACTCCATATTTAATATACACAGATTTTGTGACTCAGATAAGGTTTATTTCTGGTTTATTTATTTGCTCTTGGCTGACATGTGGCATTGCTATGGCCTGCTTGTGGCCCAGGTCTGGCAAACAGGAGCAGTCCGCCCAAGGGCCGTCATTCCACACTGCATGTGGGCCAGATCAGTATTCCACAAGTGCCGGATCTGGGCCGAGACAATGTTGCTATCTGGGAACAAGTGCCCATTTATTTTGTGATTCTAGTGTTTTAACTCAAGGAGCCATGTTTTTGGTTATTAATATTCACATTTGAAAACACCTGCTTCTCTGTTCTCCTCCTTGATCAATTATGACGTATCCCAGGGGTCTCCAACCTTTCTGTATGTGAGTGCTACCTCAAGGGATAAAATAATCTAGAAGGGCTACTTGTTTGTTATTCTCAAAAATATTTATTATACATATAACACATACACATGGTTTTTTACTTTACTTTGCACCGTCATATGCGAAATGATAAAATATCTTGATATTCTAGGTCAGACTTATAATCTTATAATCCTGAAAAATTATGAAAATACACAGCAAAATCCCCAGTGTTAAATTAACACTCCTCAGTGTACATATGTGTCCACACTACAGGGTGTTAAAATTAACACTGAAGCAGTGTTGAAGTTAATGAGATAATTAAGTGATTAATTAAGTAATTGGCCATTAGTGGTGACACCTGATGTTAATAAGCAGAATCATTGAAGGAAAGAGAAAAAACAATAACAGAAAAAAGAGAAACACAAGAACTACAACTGACTTCGAGTCATTACACATTGTTGCACTTATTATTACCAGTTTGACTTTATTTCTGTCATACATGGACAAAAGGTCTTGAGATTCAACAGAAGTTTAGAGTTTTATGGAATTTCTTTTCAAGTTACCATTATGGTGGTCAGTGTTTGCTTTAGTTGGGCTCTTGACCCTTTTAATTTTTTAATATTAGTTTTTCTCTGACTGTTCCAACTTTGTGTTTATAAAGCACATTTGTTATTGCAAGAGAAAACATGTCTTGCTCACAATATGTTTTGATGATAATGACATTATCAGCATGAATCTTTGACTATATGCTTGATGTCTTGTTTTATTATTGGTGATTGTAGTCCTGAGATTCTACAGTTTGAGATCCAACAGCAATATAAAAAAAAATTGAAAATACTTTGTGCAAAGAAGTTATTGTGTTTAAACACACAGACATCAAGAATCAGCATATGAATCTCAACAATGGTGACAATAAACAAACTAGTGACAAACAGATAAACTCTGAACATCACAAAACAAGCTACTAAAGTCAGAACAAAACAATAGCAAAATAAAAGCAAACAATGAAAATTACAGGACAATTCAGCTGCATAATTTATTCATGCTGCAATGCATGATGTGAGCCATTGATGCGTTCTGATTGGTGGCTCCCATCATGCACTGCAAAATTAAGCATTTGTTTGATTGTCACCATTGTTGAGATTCAAATGTAGATTCTTGATGTCTGTGTGTGATTTTAAAACCTTCAGATTTCTAAAACATTCCTGGAAGTAGTTACTGTAGTGAAGAATTAAGCATTTGGATAATCAGTTTATAGTGATGGGTGACATTATTGAATCAGGTCACTAGTAATTTCATCATCTAAACATAACCAGTGCTGTGTTTCCAAAAGCATCTTAAGCCTAACTTGATCTCAGACCAACTGCAACAAATGGTTTGTACGATCAAATTAGGCTTGCAATGTTTTCAGGAAACACAGCCCAAATCATAGTTTTTCTTGCCACAACAAATGTGTTTTATAAAGACAGAGATGTAACAACCAGAGAAAAACTAATATTAAAAAGTAAAGGGTCAAGAGCCCAACTAAAGCAAACACTGGTCACCATAATGGTGACATGAAACGAAACATTCCATAAAACATTACCATCTAAACTTCTGTTAAATCTAAATAAGAACATGTGTAGATGTATGACAGAAATAAAGTCAAACTGGTAAAATAATAAGTACAATAATGGTTCAAAGTCAGTAGTTCTTGTGTTTCTCTTTTTTCTGTTCTTGTTTCTCTTTCCTTCAGTGAGTCTGCTTGTTATCATCAGGTGTCACCACTAATGACCAATCATCACTTAATTAATCACTTAATTATCTCATTAACTTCAACACTGCTTCAGTGTTAATTTTAACACTCCGTAGTGTGGACACATATGTACACTGAGGAGTGTTAATTTAACACTGGGGATTTTGCTGTGTATATATTCAAATATGTCCTTTTATAGTTTTCTCTCTGAAAATCATATTATTTAACTGTCACACTATTTTAGGAGGCATTTGCCACCACAATGGCAAGAAAAAGTGTTTGCTTTTGTCTCATCATGGAAATGGTCAGTAAAACAAAAAAAGCTTAAGTCGGGATGCAAATGTTTAAATAAACTACATTGATAAAAAGTGTAAAAACCTAATTTTTAAATATTTAAATATTCTGACAGTGCAACTGAGTTTTAACTAGACAGCCCTTGCTTCTATTTTTTATTTGCTCATTAAAATGTACCATTGTTTTTCCATAGTATCATACATTTGTAGATCATGGTAACCCAGGTAACCATACATAGCTCTTCACTACCACAGTGGAAAAAAAGAGAGAGAAAAAAACTTGTATGTGTTTTCAAAAACAGTAGCCCAAAATTATGTATGTCATTTTAATTTATGTAATTTTGTAGAGGCAACAGTGCAAAATTTTAGCCACACCAACACAAAAGGTTGCAAAATGATACAATTTATTCGAAGTCTGGAGCCCCGATTTACAGTGGATCGCTATTGGCAAGTTAGGGCTATTTATAGAATTAATTAATAAAATAGCAGGCAACTCACAGGCTCCACACTACCAGGTGTGCGCGGGTGACGGATCCTCTCCCGTGGCCTCCTGGGGTAGAAAAGTGTCCAACAAGAGCCCAACTAAAGCAAATACTGATCACCATAATTGTGACTTAAAATGGTGACTCTTTCCTTTGGTTATTCTGCATGTTAACAGCAGGCGTTCATCACTAATGCTCAATCATCACTTAATTAATCACTCAATTATCTAATTAACTTTATCACTGCTTTGGTCTTACTTTAACACTCTGTAGAGTGGGACCATATGTGCTCTGAACAGTGTTGGTTTAAAATTGGGGATTTTGTTGTGTAGCATTGTTGTGTGGAAAGTTGTATTTGAATTTGAGGAAGGAAAACAGCAGACTTGTTTATATTTCCTCATTAGAATGATTGACAGATAACTTCACTATATCATCTCAACACACACAAACTTTTTCTTCAGTCAGTCGTGTCTACTGAGGATCACTGTATATCAGATTATATCAGGTAAGATCTTCTTTCTGCTCATAATGATCCTCATCACTCTCTTTATGTCAAAAACATGTATTGATGTGTGTGTGTGTGTTACAGTTGTGTAGTTATAATTGATTTGTGTGTAGTTATAGTTGAGAAATTTGGGCTTTGACCAGGTCAGGACTCTTACTAACATTTTTAAGAATTAAACTTTATTAATAACTCCAGAGCACTTGTAGATCTACAACAATTTTCAGGTCTGATGGTTTGTGATTCTAAGATGATTCATATAATTTCTAGGGAAACACAAGAGTACACAGTAAATTCCCCGGTGTTAAATTAACACCACTCGGTGTTCATATGGGAACCACCAGCAGGGTGTTAAAAGTAACACTGAAGCAGTGTTAGAGTTAATCAGATAATTAAATAATTAATTGAGTGATAATTGTTCGATTATTGAAGACACCTGATGATAACAAGCAGAATCACTGAAGAAAAGAGAAACAAAAGAACTACAACTGACTTCTGGACACAGCTGTAGATGAAATCAACTGAAAAGACATGAAATCGCTCTTATTACAAAATAGTTTGACCTTATTTCTGTCATTCATCTAAAGAAGTTCTTTTTGGGAATGAACAAATTTTTAGATGAAAATGTTTGGTCACCATTATGTCGATCAGTGTTCCCTCTAGTTGGGTGGTTTGACAATTTATAAAAAAAATTATGTGAATTGTTGTCTTTGTAACAGTGTTTACTGAAACACATCATATGTTACGAAAAAAACCATAAACTAATATATGATGTATATTTCATCATCATCATAAAGAAAAAGTTTGACAAATGTCATAACTGACCAAAAGAAGTAACTTGTTATCAACAGATTTTTACCATCAACATATATTTTTTTTCAAAGATCAAACATTCTGAATTTTAACTTTTAAATACATTGCGAGAAAATAAACCGAACACACACACTAACATCAAGAATCAGCTTATGAATTACAACAATGGTTACATGCTTCATGCTGCAATGCATGCTGGGAGCCATTAGTTTTATAATATGGTGGCTCCCAGTATGCATTGCTGCAGGAAGCATGTCACCATTATTGAGATTCATATGCTAATTCTTGATGTGTGTGTCTTAAATAATTTGCTCCACAATGTAAAAAAAAAAAGAAAAAAACATTCAGAATGTCTGTTCAGTGGCAAGAAATTATCATTGGTGAAATTTTTTTATCTTTTAATAACAAATACCATTTTTGCCAATTTATGAGATTAGTGAATTGTTCTACTTCATGATGGTTAAAACTACATCACTTGATCATCTTTGTTTCTGGCATATTTTGAAAACAAAATTATGTGTTTTGGTAAACACTGTCACAAAGACCACAAACTTGCATAGCAAAGCCAAGAGTCAAACTGCCCAACTAAAGCAAACACTGATCACCATAATGGTGAATTTACTAAAACATATTATTTCCAATAAAACATCAACATCTACACCTCTATTAATTGTCAATAACTAGTTGGTAATAAGTGAAGCTGGTAATGCTGTTTGTGGAGTTGTTTAATCCTCCTCTGCTGAGATCTTCAGAGATTTAATGTCGTCTTTTATCTTCAGTTAATTTCATCTCCGGAACACAGCAAAATCCCCAGTGTTAAATTAACACTCCTCAGTTTACATATGTGTCCACACTACAGAGTGTTAAAATTAACACTGAAGCAGTGTTGAAGTTAATGAGATAATTAAGTTAACACTAAAGCAGTGTTGAAGTTAATGAGATAATTAAGTGATTAATTAAGTGATGATTGGCCATTAGTGGTGACACCTGATGATAACAAGCAAAATCATTGACGGAAAGAGAAACAAGAACAGAAAAAAGAGAAACACAAGAACTACTGACTTCGAGCCATTATTGCACTTATTATTTTACCAGTTTGACTTTATTTCGGTCATACATCTACACACGGTCTTATTTAGATTTAACAGAAGTTTAGATGGTAATGTTTTATGGAATGTTTCGTTTCATGTCACCATTATGGTGATCAGTGTTTGCTTTAGTTGGGCTCTTGACCCTTTACTTTTTAACATTAGTATTCCTCTGGCTGCTACAACTCTGTGTTTATAAAGCATATGTGTTGTGGCAAGAAAAACTATGACTTTGGCTGTGTTTCCTGAAAGCATCGCAAAATTAATTTGATCGTATAGATCATTTGTTGCAGTTGGTCTGCGATCAAGTTAGGCTTAAGATGCTTTTGGAAATGCAGGTTATGTTTTGATGATGAAATTACTAGTGATGTGATTCAATGATGGCACCCATCATTATAAACTGATTATCCAAATGTTTATTAATTCTTCACTACAGTAACTACTTCCAGGAATGTTTTAATGATCTGAAAGTTTTAAAATCACACACAGACATCAAGAATCTACATATGAATCTCAACAATGGTGACAATCAAACAAATGCTTAATGTTGCAGTGCATGATGGGAGCCACCAATCAGAACGCATCAATGGTTCACATCATGCATTGCAGCATGAATAAATTATGCAGCTGAATTGTCCTGTAATTTTCATTGTTTTTTCTGTTTGCTTTTATTTTGCTATTGCTTTGTTCTGACTTTAGTAGCTTGTTTTGTGATGTTCAGAGTTGATCTGTTTGTCACTAGTTTGTTTATTGTCACCATTTTTGAGATTCATATGCTGATTCTTGATGTCTGTGTGTTTAAAGACAATAACTTCTTTGCACAAAGTATTTTCAAAAATGTTCATATTGCTGTTGGATCTCAAACTGTAGAAACTCAGAGCTACAGTCAAGCATATAGTCAAAGATTTAGACTCTGAATGACATCAATGAATCAGGTCACTACATGATGATAATGTCATTATCATCAAAACATATTGTGAGCAGGTCATGTTTTCTCTTGCAGTAACAAATGTTCTTTATAAACACAATGTTGGAACAGTAAGAGAAAAACAAATATTAACAAAATGAAAAGGGTCAAGAGCCCAACTAAAGCAAACACTGACCACCATAATGGTAACTTGAAAAGAAAAATAGAAGAAAATAAAGTGGTAATAATAAGTGCAACAATGTGTAATGACTCGAAGTCAGTTGTAGTTCTTGTGTTTCTCTTTTTTCTGTTATTGTTTTTTCTCTTTCCGTCAATGATTCTGCTTATTAACATCAGGTGTCACCACTAATGGCCAATCATCACTTAATTAATCACTTAATTATCACATTAACTTCAACACTGCTTCAGTGTTAACTTAATTATCTCATTAACTTCAACACTGCTTCAGTGTTAATTTTAACACCCAGTAGTGTGGACACATATGTACACTGAGGAGTGTTAATTTAACACTGAGGATTTTGCTGTGAAGTCAGTTGTAGTTCTTGTGTTTCTCTTTTCTTCAGTGATTCTGCTCGTTATCATCAGGTGTCTTCAATGCTCAATCATCGCTCAATTAAACACTTCATTATCTAATTAACTCTAACACTGCTTCAGTGTTACTTTTAACACCCTGCTGGTGGTTCCCATATGAACACCGAGCGGTGTTAAATTTAACACAGGGGAATTTACTGTGTATAATTTCATCCTTTATTACATTATGCTTTGACAATTAAAAGTCTCAATTTGAACTCCTAAACAAAATCATAAATGCTGTGGAATGTTTTACATGTGTGTTTGAAACTAAGAGAAAACAGCTTTTTTTACGTAAATGCAATGGCTAATTTGTTTATTCTCTAAAGGAAACTCATCCTCTGAACTGGTTTGTGAATAAACAAATAAACTGGACTGTCAAAACTGACAATGGCTTCCTTTCATAAAGGTGAGTATTCTTCTTGTGTTTAAAGGTTGGCTGTCATTGCCCAAAAAACCTCACTGTGAACGTATGATGAATGTAGTTTTCTCAGACTCAATCCAATACAATTGCAGTTGTTTTTATTGACTTTTTCTTCATATTTCAGGTTTTATAAAAACTCATCCTCTCATCTCTGATATTCTGTGTAAGTTTAAACAGTGTTGTTTTTTTTTTTGCTTTTTGTCTGTATGCTGATGTAATGACCAGTGAATCAGATCTGGTTTATCCTTCACATCGCTTCACAGTAAATTCCCCAGTGTTGAATAACCATCGCTCAGTGTTCATAAGGGAAACTCCAGCAGAGTGTTCAAAGAAACACAGAAGCAGTGTTAGAGTTAATGAGATAATTAAGTGATTAATTGATTGATGATTGTTTAATTATTGAAGAAACCTGATGATAACAAGTAGAATCACTGAAGAAAAGAGAAACAAAAGAACTGCAACTGACTTCTAGACACAGCTGTAGATTAAATCAACTGAAAAGACATTAAATCTAACTAGGCTAACGTGCGACGGGCCCCAAAACATTTAAGTCTTCAGGTAGAGGAATAAATTAGGCTGAATGATTTATGTCATTTTTGATTATTTCATGCACCATTGTATGAGAAAGGAAATTAAAATGATGTATCAGTATCGTTATCAGTAACATGACAAGACATACTTTTGAACCGATTCTTTTAAATCACCTGGTTCATTTTGGTGAATTTGACTGATCTTAAAGTTTAAACTTGCCGCAGCTACCAACTCGGTTTGCGAGATCGCTGACAAATGCCCGAAATCATAGGCAAATCACACCGTGTGAATTATCAAAGATGTGATCTGAGAGAATCGCCAACGCCCGTGAGATATTTGACATGCTAAATATCTGGACCTGTCGGCGACTCAAGTCCTGGGCCGTTTCTCAATATGCGTTCTTGTCTGTACTTGTGTTCTTGTGGACTTGTGAAACGTCATCAGTCGCTGCCCAAGTACTGTTCCAATTCAAAGTTCACATCTAGCCAAGTCCAGTTCAAATCCCCGGATGTGTTCTTGATCCGCCCCTTTTACCAAGGATGCATCGAGAGGTGACTTGTGCGGACTTGAGACAGCCAGGTATCCCAGAATGCATCTCACACCAACCAGCAAGCATCAATAGCAGATTAGAAAACCTGTGTAATTTAAGAGTTTTTCAGGCGAGAATGTAGTTGTTTAAAGCTCAAATCTTTGGTTTATTTATAAAGATAGCGCCTATTTGATGAGATATAAATCGTCTTGTGTTTATCTAACAGGCGATGTATTTATTGATTGATTGATTGATTGTTGGTTTGTCTGTCACATTAATCTATAATTTGTTCCCTGGTGAAACATTTTGGCTGAGTGCAAAGTGAAGTTTCATAGCTTTATATATTTAGTCTATTTAAGTTTCATGTTGTAGCCTAGAGAGCAGAGGTGGAACATTCAGGTTCAGAAAGTAAGGCTACGTTCACACTGCAGGGCTTAATGCTCAATTCCGATTTTTTGAAAAAATTCGATTTTTTTGCAAGGCCGTTCACATTTCCAATTAAATGCGACCTTTTGTGATCTCCTGTGTGAACGTGAAATGACCCAGAAGTGACCCGCATGCGCAGAAGAGTACTCAACGGACAACGACGTCACCTGTTATTTGCGGAAGTAGCTAAACTTTAACTAAGTTAACTGTGATTCTCTCTCTCTCACACACACACACACGAGCGCGCGCAGCGACCGTTATACAAGAGCCAGACAGCAGCCGCTGACCTATCTAATATCAGATTCAGCACAAATAAGTTAACATAACGTATTTATAATGGCCGTGGGCTTCTTTTTTTATTTTATTTTTTTATTAATGGGCTCGTCGAGGTCGACCCGTTCGCCAGATTTACCTCAGCTCGACGAATATGCAGTCCGTTTTCAAACCGACGACTACTTCAATGCAGAATTATGATGTTTTTCGCGTTTCAATGACGTGCGGGTCGGATACATGCGACCTGGCCGTTCAGACTGAAGTCGCATTTCAAAAGATCGGATATGTATCGGATTTAGGACCACATACCCAAGTGGCCTGGGTCGCATTTGAAAAGATCGGATCTGTGTCGTTCAGACTGTCATGAAAAGATCAGATACAGGTCGCATAGGGGCAAAAAAATCGGAATTGGGTCGTTTCAGCCTGCAGTGTGAACGTAGCCTAAAAGTCCTCCTCAGTATTTTGTTCCAATCACCTGTATTTGCTAATTCAGCCAGGAGAGAGAACTAATTAGTGAAATCAGCTAAAACTCCAGTGTTAAATGAACTCTCCTGGGAGTTTATATGGCTCCAGACTCAAGAGTGTTAAAGTGTTAAAATATGAGTGTTAAATTGACACTCAAGAGTGTTAAAGTTAATGATTAGTGATGATTGACCATTATTGAAGACACCTGATGTTAACAAGCAGAATCACTGAATGAAAAAAAAAAAATGAAAAAAAAAAACCAGTCACCAGCATGGTGATCAGTGTGTGATTTAGTTGGGCAGTTGACCTTTAAATGTTTAACTTTAGATTTTGTTTGGCTGCTGTAACTGATTATAACAGCCAGATGAACAAAGAGAAAAGGTGAACAGCTGGTGTCGTAATCATCATTTGACCTGAATCACTGAACTCATTTAGAGCCTAATCTCTGACTTAAATGTATATTGGTCATTACAGCATCACAGTGATTCAACAGAATAAGATCCAGATTTTTCAATATAATCCAAATGATTTCTTAAAAGTTGTTCTGATAAATAAAAAACAAAAATCTTTAAGGCACTCACAGACATCAAGATTCAGTGTATGAATCTCAACAATGGTGACAAAAAGAATATTCAATTAGGAAAAGGAAATTACTAAGACAATTCAGATCATAATTTATTCATACCGCAATGCATGATGGGAGCCATGAATGAGTTTTGATTGGTGGCACCCAGAATGCACTGCAACATGCTTTATTATTCTCACCATTGGTGAGAATCACAGGCTGATTCTTGATGTCTGTGTTTCCAAATAAAACACTTTTTCAAAGTCTTTTGATCAGAACAACTTTTAAGAAATCTTTTTGATTATATTGATAATGCTGAAAATAGTGTACTATATAATCACAGGCTGCTGTAATCAACAAAGTAAACCTAACTCTCTAAATGAGTTTTGTGATTCAGGTGAATCCATTCACGTCACATCTACGTCGTCAAGCTCAGTTTGAGCCTGCGCAGTACGCTCAGCCATCAGGAAGTGAGTGTTTCTAATTGACTTCACTTTTGTCCGTTGAAGTCTATGGGGTCGCTTTGTCCGTTTCTTTTACTGTCTATGCTATTTCATTGTGTCCTCTGTAACATGTTGATTAATTTGCATTCATAATTATTTTTAGATGTCTTAAGACTGTACTTGGCCTTTTCAACTGTCTCACCGGTGACGACTGAAATTGGTAATGTACACTGAAAAAAGGTTTTGTCATTTCAACTTAGAAAATGTACTTCATGTGGAAACATCTACAATAACTGGTTTTATTGAAATGAAATAAATTAAAGCCCATGTTGCAGGTTTTTTTAAATTTTTTATTATTAATATAACCTTGTATGAAAATACCATATGAAAAGTAAATGCAGGATTAAAAATTGTTTTGCAAGACATAAGGGCACAAATTTAATAGAAAACGTGACCATTTCCTTGACCGTGTTGAAAAAGCGCTTTTTTTCACCATCGCGTCATATGACGTCACATGAGGTAGTCGTTTGGCTCTGCGTTCGCGCTCAGTGCAGAGATAGGTTGGTAGTCAGTTGGAGCGGTCATGATTCAGTGTGTTTTCTGTGCTTATTGTATTTCAATGAATCATCGTCGTGTTAAATGATTGTGAATTATGGCCTGTCAGGACATCGAGTCCACAGGTTTCCGAATAAGAAAAAGGACGGTGCAATCTTCCGTGCCTGTGTGCGTTTTGTGCCGGGTAAGAGACGGGACTTCACTTCTGCTTCTGCTTTGAAAAACGCGGTAGTGTGTAGCGTTCACTATAGACCGAATGATTATAATCCCGGCGATATGTGCACACTGTCCCAGCTCCTTCATCGGGTCGCCCGGTGACGGTCCGCCATCAGCATGTGGTTCGGCCGCCAGCGGGAAACATGACGCTCACGGATCCGTCAGAGATCACTTATTGTACATCTGTTTTACAAAATGTGCCTTGTCTTAATTTAATTCATTAACATATCCTACATAAACTTGTAATGTAATGCATTTATGTGTTTGTTATTAGTCTGCAGCCGACACTATTATTATTATTATAAATATAATATATTATGTTCTATAATTCATTTTCAATCTGTACAAACCGACTTTAATGTTTGTGTTGGCTGTTTACATATAGTTTTTATACAGTAAGACAGTTGTGATTGTGATCATTTATTTTATTCATCGTCACCAAATGGGTCAATTCAAAGCCTTTATAAAGTCCCTCTTCCTCTGGAAACTGTCTCCTAATGGCTGACACACACAACACATGCAGGTAAGGGTCTAAGTACTAGCTTTGCTATTGCCTGATACATGATGATAATAATCTGTACAGTATTGTGATCTGAGCATAGTGTTGTACATATCGTCGGCTAACGTGAATACATCTATAAGCTAACACTGTTCTCTCGCCCTGTTCTCCTCACACCACAACTCACCGTTGTTCTGTCTAACCCTGGCCTGTCCTGCTCACTTGGCTTCATATCAGGCTCATAATTATATGATATCATCATATATATCAATTATAAATGAATTATATATATATCATACGAGTAAACATTTAGGCTACAATTCCCTTTCCGAGCTGTCATCCATTGCTTTCCTATTCGCTAGTTGATTTACTTTGACCGCTCTACCTCATGTTACGTCACTTCAGGTTCGGCGGTTTAAGCGATTTTCAAATGCGGAAGTAAAAATTTCTCACAAAAACGACCCCAGAAGCCTAAATAGCGTTTTATAAGTATATGTTTATATTTAAATCTAGTTCCTACATTATTTTTCTATACATTGGCTTACTGGGTACTCTAACCTGCAACATGGGCTTTAAGATTACTGATTGTGAATTCAAACAACCTAAAAAAAAAAAAAAAAAAAAAAAAAAAGGTTTTACTGAAGCATAACCTGATTTCTCCAAGATAGTTAAAATAACTTATCTAGTTTAATATAATCTTTTTTTTTATTTTTTTTTATGATGAAAGTCCTTTTCCACCTTAATGTAAATACACAAAAAAAATTAATTCATTAACCTTTACAACCTTAATTTTTAACCATTAACCTTAATTTTTTTTACATACAATTTAATTTACATTATTTATTACACTTCTGTTCATCCAACCTATTTTTTAAATTAATATACTAAAGCTTAATTTTCCAATTAAGTAGTCTCATTCATCTTTATACACAATTCATTTTGGTAATTATCTTCATGATTTATCTGACCGAAAATCAAAAAAGATGATGAAAAAAGGGTGTAGTCTGCTATAGGAGAAAAAGAACATGTGGAGGAAAGGAAGTGAAGCGGAACGGTGGAATGAAGATGCTGAGCGTTTGAACAGGAAGATAGTTCAACAGGAAGATAGTTGGAATCTTTGGATGAGTTGTGTCAATCGAAACTCTGTTCAAACTATATTGAATATAGTTTGAACAGACTGACAAACTGAATTTCAATGACACCCCGACCTGGTTGGGGATTTTATTTCTACTCCCATTTAATTCGACTGCTGGCATAATTATTCTTAAACAAAATCACAAAATCCCTCTTTGAATCTCAACAATAGGAAAGACAAAACGGCACTTTTCCATGCTTTTAATGGTTCCTTCAATCTCTCATCCAGCAAAATATCCAGTGTTAAATTAACACTGCTTAGTGTTTATATGAGTACACACTCAGGGTACGTTTACATGACAATGATATGCTTAAAATGTGCACCAACTTAAACACGGCATGTCACAATCTGTGACGAAGCATGCGAGAGCCAATGAGTGTTTGGCTCTCGCCTTTTGTGTCTCACGGTAAAACGCCTTTTGTGTCTCACGGTAAATTAACCAAATATTACAAAATGGTTAAACGATTAAAGAAGGTATTTTATTGAGGTTTTAAAGTGTATTCTTGTTTAACACCATGTAGGCTAATCCTCCGAAACGAGTTTTCAGCAGAAGGCACGAACAGAGCGAAATGTTATTATTTATGAGTAACCTTATTATATGAGTAAAGTTAAACTGTATTAATAAATGCGACTGAAAATTCAATTGATAAGACAATTGAATGCAATAGAGTCAAAACATTAATGCCACGATTTTAATATGCATAAGTTAAATAGGAATACGTACAAATTTGTACGTCGGTAAAGTTGTTTATACGTAAATAAATTACGTTTTTTGTGCTGTCAATACGTAAATGTTATACGTTTTAGTGCTGTAAATATGTCAGTATTATACATTTCTGTGTGTATAAAACGTAAATAAATGTACGTATGGTAGAACTACACTTTGCGTAAAAATACACACGTATTCTCATGAGATCACGTTGCCCTATTCCCACATTTGTAGTAATGACACTATAACGCAAACCGGAAACTGTAACGCGTGAGCACGCGAAAGTCTGTATATTTTTTATTTTTGCAAAGGTCTCTTCAGGGGCTCCAAATATTTGTTACTCCACTGCAATTTCACTCAAATTGACTTTTGTACTTGCCCATTGCCTTCTGTTTGTTTGTGAATCGAGTTTGTTTGAAAAATGCTGGATTTGTTTGTTTAATTATGGCACAATATTAACTCCATATATCTCTGTCGGTCTGTATCTCTCAGTGACTACGTTTACAAGCTGTTAAAATTAGGGTTATGGTCGGGTTAAGGTCACTATTTGGGTTTCCGAAACATTCGGAATAACCCGTTTACATGCATGAGCAGAGAGAGTTACTCCTGTATACATGGAATTTGTAATCAATTGGCAATATCCCGATGTAAACGGCGACGCACGGTTAGCGTCTGGACGTACGGACAACCTTAAGACGCAATATGCGTCATTTCCGATTCTTCTTCCTGTATCCAAAGGCAACAACAACAGCAGCAACACGCGGGATAGTTCGGGGCAGATAGCGATCGCCTTTGTTTGCGCTTTCCTCCTTGCTCCAAAAGTGTGGTGCTGTGCTGCGTCTCGCCATGTTAACCTCTACTTCTTGTTTACTTCCGGTATACTGCACGCGGGTTTCTGTATGCGCCGTCTCTACTCAAAAGACCAAGATTCCTTGCGAATAGAACATGCGCAGAACACAAATCAATGTTCCTTTTGATGGGGATATGCCGATACGCGTTTACATGACCAAATATTCGGGTTAGAAAAGGGGTACCCCAGGGATCATATCCGGGTTTTTAAAAAACCCGGATATGATCCCTGGTATACCGGAAGTAAACAAGAAGTAGAGGTAAACATGGCGAGACGCAGCACAGATCATGAACAGATCAGATCAGAATCATGAACATAAAAGACACATCTGAGAAACCAGATCTGAAGGAAAGACTTTCTGGCTCAGACAGTGTTTCCCACTGAGCCACACTTGCTTTATCTTGGCTTTTTCTGCCACAACAATTGTGTTATCCAAACACACAGTTACAGCAGCCAAAGAAAAGCTATCAAAAGACGAACGGGGACCAAGAGCCCAACTAAAGCGAACATGGAAAATATGTCCACAATGGCCACATTTGAACATGTTTTTAATCTTGTACGGAGGTTCCATGAACGTCTATATCGGACGTGCAGAACACGTCAAAAAAAGACGTCATAAAAACTTTCATTCTGGCTCCTCAGTGGACGTCTTTTCAATGTCCGACTTTTGTGACATAGACGTTGAAAAGACGTCTTTTGGACATAGTTTTGTTTAGTGCAGTGTTGGTGAGGACACAACTGGAATAAAACACTTTTTACATGCTGCGTAGAAACTTCATTGTTTTCTGTAAAATAAAATACTGCTGTTTTAGTAAAAGCATTAAGTTAACAAACATGTAACCTTTTTTCCCATTATTTCCATATGAAATGTTGAGGAAACTGAATGTCAGATTGTCACTTTAATAATAGTTTATGTATCAGGATTCCTGCGTGAAACCTGGCAATGTTAGGTAATTTTGTAATGGTCGTTTTTAGACCAAGAAAATGGAAATAAAATCGTTAAAAAAATAAAATAATAATAATAATAATAATAATATATATAATTAATTAAATGTATTATATATATAATATTTGTATGATTGTACTAGAATGTAACGTGTTTACTTCCAATTTACAAGTTTGTCTTTTTCTTTAAAGGGGTCATATAATGGTACATGCACTTTTACAAGTTGATTATACTGAAATGTGTGTTGGCAGTGCCTGTACACAACCATCATAAAATGATAAAAAAGACATCCAGTGTTTTTTTTTAAATCTTATATGTTTTCCCCTGTCTCAAATCAAGCCGTTCACAAAATCAACGCCCCTCCCACGATTGTTGACTGACAGCAGCTTTCAACACAGACCCTCCCTCGCTCGTAAGCGAGCTGTCAATCATAGTCCACGCGTCATTGTTGATACGCTGGAGCACTGTCTATGAGCTGAATGGCGTCTAAGCGATTGTGGTGTTCTGTTCTTGGGTGCAATAAGGAACACAGCAGTCATGTTGATGTTCCTAAATCCGAACCGCTGAAGGCACGCAGTGGCTGATTTTTGTTTTCGAAGGGAATATTCCCCACGATCAGCGTCAATGCTTTCATGTTTGCGTGAATCATTTCACACACCAGACTGCTTTATAAAGGAGGGTCAGTATAAAGCTGGTTTTACTAAGAAGCTGCTCCTGAAAAAAGGATCGGTACCAACTATTCGTGTTCCTGCTGCACCTCCAGAAGAAGAAGTGAGTGTAACGTTTTATTAACCTTTATATTAATCTTTATATTAATCTTTGCAAATCGCTTGCACACTTCACGATGAATGCGGCTTAGGTTTACACTCAGAGTACATTACGGCATGTTTTCTATGTACGACGTTCTCAATATAATTCATAATCCCACGTTTATAATGAACAACACGTTATGGTTATTGTGTTATTGTGTTTCAAACGGTGTAAGCACAGAACAGAGGGGCGGGGTGAGCAAAGCTCATTATCATTTAAAAACACATGCACTTAAACGGCGTGCTGAAAACAGAGTTGTTTTTGACCAGGTAAAATGAGTGTTTTCTTACAATACTAATGAAACATTTTAATTAAAGTATATTACAAACTTTTAATTTAGACCCTAAAGAGTTATATTAGCTTGTACAAAAATGGCATTATATGACCCCTTTAAGACACATTGATATTCAAATGCATTTAAAACAATATTGTGAATCAAAATTAATTGCTCCGAAATAGCAAAAGAAGAAAAAAGAAAAAAAAAAGTAATGTCTCAAGCTGCACTTCTGGTTACATTTTATAATAACATGTTTTCAGAAACTTGTTAATTTCTTGATATATTTTCATAACAGCTAATCTCTCTGCAGACCCATGCATCATCTACACTGTGCTGGACAATCCATGGAGATCCATCAATAATGGAAATAACTCCTTATGTGACACGTCTGTCTCCTGGAGCGGCTGGTATCGTCTCTTCATTAATGGCATGAGCGCTCATATCCCAGACACATGTGTTGCTCAGTACAGCTGTGGCACTAATGTCCCACTCTGGATACGTGGTGGACACCCAACAGTAACAGATGGAGTCGTCACTCGAGATGTCTGCGGTCACTATGTCAATTACTGCTGCTATTACGGGTCTTTTCCTATTAAAGTCAAAGCCTGTCCAGGCAACTATTATGTCTATGAGCTGGTTAGTCCAACTCGCTGCAACTCAGCATACTGTGCAGGTAATAATATTCACATGAGCTCTTTCTACACATTCATGATATTTGTGTCTCTGTTCATTAATCACTATTCATCCAAACTTTCAGACACTGACAGCATTATCACCAGCCCTACAACTGTCACACCAGTGACCATCTCACCTGGTAATGTTACACACTGTGTCTCTATTGGCTTATTTTCTGAATGTTTTCTAATCAAAAATAAAAATGACCAACACATCACCATATATAAAAAATTTAGACACTGGATTAGATCAGCGAATCAGGCAATAGATCAACAGTTTCTTAAATCACCTGATCTATTTTCTCTTGGCTTTTTTCCATAACAGATGTGCTTTATTAACGTGTCGGTTACTAACGTAACCTCGGTTACCTGAGATGAGGGAACGAGTATTGCGTAAGTAGCTTACGCTATGGGAAAACTCCTTTTCTCGAGAATATTGAAGCCATTTTTTAAAAACGCAGTGTAGCTGCACAGCATACACAGATGAGCGGTGAGCACAGTCATTGGCAACTGCACGAACCTATGACGGGGCAGCTCAGACGCGTAGTCCAATCAGGGCAATCTGCCAGGATGGGCGTGGCCAGAGGCTATAAATTGAGCCCATCGTCCGTCAGAGTCTTAGGTTAAATCGACTGAAGCGATTCCCTGACCAAAGCACAAGCACGGCAAGTTACGCAATACTCGTTCCCTCATCTCAGAGGTTGAGAGGTCTCTCCTATTGCGTAAGTAGCTTACGCTATGGGAACCCCCTTCAAAACGCCGTGCATGCTTAACTTCGCTCTAATATTAGCCTGACGCTCTATAGTGGGCCTAATGAGGGCCAAACCCTAATAAATGATATATAATGTATAGTATATATATAATAATAATATATATATGAACTATAGTTCGCGTAAAACAGGACCGGATAATATCGGGCCCACGTTTAATGGGGGTTTTGTGCTTACACATTTCATACTGAAAGTACCCTGGAATGCAGAGCAGGGACTTGTAGGTTATAAAACCTGATAAATGTGGACGGTGAGGCCCAGCCGGCCGCCGCACAGATATCCTCAATGGGTATTCCACTTGACCAAGCCCAAGATGAGGCCATGCCTCTTGTGGAATGAGCTCTGATGCCTAAGGGGCAGTGAAGGCCCTTAGACTCATAAGCCAGCGCTATAGCGTCAACTATCCAGCGTGATAATCTCTGCTTTGAGACAGCGAGACCTTTGGTGCGGCCGCCAAAGCACACAAATGATGTCGGCACTAATGTCGGCTAAGCTACTTATTCACTTATTCATGTCGGCACTAATGATGTTCGACTCCGCCAGTCGGAGATCACCAAAATTAATATTAAAGAGGTGTGTGAACTTGCAAGTACGATGTCAGGCACTGTAATTTGCTCTGGCCCCCTTCCTGTTCGCAGGAGTGATGAGATAGTTAGTAGATTGTGTTCACTGAATCGCTGGCTGTCTGAGTGGTGTCCGTGTAATAATATAGAATTCATAGACAATTGGAAAAGTTTTTGGGGCAAACCTGACCTGTTGAAAAGAGATGGTATTCATCCCTCCTGGGATGGTGCTGCTCTTCTATCTAGTAATATGGCTCATAGTCTTAGAGCTCAAACATGACAAATTGGGCACCAGGTCAGGAAGCAGACAGACTGGCTAAACCAACCGTCTGCTAGCGGCCTCGCGTCACCCAGGTCAGATAAATCCCATCACATAGAGCCTCTTTCACCTAGCTATCATCATATAGAGACTGTGTCTGTTCCCCGATTTTGGAAATCCAAAAAATGTTTAAACCTATCTAAGGTTAAAAATTTAATTGATGTTCAACAAATAAAAAACAGCTATAATACAGATGAGCAAATGATAAAGCTTGGGTTGCTGAATATTCGATCGCTTACTTCAAAAGCACTCATTGTTAATGATATGATTTCAGATAATAACCTAGATGTGCTGTGTTTGACAGAAACCTGGCTAAAACCAAACGATTACATTACTTTAAATGAGTCCACCCCGCAAGATTACTGTTATAAACATGAACCCCGTCTGAAACGCAAAGGGGGTGGTGTTGCTGTAATTTATAGTAATATTTTCAAAACCACTAAGAAATCAAGTTTCGAATATAATTCTTTTGAAGTGTTAGTGCTTAATGTAAAAATATATAGTAAAAATGATAAATCACGTTTGAGATTTGTGCTGGCTACTGTATACAGGCCACCAGGGCACCATACAGACTTTATCAAAGAATTTGCGGACTTTCTATCAGAGTTAGTATTGGCTGCAGATAAAGTACTAATTGTTGGTGATTTTAATATACACATCGATAATGAAAAAGATGCATTGGGATTGGCATTTAAAGACATTGTAAACTCAATTGGAGTTAGACAACACGTGTCAGGACCTACTCATCGTCGTAATCATACTCTAGATCTAATAATATCACATGGAATAGATGTTGATGCCGTTGAAATTCTGCAGCAGAGCGATGACATCTCAGATCATTATCTAGTCTCGTGTAAATTACATTTAGCCAAGGCTGCAAAGCCGACTCCGTGTTACAAATATGTTAGACCCATCACTTCTGCTACTAAAGATTGCTTTATTAATAATCTTCCTGATCAGTTTCATCATTTTAGCATCCCGGATAGCTTAGAAAAACTTGATATTGCAACAGAAACTTTTAACTCTCTCTTTTCCAGCACTTTAGACACAGTTGCTCCTTTGCGCTTAAAGAAGATTAAAGAAAATAATCCAACGCCGTGGTACAACGAGCACACTCGGGCCCTTAAGAGAGCAGCCAGAAAAATGGAGCGCAACTGGAAGAAAACAAAATTAGAGGTATTTCGCATTTCATGGAAAGAGAGCTCGATTGCTTACAGAGAGGCTTTAAAAGCTGCTAGATCTGCTTATTTTTCAAACCTATTAGAAGAAAATAAACATAATCCTAGGTATTTATTTGAAACAGTGGCTAAACTAACGAAAAAGAAAGCTTCAAACACAGAAGGTTCCAAGCAGCACAGCAGTAATGACTTTATGAACTTCTTCACTTATAAGATTGATAATATCAGGGATAAAATTATAACTATGCAACCGTCTACTACAGTATCGCATCAGGCAGTGCATTGTAGTCTCCCTGAGGAAAAATTTGATTCATTCATTGCTATAGGAGAGGAAGAATTTACTAAACTCGTTAAATCATCTAAATCTACAACATGTATGTTAGACCCTATACCGACTAAGCTACTGAAAGAGATGCTTCCAGAGGTCATAGATCCTCTTCTTAATATCATTAATTCCTCTTTGTCTCTAGGATACGTACCAAAAAACTTTAAGCTGGCTATGATTAAACCGCTTGTTAAAAAAATGCAACTTGATCCTTCAGAATTAGTCAATTACAGGCCGATCTCGAATCTACCCTTTCTGTCAAAGATACTAGAAAAGGCAGTATCTTCACAACTATGTTCCTTTCTAGAAAGAAATGATATCTGCGAGGATTTTCAGTCCGGATTTAGACCATACCATAGTACTGAGACTGCTCTCGTTAGAGTAACAAATGATTTGCTCTTATCATCCGATCGTGGTTGTGTCTCTCTATTAGTGTTACTCGATCTTAGTGCTGCGTTTGACACCATTGACCACGACATTCTTTTAAATAGACTAGAAAACTATGTTGGCATTAGTGGAATTGCACTAGCATGGTTTAAATCATACTTATCTGACCGTTATCAGTTTGTAGCAGTAAATGAAGAGATGTCTTATCAATCACAAGTTCAGTATGGCGTACCACAGGGCTCAGTACTAGGACCGCTGCTGTTCACTCTGTACATGCTGCCATTAGGAGATATTATTAGGAAACATGGAATTAGCTTCCACTGTTATGCCGACGATACTCAGCTCTATATTTCTTCAAAACCTAACGAAACTTACCAATTCACTAAATTAACAGAATGCATAGCTGATATAAAAAACTGGATGACTCGTAATTTCCTACTTCTAAATTCTGAAAAAACAGAGATTCTAATTATTGGACAAAAAACTTCCTCACGTAATAACCTAGAATACTGTCTAACACTTGATGGCTGCTCTGTTAAGTCTTCGTCGTCGGTTAGGAACCTGGGTGTGCTCTTTGATACCAATCTTTCATTTGAAAGTCACGTGTCTAGTATCTGTAAAACCGCATTTTTCCATCTTAAAAATATATCTAAATTACGTCATATGCTCTCATTGACAAATGCGGAACAATTAGTCCATGCGTTCATGACCTCAAGGCTAGATTATTGTAATGCTCTACTGGGTGGTTGCCCTGCACGCTTAATAAACAAACTACAGCTGGTCCAAAACGCAGCAGCTCGAGTTCTTACCAGAACCAGGAAGTATGACCATATTAGCCCGGTTCTGTCAAAACTGCACTGGCTCCCTATTAAACATCGCATCAATTTTAAAATATTGCTGATTACTTACAAAGCACTAAATGGTTTAGCTCCGCGGTACTTGAGCGAGCTCTTAACGCATTATACTCCTTCACGTCTATTGCGATCTCAAAATTCCGGCCAGTTGATAATACCTAGAATATCTAAATCAACTGCTGGCGGTAGATCCTTTTCCTATTTAGCACCAAAACTTTGGAACAGCCTTCCTACCATTGTCCGGGAAGCAGACACACTCTGTCAGTTCAAATCTAGATTAAAGACACATCTCTTTGACATAGCGTTCACATAATACATTATAGACTTCTATAATTCAATATTAGGCTGCATAGATTAGGTCAGCTGGAACCGGGAACACTTCCCATAAATCCTGATGTACTTGTTACATCATGAGAAGAATGGCATCTACGCTAATTTTAGTGTCTTTGTTTATCCCAAGGTTTTCCCGCAGCCTGCCGGATCCAGGCCGTTTCCAGATCTGATGAAGGACCTTCGCCTGGACCCGATGTCAATGCAGTGCTGAAGGGCCAACTAGTCTCTCCCTATGGAGGATCCCTTTCCCACTCTACAGATAACGCGTCGTCGGGAAAACTCAATTTGCGTATCTACCCCGAATTGATAAAATAAAATAAAATTCTGAATCAAAACTATAAGGAAACACCAGTAATTTGTTTAGGTTTGGTTTGTAGGGAATTCCAAACCTGCACACATATATTCAAACGCACATAACTATAGAACTCGTTCTTAATGTGCATCTGAACGCCATCAGCGTTTCTCACAGGTTCGCGTTTAAAGTCTGTGTAGAGAGAATGGTGTCGTCTTGGCGGCCCTAATTTAAAAACAAATGATCGTTGCGACGGAAGCGAATCAATCAAAACTAACTTTAGCTGGAAAATAACTTTATTAAAGAACCGCTATAAAGCCAAAACAATCTTACGTTATATTATACATTTATCTCTGTGAAGCTGCTTTGAGACAATCTACATTGTTAAAAGCGCTATATAAATGAAGATGACTTGACTTGACTTGACAAAAAGCTGTTCAGACTGTCTGAACGAGGCAGAACGCTCTAGATACACTCTAAGAGCCCTGACGGGACAGAGTAAATTCGCGTCTCTTTCGTCCTCTGGTGAGGAAAGAGCTGCTAGGGAAATAACCTGTGCTCTGAAGAGAGTGGAGAGCACTTTAGGAATATACCCATGCCTTGGCTTAAGGACGGCTCTGCAGTCGTTAGGTCCAAACTCAAGACAGGATGCGCTCGAAGACAGCGCGTGTAAATCGCCCTCTCTTTTAACGGAGGCAAGCGCCAGTAAAAGAGCGGTTTTGAGCGAGAGATGCTTCAGGTCGGCAGACTGAAATGGCTCAAACGGGGCACCCTTTAGTGCTTCCAGGACCGTGGAGAGGTCCCAGATAGGCACAGAGGGGGGTCGCGGAGGGTTTAGCCTCCTTGCCCCTTTAAGGAAGCGGACAATGAAGTCGTTTCTTCCTAATGATTGTCCGGCCATAGGAGCGTGCAATGCTGTTGAACGGGGCGGGTCTCTGCTGAGGGGCCTGCCGGCGGTCTTCGACGGCCCTGGAGAGAACACGAATGATCTCAGCGTCCAAGTTCACTCTTGTGCTGGCCTGGGTCGACGGTGCGGGGCCGGAAGTGGAGCCCGCCCAATCATCACAGTCAGATGCAGCGAGAGAAAGGCGTGATATCGCTGGTCTCCGTCTCCGTCCACTCAGGCATCCTTTGCGCTTTTTCTTGCATGGCTCGAGCAAAGGTAGAGAGAGAGAGCGGAAAGGGCAGGGTCGTCCTCGGTGAAGACGGCAAGGCGAGCCCGCAGTGTGGGGAGATCCATCAAATCGCACTCAGGGCTGCCGCCCTTGGCGAGTGCAGCTTCTGCATGGTCCCAGCCCAGGCAGGAAGCGCAGAGGATGTGACGAATTTCTCTTTTAGTTAATGTGTCGCAGGGGCGGACACACAGCAAAAAAGGATAGTGATCAGCAGAACAGTGGTTGAAGGCGGCGAAGGAAGTCGGCGTCCTCAGACCTGCGAAGCAGGGGCTGGTTCCGCTGGATGCTTGTCAACGGCGGCGAAGGCTTCTTAATCCGGAGTTTCAGCAAAGTGGTGGTTCGCTGAAGGAGATCTTAATCTAAGACTCTTAGACAGTTTAAAAGTTTAAAAGACAATTTATAGCCTCTGGCCACGTCCATCCTGGAGTGCTCTGACGTGTCAAGGTGCGAATTGCCCTGATTGGACTACGCGTCTGAGCCGCCCCCTCATAGGTTCGTGAAGTTGCCGCAGCACAGCAAATGACCGTGCACGCCACTCATCTGTGTATGCTGTGCAGCTACACTGCGTTTTAAAAAAAAGGCTTCAACATTCTCGAGAAAAGATGTTTTCCCATAGCGTAAGCTACTTACGCAATAGGAGAGACCTCTCGAAAGGGAACACACAGTTACAACAGCAAGAGATCCAATAGTGTTGTTGTAACTGGTTATTATAAAGAAACTTAAAGATTTACAAAAAAAAAAAAATTAGCTCATACATTACTGAGACACACAGACATCAAGAATCAGCACATACATCTCAACAATGGTGACAATCAACACATATATTTTTGCCGCAATGCATGCTGGGAGCCAGCAGAGAACAAAACCAGGGGGGCAGGGATTTGTATTATTTTGAAGGTACCCCGGGCGCCGCCATTGGCTTGCGGAACCCCACCTGCAGTTAGCATCCCATTGACTCCCATTCATTTTGGCGTCACTTTGACAGCGAATAACTTCACATCTGAGGCGTTTAAAGACTCCATTTGTCCATTATTTATTTCTAAAGAAACACGAAAATGTATAAAAGTCTCCATTACCTTGTATCTTACGTTATGGCCCTGTAGAAGCAGTTTTTGTAAAAGTAGGCTAACGATTGCGTCACAGCCACGCGACTCTCTGTCGCACAGTAGGAAATTACCGAATGGACAGGAGGAGAAGCTTGCGGGCAATCGGGAGGACGTCGAGGCAAAATGACAAAGTAATTAATCAGAACACCTACAAAAAGTTTCTCCTGCTCCAAGATCATGGACAGCTCCTACTCACGCTCTCCGTCTCTGCGAGTTTCGGAAGGTAATGATTCAGATTGATCTTGGCACAGCTACTAGAAGACAGACGGTTTGCTCACGTCACATCTACGTCGTCGAGCTCAGTTTGAGTCTGCGCAGTACGCTGGACCCCCAGGAAGTAAAGAGTTTCTAATTGGCTTCACTTTGTCTCCGTTGAATCCAATGGGGTCGCTGTGTCCATTTCTTTTACTGTCTATGAACAAAACACATCGATGACTCCCAGCATGCATTGAGGCATGAATAAATTATGCAGCTGAATGATCTTACTATGGGCTATGTGCACAAGCGTCGCGACGAACTTCCGCTATTGTCAGAAGTTGGCATATCAGTTTCCGGTTTACGGCCGCTTCATCGGCATCCGATGTAAACAAACAAGATGAGTGCTGCTGTTGTACGAAATAAAGAGATATAATGTGCGTGACACATCTAAGTTTCTAAGAACTGTAGGTGGATCTAACGGCCGTTTCACACTCTGTGTGCCGTGTGTGTGTGTGTGTGTGTGTGCGTGCGGTGCAGGAGCAGCACGCGCTATATGCTTCACATTATGATGCGTTTGCAGTGAATAACTGATTCACGGCAGTACCACAAACACTTACTATTTTTATTTAAAATCCAGAAGTTACGCTGCAACTTTTATTTAAAACAAAGTTTTGTCAGCATTGCGATTCTCTTTGTACACATATACACTCTTTAATGGATGCATGCACATTTAAGCACAATTTAAACAACGTTACGTGGGGCTATTATTCCATGCATTACTTATTAAGTTGCTCAAGCAAGTGGCCAAATATTTAACTGTAAATTGACAAAAACAGCCGACTCTCATGCCTTTTCTTTTCCATTTAAATATTAATAAAATAAATCTTGCATGTCACAAAGAACTTGTTTTCCACCTCCACGAATGAGACGAGTGTTGTTCATTATGTCGCCTTGTTGAAGTAAATTGTAGTTTACCTTGCTTTACCCCGGTCTTCTAAAAGTAAAAAGATGACTGTGAAAAATAATAGTAGGCCTAATTAAATGCATTTATGGTGAGATTTCTACATTTTATTTAATTAAACCCATTCATGGTGAAATTACTACATTTTCAGGTCAATCTTTGTTCATTTTGACCACGAAACATGCGCTGTCACTTTAATTCAGCGTTTGCGGCACAGCAAAATAGACTCGGTGCGGAAATAACGATATCTGCACTTCTGTATGCTGTATATTTGCCGCACCTTGAACGGATCGACGGACTGCAACCGCGTGCAGTGTGAAAGCTCTAACCTGTTAGCATGGGTACATAAGGAGCATTGCTGTGTGCCACTTTGCTCTGCTTAAAGTCGCTAACAGCCATTTGAGCTTCAATTTCGCTCACAAAACCTTTGCATTCTATTACGAGCGAACGCATGCATACATGCATGTGTGTATTTATATACAAAATAATTATACACAGTACACACACATATATTATGTAAACACAAACTTTTATTCTGGATGCCATTAACTGCTGCACAGCCCTAATTGAAATATAGATTTAGAAAAATTTTGTGACGACCCTTAACCGTCTAGTATGAAAGCCCATTTTCACCACATCAACCACAGTGCAAGGCACTGCAGCGGGTGGTGAAAACCGCCCAGCGCATCACTGGGACTCCACTACCTGCCATCGAGCACATCCAGAGGAAACGCTGTCTGGATCGAGCTCGCAGCATCCTTAAGGACTCCTCTCACCCAGCCCACAGACTGTTTTCTCTCCTGCCCTCCGGCAGGCGTTTCAGGTGCCTCCGGACCAGGACCAGCAGACTAAAGAACAGTTTTTTCCCCAGAGCTGTCTCTTTATTAAACTCTAACCCTCATTGATCCCACTCCCCTCATATACTGATTGACTCTCCTCTCCCTCCTCACACCTGCCTCCATTTTGTATTTGCAATACTATAATGTTCATTTGCACTACTGACTGTTATTACAGTAACAACTGTTTACATATGCATCTTGCACTACTACCTTGACTGGAATATGCTCAATTTGCACTGCCGACTGTTTATTTACAGTACCGACTGTTTATATATACATTGCAATATCGTACCTTAACTGTAATATGCAATTACTTTCCACTGCACTTTCACTCGGATAGCTTCTGTCCAACTTTATTTGCACTACTTTAAATCCATTGTTATACTGCTCATTAGCCTAACTTATACATATATCTATTTGTTAAATTCTGTTTATAGTAATAGCCATCTGTATATTATGCTCACATTCTGTTTATAGTAACAGCCATCTGTATATATATTCATAGTACATATCTATCTGTAAAATTCTGTTTATAGTAACAGCCATCTGTATATTATATTCAGTACATATCTATCTGTAAGCATTCTGTTTATAGTAATAGCCATCTGTATATTATTATATTCAGTACATATCTAGCTGTAAACTCTGTTCACAGTAATAGTTATCTGTATATTATATTCATAGGACAATCTATCTGTAAATTTTTGTTTATAATAGTATTCAACTCTATATTTATTCAGTACATATCCATGTTCTGCACTTATGAACCACTGTATATCCTGCACTTGCTGCTATTGCACTTCTGGTTAGACCTAAACTGCATTTCGTTGCCTTGTACCTGTACTTGTGTAATGACAATAAAGTTGAATCTAATCTAATCTAATCTAATAAAAAAACATCAATAAAAATATGACATAAAAAGACGATATTATGATATACTAATCCACAATTATGAGATGAAAAGTCAAAACTTTGACTTGCATATTCATAATAATGCAGCTGAAATTGACATACTAAGCAGAAATCATGACATTAAGTCATAACTATGACATTAAAAGCCGAAATTATGACATACGACAATTTACTTCAACAAGGCGACATAATGAACAACACACGTCTCATTCGTGGAGGTGGAAAAACAAGTTCTTTGTGACATGCAAGATTTATTTTAATAAAATTTATGGAAAAGAAAAGGCATGAGAGTCGGCTGTTTTTGTCAATTTACAGTTAAATATTTGGCCACTTGCTTGAGCAACTTAATAAGTAATGCATGGAATAATAATAGCACCACGTAACGTTGTTTAAATTGTGCTTAAATGTGCATGCATCCATTAAAGAGTGTATATGTGTACAACGAGAATCGCAATGCTGACAAAACTTTTTTTAAATAAAAGTTGCAGCGTAACTTATGGATTTTAAATAAAAATAGTAAGTGTTTGTGGTACTGCCGTGAATCAGTTATTCACTGCAAACGCATCATAATGTGAAGCATATAGCGCGTGCTGCTCCTGCACCGCACGCACACACACACACACACACACACACACGGCATAATACGGCCGTTAGATCCACTTACAGTTCTTAGAAACTTAGATGTGTCACGCACATTATATCTCTTTATTTCGTACAACAGCAGCACTCATCTTGTTTGTTTACATCGGATGCCGATGAAGCGGCCGTAAACCGGAAACTGATATGCCAACTTCTGACAATAGCGGAAGTTCGTCGCGACGCTTGTGCACATAGCCTATTTTCTTTAATTGTGCTTTTGTTGTGATTTTAAGTAGCCTGTTTTGGGGATGTCTAGAGTTGATCTGTTAATCTGAATATTTTATTGTCACTATTGTTCAGATTCATATGCTGATTGTTGATGTCAAGTTATGCTATAATGCTTTTTTTGTGCATCACTCATTACTGATTGCGTTTATTAGCATCTTTGTCTCAGAAGATATAGCAAAAATATGAAGGGAGTTACACCGGGTTAACCAAGAAGATAGTGTACCTTACATGTTTGGATCCAGGAGGACCCTCCTACTGTGTGTAGCATAGAGCAGTGGTTCTCAATTCCAGTCTTCGGGACCCACTGCTCTGCACATTTTGTATGTCTCTCTTATCTAACACACTCAGTTCAGTTCATGGAGTCTCTCCTAATGAGCTGATGATCTGGTTCAGGTGTGTTAAATAAGGGAGACATACAAAATGTCCTCGGGTCCCGAGGACTGGAATTGAGAACCACTGGCATAGAGAATGAAAGACCCTTCCTCCATTCAATCATAATAACATGTTTTTCAGAAACTTGTTAATTTCTTAATATATTTTCATAACAGCTAATCTCTCTGCAGACCCCTGCATCATCTACACTGTGCTGGACAATCCATGGAGATCCATCAGTAATACATATGGCTTACATTCATACTACAATTGTGACACGTCTGTCTCCTGGAGCGGCTGGTATCGTCTCTTCATTAACGGCGTGAGCGCTCATATACCAGACACGTGTGTTGTTCAGTACAGCTGTGGCACTAATATCTCACTGTGGATATGTGGTGGACACCCAACAGTGGAAGATGGAGTCGTCACTCGAGATGTCTGCGGTCGCTATGTCAATTACTGCTGCTATTACGGGTCTTTTCCCATTAAAGTCAAAGCCTGTCCAGGCAATTATTATGTCTATGAGCTGGTTAGTCCAACTTTCTGCAATCTTGCATACTGTGCAGGTAATAATATTCACATGAGCTCTTTCTTACACATTCATGATATTTGTGTCTCTGTTCATTAATCACTATTCATCCAAACTTTCAGACACTGCCAGCATTAAGACCAGCTCTATAGCTGTTACACCAGCAACCATATCACCTGGTAATGTTACACACTGTGTCTCTATTGGCTTATTTTCTGAATGTTTTCTAATGTATGTAGGCTACAGAATTACTATGGTAAATTTGAACATGAATTGAATATGAATATGAACATGAATATTTGCCTCAAAAGTCATGGAAATGTTTTATTAAAAATGTATGAAACCTGTAGATTGATCTCAGGGTTTCTGGCTGTCATTCACTGTACAGTAGTTCTGAATATGCCACACTTAGTCAAAAACAGTACTTGTGTTTTTAATTATAAAGAACTATATCCCTAATAGCAGATCAATAGGGGTGTAACGATACATGTATTCGTATTGAACCGTTCTGTACTCTGGCATTTCTTTCTTTTTGCTGTATTGAAAACGTACCGAGCCGTGTTACCAGCGTATCGTATCGCACCAAACCGTGAAGGTTGAAACTTAACATGTATTTTTCATCAGGCTTACATGCTAAAGACGAAAGATATAATAAGAGTTAAGAGCCCAACTAATGGAAACACTAATCACTGTTATGGTGACTTCAAATGAAACACATTAGAGTTAAACCTCTGTTAATTCTCAATAAAACTTTTGTAGACGTCTGACAGAAATAAAGTCAGTCTGGTTAGTAATAAGTGAAGCTGGTAATGCTGTTTGTGGAGTTGTTTAATCCTCCTCTGCTGAGATCTTCACAGATTTAATGTCTTCTTTTTTCTTCAGTTGATTTCATCTAAGGCTGTGTCTGAAGTCAGTTGTAGTTCTTGTGTTTCTGCTCGTCTCTTTTTCTGTTCTCTTCCTTTCCTTAACAGGCTTATTAAGGCTGAGATGACTCCATATTTAATATACACAGATTTTGTGGCTCAGATAAGGTCCAGTTGTGGTTTATTTCTTTGCTTTTGGCTGACATGTGGCATATGGCCTGCTTGTGGCCCAGATCTGGCAAACAGGAGCGGTCTGCCCAAGGGCCGTAATTCCCTTGTGTGGTGTGTGGTGTGTAGGGTTGGGTACCGAAACCCGGTACTTATATGGAACCGGTACCCAGGTAACGGTATGTAACCGGACAGAA
This sequence comes from Rutilus rutilus, assembly GCF_951802725.1. Taxonomy (NCBI): domain Eukaryota; kingdom Metazoa; phylum Chordata; class Actinopteri; order Cypriniformes; family Leuciscidae; genus Rutilus; species Rutilus rutilus. The sequence continues at coordinate 45,591,645 of NC_140210.1, read as the reverse complement.
TCAAAACGCAGATTTCGGTGCCTCATTTTGGTGCCACTTAAATGCCTCAGCTCGTCAGCTGTCGGTTGAAATATTCGCCATCTGGTTCTCCGAAACGGACGCAAGAACCATAATCAGTATGTAATCGCTAGTTAACCATTCGATGCGTACGATCGTTCACACCGCTGTGATTAGAACGTTCAGATCGCGTGATCATCAACTTCTAAATTCAAATCTGCGTTCGCTCGTTGGCTGGCGCTGAGCCAGAGACAGACGAGCTCAGCACTGTCATATATCACAAATATTCTGTGTTTTCAACCACATAAAGTTTATTTTAGGTTTCAGACATTTAAATACACTAGGGACTAACAAAACAATACATTTATAGTTTGTAAAATAGATACACGAGCAGGCAATCAAAGTTCGTTTTGTTCCGTGCGTCATGTTTAGTGTGAAAAGTCGATGTCCCTACAACAGACCGGCGTACATCTAATCCCGATGAGCACTCCTTGTCACAGTTGTAAACATGACGGCATTCTTCTTCCACGAGGGGTTTCGCGTCACGGCATTTAAGGTGATGCGTTCTAAATACAGGACATGCAATAAGTCAGGAGAGGTGTCGTATTTTGCCAGAGAAGGCAAAAATGTGGTCATATTTTTGCTAAAGAAATGCTGAAATGTAAAGATATCCATAATAATCCATTCCCAATATATACATATTAATAAATAAACACATAATTCATTCACACATCAGTGTTTCCCACACATAGACTAATTCGTGGCGGTGCGCCACAAAATCACCACCGGCCACCACATATTGCGTTTCGTTATAAAAAAAATGTTTTACGCTATTTAAAACACGCAGCATACTCTTAACCCGAATTAGTTGACTTTACTCGCAAATCGTGTGGAAACCCGTTGCCCTGTACCACTTTAGTTTTTACACAAGCTGAAACTAAACATGTTGAGTTGTATTAACATGGAACCCTAACTTTTACACAAGCTTAAACTAAACATGTTGAGTTGTATTAACATAAAATCTTAAGAGGGTGCAGTAGACAAACCAAGTTTCTGTAGTCTTCAGTAGTCTTTACTGAAAATCATTAGTTCACATTCTAAAAATGTTTTGAGTATAGGTGTACTATTAGGTACCCAGCATGCATTGCAACATGAAGCATTTCATTTGAGGGTCACCATTGTTGAGATTCATATGCTGATTTTTGATGTCTATGTGTGACAAAATAACAATTGTTTTCAAAAACAATTTTGCATAATGTTTTTACAATTGTTCAAATTATAACAGTTCTGTTGGATTTTCTGCTGTAAAAATCACAGGACTTTCATATCAATCATGTGGAAAGACCCAGACAATAAGAGATTAAACTGTAGATGAAATGAGGTGCTACTGACTTATAATCTTTATTGATGACAACATCAATATGCAGTCATAGTCACTGGATCACTCTACTCTAGGCTCTTTTTGCTATAACAATTGTGCCTTTTAAACGCACAGGTAAAGCAGTCAGAGAAAAACTATTGTTCAAATGTCAAGGGCAAGAGCCCAGCTAAAGCCAACACGTATCACCATTATGGTGACTATACAAATTAAACAATAATTCATCAACATCTAAACCTCTGTTAATTCTCAATACCGTCTGCTGCTGAGGCCTGTGCTCGTCCCGCCAGGTGTAGAGCCCCTTGGACGTATGGCAGGCGATCGGGGTCAAAAGTCTTTAAACGAAACGCGTGAATTTTGACCGCGTCAACACACACCGTTTGTCCGTGTTAACGTGATAACACACACAGCAGCCAATGAAATTGTTGTATTTGAGACTATATTTGCATATGTGACATGATGGTACGTTGGTATAAATGTATACAAACATCAGACTTCATGTTTATTCATGAAGGATGTCGTAATAGTATACTGGTATACACGTGTGCAAACATCAGACGTTATATTTGTTCATAAGAGATAATGCATTGGTACGTTGTGAGTGATGTCAGTCTTATGTCATGATTTGTCATGCCTTTTTAAGTTGTTCGTTTAAGTTCTTTCTCAACGTAGAAAAGTCAACAGCTGAAACGATGGCTCTTAGAAAGGCTCTTTTATTTTAGCAAACTGCCAAAAAACCTTTTCAGACTGCGTGCAGCTGAACCAAGAAAAGCTTAAGATTGCATGGAGCTGATAAGCATGAATGGCAGAAGAAAAAGACTGCAATTAAAAAACAAAACAAGAGACAATTATTTTAATGCAAGCAATAAAAAACTGCACACATCAGCTGTGGAATAAAAGAAAAGAAATGCACGATTAAATAGATTAAGGCAAACTCCTGTCTTAATGTAAACCCTGTCCACCACCCACAAAGGTTTCACAAAGTTATTTTTGCCACTGTAAATTATGGCTTCCTAAAAACAGGTTTATGGGTAAATAAATGAATAATAATAAAAAATATATACCAGGGCTCAACATTTAAGCCTTTTCATTTGTCCTTCGGTAGTTCATTCACTATTGAAATAGATTTTTTTTGTGTGTGTGTGTGTTGTAAATATAATTTATTCCAAATCAGTATTCTCATCAGTTCAGTCAGCTTTAACATATATAAATCGGCATATTTATGATATTTTAACCTTTATAAAGGGCATTTTTCCCTAATCGTTTGCTTCATCTTTCATTTAAAATTCTTAAATTTGATCAATAAATTAAAATAGAATAATGAGATGCTAAAGGACTGTTACCAATCAAATTAAACTGCATTAAATAATGTAATGAGATTATTTAAAATATTTTTTTAATATACAAATAAGAAATATTATTTGTACATAGAAATAATATTTATAAACCGCTAGTAGGAGGCGGCAGGCGACCGTCTTAATGAGTGAGTCATTGAGTCATTTATTCAAACGATTCATTCAAACGGCTGATTCATTCAGGGATGAGGCAGTTGTAATTCATTGAATCTTTGACTCAACTGAATCGTTCAAAACACTGAATCATTCGGTAATGAAACACGGTTGAGTTTTCCTTTGAGATGCCCTGTGGAACTATTTTCACTGCTGAAATAGAAAAAAAAAAGCCAATATTGTGTCTAAAATTCAACTGACTTAATATTAATTACTTGTTTATTGAACTGTAACTGTATCATATGTTATAAATATAAAAACACATTTTGAATGTTTCATTTGTTTCCAAATTAGGCGTGCAGAACCTTGTTATCGTCAGTAGCCAACATTATATATTATATTAGGCTATTGTATTCACTATCAGTCACCACTTACACTAAATGAATGCAGAATAGTAATTTTTTGTTATTGATGTTTTAATCAGGCTATTTGTCCGGTCGGGCAAGTAAAATTCTCTTTCACTTGCCCCTTCAAAAAATCCACTTGTCCCGGACAAGCGTAAATGTTGAGCCTGTAATATTACATATTACATATTTTAAATATAATGTACTAATTTAATTATAGCACTCATCAGCCTGCAGCATCCAAGACGATGTTTACTGTAAACAACACAGAGACAGAACAGCACAAACAAACTATAGGGTCATAGCAGAACTCGTGTCTCCATTTGTGTTTAAAATAGTTACAGTTTATAGACTTTAAAGGGACTGTGTGTAGCTTTTTAGGTATTTTATTATCTAAAATCAATATTTTTATTAATAAATATGCCCTCAATGGTGTACAAATACCTATGCCAATGATCAGACTAATCCTCGCAAACGAAGAATTTATTATCTTTATATACATGGGACGGGTAGGTCCACGGAGGCTTCCATGTAGTTCCGCCATCTTGAAAAACTATAATAGCAGAGAGGGACAAAAAGTACTAGGCCAACGCATTTCCACAACGTGTTTTCGTTCAGAGCCAGCGTCACGTGACTGAAGCCAGCAGAAGCGGAGGCGCAGAGCAGTGAGAGGCGCTTGTCACTGCCCCGGCAAGTTTAAAAGGCTGCACTGCACGGTTATTTATACACCGTTCATTCATACATATGCTGAGTCACAGGATAAGGAGTCCTCGTCGTCGAAAAAGTCCAAAATAGACCGTAAAAGGAAATGTGACCGGAGATTACAAAAACAAGGATTAATGTCGGGATAGCTAATGCAGGAGAAAGCTTTCAAAAGAGACCCTGAAGTTGCCTGCTTTCTTCTCGACAGGTAGGCTAAGTCAATGTTACGGTCTTAATTACAAGCTTTTTTTTCATTGCTTGGTTGTGTACTTTATTATATAGACAGTAGAACATTTATAGTTAAAAGTTAAACAGGCTCTTTGATGTAGGGCTGCAGCTATCGATTCTTTTTGTAATCGATTAATCTAGCACTTAATTGATCGATTAATTGAGTAATCGGATAAAAAACAAATTGTGTGTTTTTAAACAACCAAAACAAATAATGCAAAACGAAAATGATGTGGCTGTAAAATGATCAAGCATTTGGCTTTTATTTCTCAAAAAAAACAAAAAAAAAAACAGAGGTATTTATTCCAACTCCAACATTTGGCTCCAAAACTAAGCCTATTTATTGCAATCTTTACCCATTTAGTGTTTATAAGTGCCAGTGCCAACAATTATATATAACAATACAGTTAAGTCAACTTACTGTTAAACATGTATAACATGTAAAACTATGAATACAAACTTAAATAGTAAAGGCCATTTGGCCTTAGTTTTGTCTTCTTAATACAACATTACAAAAAAAGGATTGCACCTTCTGCAAATTACCCACCGGAGAACAAAAATAAATGAAATGAATATAAAATATCAAGCCAAACAGGTGCACAATGTATACAATTTATAAAAAAAATAAGTGTAGCTTTGAAAAGGGGAATGTTTTATTGCAAATATGCATTTTGTTAAATAGAAAAAGAACAGCATTTTGTTTTTCACTTAGGCTAGTTGAAGTATATTAGCACGTTTTGTAGTATTATTTTTTTTGTTAATTGAAAATGTTCTATGCTCAATTACTTTGGTAGCCGATTATGTCTTCCCCAAAAGTACGAGTGGATTTGGAGAAGCAGGCTGGTGGGGAGTTTCATTTTTTGTTGTTGTCTGTAACTATTTGGCAGACGTGACATAGTGGTGTGTATACAGTGAATGCATGCTGAAATTATTGTTGCGTGGCTACATAAAAGTTTAAGCATATGTGATGCATTGCCGCAATTGGTCTGACTGGCGCGTGAGAGAGACGAGGGTGCGTGTGTGTGTGTGTGTGAAGGGGTTCTTTTTTTTAGGCTATACTCTCTTGCAATTGAACGTGAATACTTTTACTACTTAAAAACATCATATCTAGTCAAACCGCATCACGACATCACTACAAATACAGTATGGGATTAAAATCAGCGAACATCAATGTACAGGCTTAGGCATGGGCGGAAATATTGGCGCTGGATCAAAAAAAAAAAAAAAAATGCGGGAGAACAGAATCGTTAACGTTACCTTGTTTCAGCGACGCTGAAAGGAAGCGATCCCAAACTTTAGACATTCTCTGCCGTTTATGGACGTCTTTACTCTCGCGCCAACTAAATTCAAAATGTATCACGCGCTATGGTGTGCTTCCTGAACATTGAACAACGGTCTGTGTGAAACAATCAGATCCCTGCGCGTATAGTGCGCGTATATTTCACACGGACCGCGTCATAGGAATTTAACGAGGCTTCGAGGCAGAGTTTTTGCCTCGAGGAATTTTTGTAATCGAGTTAATCGAGTAACTCGATGAATCGTTTCAGCCCTACTTCGATGAATAGCAGCTATTGAGTAAAGTAACGTTAGAGAAGGCTCTGATGATGATGATATCTAACAATGCACGTACTTCAAAAAATATAACGAATAAAGAAGGCATTACTACTAATTACCATAGTTAATGTTTTCCACAGTCAGTAATTCATACTGTAACATTCTTTTTTTTGTTGTTTCAAGTTTCAGTTTGTTTTAAATAACAAACCTGTTCACCCGAAGAAAAACTCGAAGTGCTATTATAAGACATCCTGTCATAGCTTTTTAGTACATAACGGCTACCGTAGATGCAACGCGCAATTGAAAAAGTGAGAGCATTATTCGTTTGAATGCAAAATACAATTTCACCACTAGATGGGAGAAATTCCTACACACAGATAAAACATTTATCACCACTTGTGATTCACAAAGTGAAAAGAATTTTAAGAAGTTTGTTTCTATCCAGTTGGCAATTGGCTTTTACTGATAAAACAGACACTTTACTCTTGTTCTGAGGACATAGTTTAATCTGCTGTCTTATTTGACTTTTAATTTGTTTACACAACAGCTCTGAAAAAAAAAAAAAGTGATAATAAAAGGTTTTGGGTTGAACACCAAATTACAAAAACATTATTATGTGAAAGTGAATAAAGTTCTGTGTGTGTGTTCAGTTATAAATATAGCCTATATGCTGTGTAAGTTATATACTTTTGAAAATGATAGGCCAATAACTTAAACAGAAGGGGAAGGCTGTCTCCAAGCAGAGGTTAGCCCACTGGCTAGTGAATGCTATCGTCCGGGCTTATGAGTCCCAGGACGTGCCTTGCCCACCTAGGTTGAGGGCACACTCTACTAGGAGTGTTGCCTCCTCCTGGGCATTGGCTCAAGATGCCTCGCTGACAGTTGGGGATATTTTGGGGATATATAATTTTAATTTTATCAATCAATAAATTCCACTAGAGACAAACCTTGTTGTATTATTTTATTTTAATACTGTGAAGCTGCTTTGATACAATCTGTATTTTGAAAAGCGCTATACAAATATACTTGACTTGACAGACATCTGCGTTCGCTAGGTTTTATAGTCTTGGTTACCATCGTTTTTAAGTCCAAATAAATGCAGTTTCAAAAGTCTTTGAAGTGTTTAAACGGGCTGTACGCGATCACAGCTGAAGAAGAGGTTGTTATCTAGCGAAACGATAGGTCATTTGAAAAATATATATATAATTTATAGATTTTTTACCTTCAATAGTTCGGATTGAGCTGATCAACAAACGGACAGGGAACTATGTCATCACGTTGAAAGGTCATTCATTTAAGGGTCATTATAGAATACCATATACCATGAAACCATGATATTTTCTGAGACGATTATCATACCGTGAAAAATCTCATACCGTTACAACCCTAGTTCACACTGCACGATTTTAGGCCCGATTTTCACTCGCTGACAGGTTTTGCGAAACTGACAAATTTCTGACAAATGCCCGAAATCATAGGCAAATCTGTGCTCGTTCACGCAAGTGAAATATCATGCAGTGGGAATTATCAAAGACGCGATCTGAGAGAATCGCAGACTCAAAGTCCTGCTGTATGAATGTGTTCTGAATGAAAATGACATAGGTGATGACCGACAGCCAATGAGAGAGCAAGATACAGGACAGCGGGGAGTTCGGGGAGGAGTTATAGACCACAATATCAGTATTTTAATAGATATATTTACAATTATGTCAAACAGAAATAAAGCACAAACATTTGCTTGACCAGCAGCAACAGCAGAACATTACAAAATTATTTATTTACCATGAACTCTCTTTGCAGAACACACAATCCTGGCTCGCGTCTCCCCAACCATTTCCTCCTGCATAAACGGTTTTTCTTTTTCTCCTTTTCGCTGCAAATCAGCGCACAGACAGTTTGAATCGCAAGCTTCTTGCAGGCTATACATTTTAATAACAATTTCAGTCTCACACGCGTGATCCTGCGTTATTTCCTTATCACTTCTCGCGTGTTTGGTTGTGAAACGTAGTTTGCAGACAGAAGTTGTAGGTGATTCTTTGTTTTGTAAAGTCATGCAGTGTAAAACCTCCTGTCGCCAATCCATCGTGCAGTATGAACACACCAGCAGCTGAATGTTACCCCAGACAGTCATGCAGTGTGAAAAGAAACAGTGACCCGACTACTTTGAAAATCGTGCAGTGTGAACTCGGCATTACAGAACACACAATCCTTGCTCCCCACGTCTCCCCAACCATTTCCTCCTCCATATTTTTTTCTTTTTCTCCTTTTCGCTACAAATGAGCTCACAGACAATTTGGATCATAAGCTTAATGCAGGCTATCATTTTTAATAACAATTTCGGTCTCACGCACGCATGATCTTGCGGTATTTTTTTATTTTTTATTTATCACTTCTCACGTGTGTTTGGTTGTGAAACGTAGTTTGCGGACCAGACAGAGTTGTCGGCGACCCTTTTGTTTTGAGATTTTTTATTGTTTTGATGTAGTTTTACATGTTTGTTATTTAATCACCTCTATCTTTATTTTTTTTTATAGTGCAATCAATAAATTAATTGTACATTTTGAAAAAAAATTTTTTTTTTTTTATAAATCAGGGTTTATACTAAGTAAGCAAGGACTGATGTTTTTAAAATTAGGGTTAGGGTTACGCGTGCACAGTGATGTTTTACAGAGTCTCACTCCAGCCAAAGTCCCAAAGTTGGCAACCCTGCACAAAGACACCCAGCATATATTGCAGCATAAAGCTTTTGATCATCACCATTGTTGAGATTCATACACTGATTCTTGATTTCTCTTTGTGTATAAATGGCATAGGCTAGTAGTTCAAATGTTTGTGTGTTATTATCAAATTCCTCCATAAATGATCTTAACCCTGCTGGATCTCATAATGTCTACTCACCGGGCTATTATAATTTAAAATATAAAATTAATAACATACAACAAAAACTGCAAGATAAATCTAGATGATGATTATGTTGTTATTATCGATATCAAACCAACATCGCCTGGGTACATTCTCTTTGTGTTTGTGTTGTTTGATTTTTTTGCAATGTTCAGAATTTATCTTTATTATTATTATTATTATTAATATTAGTTGAGTGTCACCATTTTAGTGTTTTGTATGTCGAGTATTGGTGTCTGTGCATCATTAGCTGATGAAAAAAAAAAATCTTAAGTTGCAAGATCTCATCTTTCAAAGATGAATGTCAGTAGCTGTTTCTCTAGTGTGAAACATCCATCTACAAACAATTATGAATTTGAAATAAGATATATGTAAATTTTCATGCTGAAGAAAAGCTAATAATATTATAGTTACATACTTATAATCATCCAATAAGCTTATTTTATATTTTCGCTTGTCATTATTTTAACAAATGTTTCCATTTGTCACTCTCCTGACTAAATCACAAATATGAATATGAATTAACAAGGTCCAAGATCCCAAGTTAATGAAACAATAATGTAACAATAATCACCATTATGGTGACTTCAAATCAATTACAAATTGTTACATTGTCAGTCTGTTTTGATTTCTGTCTTTGTGTTCTGTCAATTAGTTCAGCCTGTTTGTTTCCATAGTTACTTATTGATTAGTTAGTTCAGTTCAGGTGTGTCTTGTTAATTTGCCTCTTTAGTTCTGTCTATTTATACTCTGTGTTCTGTCTTGTTCTTTGTCAGTTATTTTACGTTGCATGTATAGGTTGTTCTGGTTTTTGTTCTGAGTTTATTTTGTTTAGTTTGAGACTGTTTATTAAATATTACTGCTGCACTTAGATCCTGCTTCAATCGAAATTGTAACACAAATCAATTAAACAATATTATTTCTTACAGTGGCATGGATAAAGACAACTGGATCATGGGATTTCACAGTAAAACTAGAGCAGTAAATTACTGTGATGTCAGCATAATTTTTCTGTTGATTCTGTAATTTGACCAAAAGTTTGTAAAATGACCCAGCATGCATTAATTTCACTGTAAATTTGACTACATTAATTTATCGTAAAATAATACTCTTTAATCCTGTAAATTCCTGCCAATCTTTTACAGTGTACTTGAGTACATCAACAAGTCAATGCTCCTTTAATTGGAGGAAATAATCCAGATAATGACTATCTGAATGACTTTAATGACACAAAAATATCTTTCTATCTCTTCCTCAGCATCCTCGAACACTACAGTATACATACAATATGCTGTCGTTGGTCTGGTCATAGCAGTGATCATACTTGTGGTTGGATTGATCGCTGTTCGCAAGACATCAGCAAGTAAAGGTATAAATAAACAAGCCATGTCTACTATCAGCTTAATTAAAACAATAGAAAGATCTTGTTTTGATATTTCCATAGGCAGTGTGACGCCTGTCAACAAGCAAAATGAAGGCAGAGATGAACAGATGAGTGATGCCAAAGATTTTGTAAGTCACTGAATGACCTTAAAAAATAACCTAAAAACCCAACTTATTATTCTGTATGCAATGACCCAGCAGACATATTACTAGTGCACTTTTGTTTTCTTGATGCAGGAAGAGAGTGTGTACGAGAATGACACTCCTAACACAGACAAGAGCACTAAAGTGACACCTATCAACAGACCTGAAGTCCCAAAGAGACAAGTACATGCAGTCTATGGGAATGTACATCTCAGTGTGGGCCAGTCACATGAACTCTATGAGAACCTCTGATCCTTGTATTAAAGGGGTCATGAATATTAAAGGGTGTATTTTTAATGTTCAATGAAGTCCACTCGTAATGTTATCAAGATTTTAACACCACAACACATCCTAATGTAGAAGTATAATCTATTTTCTATTCTGTTTTTGACCTTCTCTTTGAAACACTCTTTAAGGCGCGCCGCAGTCAAGACTTGGAAGTAAACGGCCACTGCTATAATTGGGTAACAGTTTTGCATATTAAAATATTTTTCAACATTCCCGCTAAATGTGTAAATACTACAAATATTTAGTTAAAAATAAAGTTAATCTACGCTTACTTAATTTTAGGATCACAAGGATGGCAATGCAAAGACGTCTTGTAATCCTCAGAGGCGTCTCTATGGTTTTGTTGCAGGAGTAATCCTGTGTTAACATCTCTCGTATTTACTACTACATGACATGCGTGAATCAGTGGGCGGGGCTAAAGAGGCAATGATGTAGAAGTAGGAGTTGATTTTCTTCTGCAGAGGCGGTCTTTCGTCACACTTTTACATCATAATGTCACAAATTCCAAACCGAGTCGTTTTCTGAGCTTGGTTTCAATAAAAATGTACAGGATGTTTTTAATGACCTGGAATGATTGTCAATTAATTATATGTCAAAAGATTATGGAAAATTAGATTTCTCAATTCATGACCCCTTTAAGCAAGGATATTAAACAACCAGTGAAAACCTGATATGTATAAGATCAAAAGTGACAAGTATTTGTAACTTCCTCATATGACCACAAGGGGTGCCAGGTTGGATTTTGTTTATCTTCTTTTATATTAATTTTGCTATTTTTGTTGTTGTTTTTTTGTATCTTGGACAATGTCACTACTCCTAGACATCAGTTCAACCTTTATCAGTATGCAAACATTGCCAATATGCCACTGAAATTGTAAGGATGTATTTCCACTAAGACTGAATTTGAGAATCCTAACCTGTAATAAAACAGTAAAGCTTGCTAATCTGAATCTAATCCATCTGGCTCGTTCTTATCTCTTCTTCCCGAACTGAGCCTCGTCTCCCCACTCTCTCTTCCCTCAGGTCTCTTTCTACGTCAGAAGGGGAGTGAAATCTGATCGCCTTATTTTTTGACATGCTTGCAGAGAAAGGCTTACCAAAACAAAGTTACTGGGTTGTCACTTTTCACATTTTCTGGGTTGGTAGATGCACCGGGGACCCAATTATAGCACTTAAACACGGAAAAAGATTTTCATATGTCACCTTTAAAGGGGTGGTATGATGACCCTTTTTACAACATGTAAAATAAGTCTCCGCAGAGGTCTGCTACCTGACCCGAGCTTGACGGGTCCCGAAAAACTCACGGGTTTCGGGTCGAGTTCGGGTTAATGTTTAGTAAATAGTCTCGGGTTCGGGTCGTGTTTGGGTTTGTAAAAGAAAAACTATATAGGCTATACATAGCAAGCAGGCAATCACATGGCACGCAAACTGTGTTGTGACCGTAGCGCACACGAGAGAGAAAGTATGTGCGCATTATGAGAAAGTATGTGCACACACACACACACATATATATACATACATACATACATATATATATATATATATATATATATATATATAAATATAAATATATACATATAAATGAGTAAGTGACATGACATGTGCATATTTTTTGTGTCCAAGTGCATTATTTCCTTTTAACATAATTTGATAAATTCATGACATATAACTGTAAACCCTATTTAGTTTGAATTTACTTTTAGTACATTTAAATATTATATATTATTTTCTGTTTGGTTATCTTAAAGGCACAATATGTCTTTTTTTTTGCTTTAAAAATATTTAAAAAAATCACTATATCTATGTTATATATTTTTTAAAGTTGTGTATTTACATTATCCCGACAGTTCCAATTAACTTCTAAATCCAGATAAATTAATATTTTAATTCGAAGACACGGACCGTGTCTTTATTTCCGTTTTGTCGCCGTCAATGCCGTCATATCCGTGTTGTCTCTGGTTTCCGCTCGTGCTGCCATGGCAACCAGAGCTATGAACCAGAGCCCTCTGATAGTAACCAAACTGACGCGGACAACTGTGTAGTTCGCAATGTCTATTTGCACGCTGTTGTTGTTTCGTTCAAACATTATGGACCATGGCAAACAGACTTTGGATAAAAAAGGAGAACTAAACCGAGAATCAATATCAGCGCGGTGTTTTCGAGATGCCGAGAGCTCCCATAGACAGTATATAAACGAGAGCTCCACGTCCGAGACTTCGACAACTCCTACATGTACTTTATTAAACAGGTGAGCACATTAACATAAAACTAATCAATGTTATATAGTTCAACTATGATAAAATGTTAGAATATAATCTGTATGTTATTCTAATGTTCAGCTTACTGCTTACAGCTTACTGCTAGTCTCATACAGACAAACTAATGTTAACACATACATTTCAACACATTCAAATGCAGTTTAGAGTGATAGTGTAATGTTAGACCAAGTGAAACAGCGCTGCGTTACCTCACAAGTTTAATTTGTCTAATAAACTGACCTGTGAGTAGTAATTCTGCGTGTATTCGGTAGAACGAAATGTCCATATTCCTTTTATATCCGTGGGACTCGCATCGCGTTTGGAGCTGATAGCTGTCTCTTAGCAATCCCGAACTGCTTCATATCACAGTAATGATAAAGCATCGATGTATTCAGTAATCCATATACATTATTAGATCGGTCGGCTTGACGTTGACAACAAAATCCATAATTCTTAGCAAATGTTGCGTCATCAAACTACGCCTTTGTTATTGTAAATAGGTTAGCGACCCCTAGTGGAGAAAAATCCCATACTGTACGTTTAAACCTCCAAAATGGGGTTTAAAAACTAAATGTATACTATGGCATCATTTTAGGTTTAAAATTGTAGTCTCCACTATGGTTTTCAGTGCTGCATAAGGATGATCCAGTCGCTCAGAGAAAGCAGTATGAATGTATAGGCTATTTTTGTCTCACTGTCAGCCATTTCCTCTGTAAATCCCACATGTCCAATTACCGTAGGCAATTAGGATTGTAAAATTGTATTTTATTTTATTTTATTTTATTAAATTTTATTTATGTATTTTCCTTTTTTCAGTGATTTAAAAAAATATTATGTATTTAGTTTATTTTGGGAAAGTTAATTTGTTGTTGTTTTTATTATCTTAAAATGTATAAATAAATAAAATACACAAAGGCGCCATTTTGCCTCGTCCTCCTGACAGACGATCAACTTACCTCAATATTAACACTCGAAGTAACGTTCAAACTACTGACCCTTCCGTAGTCAAACTCAAGAAACCTAAACTTGAACATGATGTTAAATCAGCTCTGAAGCTTTACTTCGTTTTAAGGAGTTCACTATCATTTTAACCGGAAAAACTCGAACTGCAAATCCCAGTGAGTTGTGGAGGAGTGAAGCCGCGCGCGCTCTCAGTCAGCTGCTGTCACGCGCTCGGACGGTTTCAGCTCCCTCTAGTGGTTGAGTTTAACAAAACAGCAGTTTACCAACAAAGTAAAAAGAAATCGCTTATTATTATATAAGAGAATATGGGTTATGATCACATGACTAAATCAATTATGAAATACAATTAATTATTAATAAATCAAAGAACAAATCGCTCTTTCTTCATAGACGAGAATGGATTTAGCTTTTACACTTTTTATTTAGGTATTTCTCACGGTAGGCTAGGTTCATTTTTGACATGTTTTTAGTAATTTACTAAAGACTCAGTCACACAAGAAGTACCTGATATTAATCTTTTATTTAAAATGTATTAGCACAGGAAATGGCAAATACATTCTGTAAAGAGAGCTTTGCAGGACAGGTGGAGCCTCCTTTGCACCGCTATCAGGTTGTAACTTGTGTTTGCTTGTTTGGCTTTGGTTTACAAGAGATGCAAATGCATTATAGATTTAACTAATTTGGAGCAGCAAAGGCATAATAAACATTGTACACTCAAAATATAATCATGATTAAAAGAAACACAAATGCTAAAGCAAGAAAAGTTCTTATTATAGTCTGGTTTAGATATGTTTTCAGATGCTGTTTTAAAGAAAATATGTAAGTCTGCATTATCTGACGCTGCTGTAAATCACAGACAAATCCTTGTCTTGGCTTGCAGTAGATCTGCAAAAATGACAAATACATAATTAACTGAGAATGAGATCAACACATGCTGTAAAACATGCTGAAGCCGAAAATATATTTTTAAAGGTGCTGTGCAAGGTTCGGCTTTTAATACTTGTATCTACTTTATTAATGTGCAATTTTCTGTAAAGACATTGTGAAAAATAGGCTACTTTGCGAATAAAACTGACTTATAAAGCAGAATAATTCAGTTTTTGCTCACTTGGCTTCAGTAGCAGGATGGTGAACTGTAATGCTGGCATACTGAATCTCATCCTCCTCAGGTTTCTTTGTGTCTTTATCTCTGCAATCTTGAGCAGAAGCATTTTCACCAGCACCAGATTCAGAGGTCTTTTCTGTAGACGGCTGTAATATAATCATGTGGCATACATTTAAACTTACAGCAACCTGTAAACATTCATCCCTCCACATTTAATGATAATATGTACGATAAGTGAATCATAAGTGTATGATAATTAACATGCAACTCTACAGAACGTCATTAAATTCATGAGCTGATGTTACCATTCATGCATGTGAATTAATATTTTATACATTTTGATTGGCTAGTAAAAAACAAACAATATTCAAAGTATATCAATGTAAAGTTTTAGAGACATCAATGATCTATTGTCCATGTTGTACAAAGTTTACACAATCTTTTAGAAAGGGACAAAAAATGTCAGCAGAAAAGTCTGTGATACATGATCAATGAAATATGAAGTGATTTAACATCAGCTAGAATCTCACCTTTTTTTGGTCAAGGTCTTTAGGGTCATTATTTCTTCTCTTAACCCTGTTGTTAAATAGGATGCATGCATATATGAAAGTTAAAACCGTAACAGACTGCTTTTGCTGCAAAAAAAATGGCTTGCCAAAAAATATTCACATTTGTAGATAAACTATAAAGGCATATGCTTAAATAAATATTTCTCACTAACCATATGAACACAATGATGAGAAACAAGAGCCCAATCCCAGCTGCAATTGCAAAAGTGGCACAAATAGCAATGACATGCCAACCCGATCCCTGAACACCTAAGAGGAAAGACAATGTCAAGATCATTTATTTTCAGTAAAGTCTATGAACATGTAATGATAAATTAGGGGGTGAATGAACTTCACCCTTATACATTTAAACATGATGAGCACAGAAGTGTCTTGAATACCTTTAACAGTGAGTGAAACAGACGCTGATCTCTGAGATCCATGTTTATTCTGAGCCTCACAGTAGAAGCGTCCACTGAAACTGGAGTTAAAGCTGGAGATGCTGAAACTCTGTCCAGATCCAACAGCTGAGGTTTCATTCTCCTTAAACCAGCTGAAGTTCAGAGCAGGAGGGTTTGAGTCACTGATGCAGTTCAGAGTCACTGAATCTCCCTCCACTATTACACCAGACGGACTGACCGACACTGACGTATTTTGGGGGGGATCTAGACGTAAAACAACATGGTCTCTTTATTCATGTCATTTTGTGGACACCAACTACTGCTTGATATATAATGAATGTATGTATTTGTGATAAGAACTCCATCCATGATATTTGTAATCAGTTGTCTGATATAAATGAATATCTACTCACACATGACACTGATGCTGACAGCAGGAGAAGGCAGATGTTCATGTCCTCTGACGGCACAGCTGTATCTGCCAGAATCACTGCGGACTGACTGAAACTGAAGGATGTCGCTGGTTAAGTTTAAAGCCTGTCCATTTTTGTACCAGATGAATCTGTCTGTCAGATTGCAGGTGGTTCTACATGTCAGATTGAGCGTTTCTTTCTCCAGCACCAGCTGTGGAGCCTGAACCTGAAGGCCTGGAGGAAACACATCTTTCTGTCCTAAAAATAATCACTTTTTGTTAAATAAATAATGGAAATAAAGGATGAAAGTGGATTACCAGAAACATGAAGTTGAATTCCTGGTTTACCAATCCATTTTTCTTTATCAGTTGCAGTTACTAATCTGAAAAAATACTTATCCTCATCGGTTTCAGTGACGTTGTGCAGTCTGAGGACGGCAGTTTTGTTTTGTCTGTCTTCAATGTATTCAACCCTGTCTTTATACTCTGGATATTCTTTTAAACTTTTGATATCTTCTGTGTTATTGATCCAAAATGTATATGTGAGATTATGCTCCTGAGGGAATCTATATGTGCAAGACATGTTTACTGAGGATCCTTTGAGAGCACATATTGATTTAGTTTCATAAATCACACTCCAGTCTTCTCCAAAAACTCCTGAAACACAAAATACAGAAAATCAGTAAACTACTGCAACACACACACACACACACACACACACAGACACACAAACATGTGTTTTTGCACAAGTTAAAAAATATCAATCAGTTTTTGTGAAGTGAGTGAGTGTTTTAAAATGTCCTGCACACGACTATGAAGAGTTGATCATTACGACACAGAAAGGTAAAAACTGAAAAGAGCCACATCAACATGAAAGCCAAAATATGAACTCCAACTAAGACTCCACTATAATCAAAGGAGGAAAGAGAATAATCTTTAAATTTGTAAATGTCAACTGTTCTGCTAACTCCCACCATTACACTAACTTTAGCCACACCCCTTCTCTTAAGCCCCGCCTTCTAAAGACATGTAAGCCAATCTGATGTCAGCAGGCATTATAACACACAGTGATTGACAGGCTGAGAGAAATTCTGATTGGCTGAAAATGTCAAGCTCCCCAAGTGAGCTGCTGGAATAAGGGACATTTTATGTGTGCTATTACACAAAACAATATATAATAATAAAGTGTTGTAATCAGGGACTCACCAGAATTCATGAGTAGAAAGATGAGAAGAAGAGCAAGAGCCATTCTGGCCTTCACCACCACACCAAACTTCACAGACGATAACTTAGTTATTAAGTACAGTATAACAATCACTATGTTAGTATAGTTATGCACATTAGTATAATAATAGTAGGTAAACTCAACTCATTTATTTGTTGAAATGAATCTGTTGTCCAACAAACAGAGGCTTATGTGTTTGTCTGTTAAAGAGTTTTATTATATCAGAGATTCAATGACCTCTTCATGAATAACAGTGATCATATTTAATCCTGTACTGTGACTCTGTTGTGTTTAGCAATAAAGCTTTTAAACAAGTGTGCTATTGTCTACAAAGGACAAATCTATAATCATCATAACAGTTCTGCTGAATTAAAGCTTTTCAACTTCTTATGAAGATCAGCTACCAAATTATATTCATTACAACATTAAGTGTCTACATATTTACAGACTATAAATAGAATTTTAAAACTCTTTATTAATATGTAAAAACTCTCATACCTTGTCATTGTAGTTTTCATCACTAGTACACAAAGAGCAAATGTTGAGTTTGGAGACTGAACATGTTAGAGAAGTTACGCTGAACAACTTTGAATATGGTTATAATAACTTCCAGTTTCTGAGAAGTTACAATAACTTGCAAAGATAAACACTTCTCCATATTCACAAAATGACCTTCTGCCTTTACTGTAAATGTCACTTCAACACCAGTTTATTTGTAAGGCACTTTTCACATCACACATTGTTTTAAAGAAGCTTTACATGTTTGTCTTTAGACATCTAACATCCAAACAGGAGATCTGGGCTGTTTTATATGAGTTTGGGCCTTTTTAAGATACAAATGTGATTCTGTTTAACCATTAAGCTCATATTCTACAGCCTCTTCCTGTCAGTCTGAAAGAAAGAAAGAAAGAAAGAAAGAAAGAAAGAAAGAAAGAAAGAAAGAAAGAAAGAAAGAAAGAGAATACATTAATAAATAATTTACTTCAAATTTCTGCTTGGTATAATATGTGGTATAAAATATTAAACGGTAAACTAAAACAGTCAATTCAATTCTGTTTAAATGTGAAAACCTTTAGAGAAGCTTGTTCTCATGTGAATTTCCATATGATCAACAGTCATTTGATATTTTCACACTGACACTGAAGAGCATTTAATGACTTCGCTGAAGGTGAGGAGGGTTTAGTCTTTTATGAAGGAGGAACACTTACCTTTACATTCCCATACACTGGTTCACTCAACTCAACATCAGAAGCTTCACGTCTGTCACGACGAGGTCTGGAACGGTTCATCTTTGCCATTTAAAAACAGAATAGAGAGATTATAAATAACTACTGTCTAAATACAACACAATGACTTTTAGAGTTACCAGCTCAACTAATGTTGAACCAAATCCTTTTTTCTCACCTGAGGCTCCATTGTATTGTTTCTCTTGTTCATCAACCTGCTTCTCCTTAAAAACAATGAATAAGTTACATAAAAGCTGATAGAATTAATACCTTCTTGTAGAAGTGTTGTTTAGTTGGCGTTTTGATGCCATGCCAGAATCCTTGGCTATTTTCATAGTGAGTAACAAGTTAAAAAATATATATATATATAAAAGAGCAATTTAAAACCCTATTTGAGGACAGACACCAAACAAAGGCATTTATATGCCGCAAAAGCCTGATTCTGAGGGGTATTTGACTCAAGTCTGTATATTTTATCTGCACTGTATTTTGTATTTCTGCGGGTGTCAGACTTGTGGAGCATCATTGTTGCATTTATGAAGTTGGTTTTCCTTTTGGTTGTTGGAAAATCAATAGGTTATAAATGCAGTTAAATATTTGAAATCAAATACCACACACACACACACACACACACACACACACACACACACACACACATCTTACCAAATCAGCAACAGCATGACGATGATCACTGCAGCTCCACAAATCACTCCAATGGATATATATAATATCATCAGACGTCCTACAACTGAGACAAAATATGAAACATCCAAAAAGATAAATTTTGGGGGGAATCTAGAGGTAAAACAATAGGCTATTTTTTCATGTCATCTTTGTGTGTTGGGTCAAAAACTGATTAATTTGTGTACTGCACTGATTCACTTTCCCTGACTTGAAGAAAACAAAAATGTCATAAATATTTTTATTAATCTGGTATTGCAACAACTAATGACTGCATTTCAGCCACAAAACAACACAGTTTAGATGTAGATTTGAAATGTTATTGTAAGCCATTTTAGCTTTTTTAGATTCACACCAGGACCTTGAGAAAGCTATACATCCATTTTCATGAGCCCTCCAAAAAGAATTGGACTCCTCTAAAACATCTATACTATATTAAAATATTTGCAGTATGTGTTTAGTTAGATTACATGGTTAATGAATGTATAATTGTCTGTCAGATGCAGTCAGATCGTGTAGTTACAGCTTCCTCCAGCAGGGGGTTTACGAGACCAAGCTAAACAGATAAACTGCTCTCTGATTGGCTGGTTTTCAGGTTAAAGACATGCAGGCCACTCCCCTAACACTTTACTGCTGTTGTTCACAGACCTAGACCTACTCACACACGACACTGATGCTGACAGCAGGAGAAGGCAGATGTTCATGTCCTCTGACGGCACAGCTGTATCTGCCAGAATCACTGCGGACTGACTGAAACTGAAGGATGTCGCTGGTGAAGTTTAAAGCCTGTCCATTTTTGTACCAGATGAATCTGTCTGTCAGATCGCAGGTGGTTCTACATGTCAGATTGAGCGTTTCTTTCTCCAGCACCAGCTGTGGAGCCTGAACCTGAAGGCCTGGAGGAAACACATCTTTCTCGCCATGTCCTAAAACTACTCATTTTTTGTTAAAGGGTTAGTTCACCCAAAAATGAAAATCATGTCATTAATGACTCACCCTCATGTCGTTCCAAGCCCGTAAGACCTCCGTTCATCTTCAGAACACAGTTTAAGATATTTTAGATTTAGTCCGAGAGCTCTCTGTTCCTCCATTGAAAGTCAATGGACGGTATACTGTTCACGTCCAGAAAGGCAATACAGACATCATCAAAATAGTCCATGTGACATCAGTGGCTCAATCTTAAGATTATCAAACGACGAGAATACTTTTTGTGCGCAAAAAGTTTACAAAAATAACGACTTTATTCCACTATTCATTTCCTTCTCTCTAGGCCTTGAGCTATTTCACGCAGTGTAGTAGCGTAGCGCGTCTGTGTTGTACGCATCACACACGCATCAGACATGACCAGCGTCGGCCAATAGTGAGCCTATGTGTGACGTACAACACAGACGCGCTGCGCTAAAACACTACGTGAAATAGCTCGAGGCCTAGAGAGAAGGAAATGAATAGTGGAATAAAGTCATTATTTTTGTTTACTTTTTGCGCATAAAAAGTATTCTCGTCGTTTGATAATCTTAAGATTGAGCCACTGATGTCACATGGAATACTTTGATGATGTCTGTATTGCCTTTCTGGACGTGAACAGTATACCGTCCATTGACTTTCAATGGAGGAACAGAGAGCTCTCGGACTAAATCTAAAATATCTTAAACTGTGTTCTGAAGATGAACGAAGGTCTTACGGGCTTGGAACGACATGAGGGTGAGTCATTAATGACATGATTTTCATTTTTGGGTGAACTAACCCTTTAAATAAATAATGGAAATAAAGGATGGAAGTGGATTACCAGAAACATGAAGTTGAATTCCAGGTTTACCAATCCATTTTTTTTTATTAGTTGCAGTTACTAATCTAAAACAATACTCTTTCTCATCGGTTTCAGTGACGTTGTGCAGTCTGAGGACGGCAGTTTTGTTTTGTCTGTCTTCAATGTATTCAACCCTGTCTTTATACTCTGGATATTCTTTTAAACTTTTGATCAAATCTGGTTTCTTGATCCAAAATGTATCTGTGAGTTTATACTGCTGAGGGAATCTATATGTGCAAGACATGTTTACTGAGGATCCTTTGAGAGCACATATTGATTTAGTTTCATAAATCACACTCCAGTCTTCTCCCAAAACTCCTGAAACACAAAATACAAAGAAGATAGATGGTCAAGTATGAGTTATGTGTAAATGCAGCTAAAATAATATCTATCACTTGTTGCTGGAGAGATGACACATAGTGAGAGAAGTGTGAAAAGTCCTGCAGAAGGGTGTTGCAGAAAAGCATAAATGATTACGCTGACACAGATCTGTGAAAAGCGAACACATCCACAGGCACTTTAAGCGATTTCAGCCATTTTGTCAGCGTAACCACACACTCTCCCCAAAGCCCGTCTTCTACGCGTCAACCAACTCAATGTCAGCTAAAATGACTGACAGACTGAGTGTGTTTCTGATTGGTGGACCGTAAAATAGATAAATAATGCACTCTTTAAAAAACACAAAAATAGCTTATAGCTCTATAACAACTGTGACTCACCAGAAGTCAAGAGCAGAAAGATTGGAGAGAGAAGAAGAGTCATGCTGGCGCTCACGACCACAGGAACCATCACAGCTCTATAAACAAACATATAAATACACACATCCACTTCATACACTAGCAATAAAGCTTCTGAAAATAGTTTGTTTTAGTCTTTGGTTAGTACAAAAATAACAATTCTTAAGTGCTGCTCAGAAACAGTTTTAGTGACTCATCGACACCCAAAGGACTGGTAAGATCAGGGTGGCATGGAGGTGTTGCACTGCGGTCACATTGCTCATTCATGCTAAGAGTTAGTCTCAATCAAGATTAAACCTTTTGCACTGGACAACAATTTCTCTTCTTTTTGCAACATCAGATTGTTGTGTCTTTAGTGTTCCCAAAGCATGTCTACACCAGCTTGAGACTGTCTACACTGGACGTGACGAAGCGACCATTGCTAAAATCATTTGTCCTTCATGTCAGGAGTAGCACGTACTTGTCAGAAATAAAACGGGGCGTCAGTTTACTGTTGGAGATTTGTCGTGTCACGATGCTTCATGCCTCATCCAGTGTAGACAGTATGGCTGATTATTATGGGCCCACATCTGGTACACTTGGATTCCACACGGCCCAAATGTGGACCGGATCTGGGCCGACACGATGTTGCTGTCTGGGTTCTATTGGCTTTTGTTGCTTCACATCTGGTGTAACAGTAAGTCGACAGGACTCAAACACTAACAATGAACGAGGGCTTTACAGCTTCTTACATTGCCTAGCAGGCCTTCCACCAAATCATATACATCATAATACTATATATCTACATGTTTGCATACTTCACATTAATCAATTTAGTGTCTCCTGAACTTATTTACCAAGCTTAAAATGCAGCATCCTGTGAAATAAGGGTCCACTAAGGTCCTGTGTGGTATAACCTGCTCCAAGTGACCAACACAAACATTATGTCCCAAAAGCTATTCATTTCTTCTCTTTCATAGCCCTACATTTTACAAACTCATCAAGTAATATGTAAAAACTCTCATACCTTGTTCACAGCAGCTTTCTTTACTAGTACTAAGTGCAAATGGAGAGTTTGAAGACTGAACAGACATATTAAGCAGGAGTGTATATGATAGCATTTCCTGACTCTATGCAAGCAAGGGTCAACTTTCATGAGATAAAAAAAACCCTGTTCACACACACAATAGGCTTTTTACACTTGAACAAGTTCATTCTGGGTAATTCTAAACCCCGCATAAACTGAATCCTGAGTTATCTTGTTTAATGTTTAAAGCCAGAGCACTTTTCCTCTTCGGTCCCCCTACAGGTTGGAAGCGGAATTGTCCATTACTGCTGTCGTAAATAATTTAGCCTACCGTCGCACGCACGCTATTTGTTTATCCAGCACCGGCTTTGGAAATAACGATGTCCACAGACAAGGTAGAGTATGTTGCATGATTTTATGAAAGTATGATGTATTGTGACAAAATAATGACATTGTTTGCTATTCTTTTTTAACAACAAAGCCAAGTGACCATCAGTCTTGCATCTTGTAGCCTCCTTCAGCTCTCGCCAACGAGTGTAAGCCGGTCCAATGTTCACTCTAGTTCGAGCTCTTTCTCTTTCATGCTCACGTTTTCTTTTCTTCGCCTTCTCCGACATCAAACCCTTCCTTTTATTTGCAGACTCTGTCATGATGACAATTCAAAAGCTACCTGGCTGCTAGGTATCTTCCATTTATATGTACCTGCCGAGTACACTATTGTAACGCTTGCCGTAAAGCAAGTCAAATTTGTAGTTTCTTATGTCTCATTCAAACTACAGATCCGCTACCCGATCTGGCAAACTTGCATAGTGCGGATATAGCCGATAGAGGGCCGCAAAGCGAATGCAGAAGTGCCGTTCACCCTGTTACGAGTTGATGAACCACTGAAACGATTTTGGAAACATTATTTTAAGGTAAAAAAGAATCTTTGGTGTTGCTTTAACAGTGCTCATACTGTACCCGGAGTTAACAATTAAGATTTTTTTTTTTTTTTTTTTTTTGCATATTTGTGGTGTCAATGTCTTTGAATGCTATAGCATTGTGCATCTTCATGTTACACATGCTGCATTTCGGGATGACAAAACGTGACGTTCTTGGAGCTGTTCACATCTCTATAAAGCGCTATAAAGACGTGAACGCTTTTTAGGGGTTCAAGTGCTTAGCACTGAAACCCTATTGTAATTGTTAGGATTTTCAAAGATCAGCATCCTGCCCTAAAAGTGATCGGGCAGATCAAACCGTAAGTCGTAGAGACATGAAACTTCGAGGGATGGCAGTAACCACCCCATCTACAACATCACTAAAGCTCACCCTGATCAGCCTGATGGTGGCGCTACAGCAAACAAAAGTATGAAATCGCTCATAACTCCTAAACCGTTAGTCGCAGACTCAATTGTCTTATATCTTTGGAAACATTGGTTCAATACGAACAAGCGTCTCATGTTCATGTCTTGAATTCGATCGTCACCCTTTCTGGGTGTATTGGAAATTCCAGAAAAAACTACTTTTGCTTACAACTACAAGGATTTTCGCCCGGCTGGAACCAAACCAGTGCAGAAAGATTTTCTGGAGTCTGATTGTCCTTAATAAAAATAAATAAAAAAAGTAGCTATTTCGATTCACATCCTTGATGGGACGACAAAACATGCAAAGTGGGTACGGCTACTTTTAATAAAACGGCAATCACTCTTGAACAGAATGAGATAATGTCACCAAACTCTGTACACCTGCGGATTGGCTCAGTCTGTGGTCGTGTGAAAAAGGAAACTGCGACTGCCCACTTGGTGGTGCTATAAAATTATTATTTTTTAAACATGAAAACGTCTATAGCTACAAACAACAGTCAGTCCGATTGACTTGAAAACTGACAAGACTGACATGTCTTGGTCCAAGGAGCCGTGATTGGTCCGATGAACCGATGAAAGCCTGCCCTATCAGAGCCATAGAGGCCATCTCAGAACTTTATGCCTGTCATGTTGTGAACACGGAGGCCGTCTATGAGCACTATTCCTTCCCTGTCACGGCCCTAGAGGCCACCATTAACCTTTAACCTCTATATGTTGTATTACAGATCCGCCGTGGTGGTTTGCAGTCCCTCCCATACCGCCATGGTTGTTATCAGTTTCGTCTGCTGTGGTGGTCTTCTGCTCCACCGTGGGGGTCGTCAGTTTCACCTACTCCGCTGAAGTGGTCTTTGGCTCCATGTGATCGACTGTGGGGGTCTCCTGCTGTACCTCAGTTCCCAGACCACCTTCTACCTCAGGGGATTGGGCCTTGTAAGAAAAAATTATGTGGACGTCGAAGATCTCAAAAATGAAGTGTATTTCAGCATAGCACTGGCAAAGTCCACGAAGCACCTTGGGTTCACCGGCATCAGAATGAACACAGAACATCCAAATCTCAAACCCTTTATCCTGTTACAGTTCACCACTCTTAATGTAAATGAAGTTGCTCTGTTATAACAGCTGTAGTCTGTATGTTGGGTGTAAAATGTGCAAAATATTCATGACAATGAAACTAAGGACTTTCTGACAATGTTCAGATTTAATGTATTTAGCAATAAAATCACTCAGTATGACAAGAGAAGAGGAAACATCTGTTCTGCATTGACTGTACAAAGCGAGAGATAAAAAGCCTTTGACTATTACAGGTATCAGTGTGTTCTGGCGCGGATTAATGCACAGGCTTGCCTAGGCTGCAGCCTAGGGGCCCCACGTGTGCAGGGGGCCTCGGATTGGCCAGACAATTTTTTTATATATATATATATATATATATATATATTTATATATATATTTACTTAAGCGCGAACCAGGCAGGGAACGGCGCTAGGATTCCAGTTTGGATGGGCTAGACCAATTGTGAACGTTAAATTAAAAACGTTATCCAATCACTGTTTAACCTAATAAAAATTACTGACTAATATACTGTTAAATTATCTGTGAGTATACAAAATAGCTTGATGCTCTTTAAATATTTTGTTGCATTGTAAAAAAGTTCGGTGCATAGGACGGACCTATCCGCGATCGCTCTCCATGGTTCTGACCAAAGAAGAGCGCTTTGGAATCTCCATTACGCATCATACCTGGGCTGCGTTTCCTGATAATGTTGTCTCTTAGCGCACTACGAAGACTCTTAACTTAACTAAAGGTATACTACCACTAAAGGTACACCATTGCTAGGCGTCTTCAGGGCTATCATCCACTCGCGAGGCAGAGGCGCTGGCGCCCTCCTAGCAACGGCGCTGGTCGCGCTAGCTGCGCTTGCCGCGCTAGCACCCTGGGGTGGCAGAGACGAAGATGTGCTAGGTGATGTGGATCTCAGCTCTCCTTCATCTCCTGGTTGCAGCGATGACTCCGAGACTGTACGTGCGCTTTTAAGTTAGCCTACCTAATTACCTAAACAACGACTGTTGCAACAGGGGTGAGGGCTGGGTTGAAAAATATGTGACGTCATTGTTTTTTAATTTAATTAATGTTGATTATGAAAGTACGGAAGAGTATTAGGGCCAAGCAATAATAAAAAAATTAAACCATCTCGAGATTAAAGTCATTATAATGCGAGATTAAACTCGTTAAATTTCGAGAAAAAAGTCGAAATACAATCTTGAGAATAAACTCATTACATTTCGAGATTAAAGTCGTTGTGTTTCGAGAAAAAAAGTCGAAATGAAATGTAGAGAATAACGCATTCGACCAGAGTTCATTGCATACGAGGCTGAATCCAGTTACTTATTCGTTTGTTAGGCTATTGAAGCGCGGACCTCCCCTTTAAATGACGCGACGCTTCCTTTTAAGCACCCTGTGTGTATGGCATTGCTCGCACCAAGCTCTGTTAGAAATGAATGAAGAAATTCTGCATTTCTCAGCCATTTGTAAGGGCGCGTTAAATCCGACTAAAGGGAGTAATAGAGCATATATTGATCTAGTGGAAACCGAAATATTGGCACAAATTTCTGTAGGCTATCATTTTTATTTTATTTTTTTTTTTATGGACCGTTAAAGTTTTAAATGGGACAAACAAATTCAGAGTCGCCTTATTGCGCCATCATTCCTATAGTTGAGCATTTTCTAGGCCGCATCAGAGGGTGCGTTAAAGTGGACATTATCCCATTATAGAAGAGCTGTTGTCTAACGAAATCCAAATTTTAAGCAGTTTTTACTGTGGAATTATTGTTTTATGAAGCTTTGAACTTGACACATTACACAATGCGCAAAGAGCAGTCTTGCATTTTCTGCATAATTCATGGCGCTGTTTCTCACCCGCCTATAGGGTGCATTAAAGTGGACATTATTCCATGAAAGTACAGCTCCTCCTCTAGCCGACCTAGACGGCTTTGTTACTGAAAGAAAGTCTAAAATATAGCTTGACTAAGTGATCCAACTCTGCCATGTCCTCTATCAGTAGGCTATGCAATGAACACTGATCGAATGCGTTATTCTCTACATTTCATTTCGACTTTACTCTCGAAATTTAATGAGTTTATTCTCACGATTATTTCGACTTTTTTTCTCTATATTTAACGAGTTTTTTTTTCTCGAAACACAACCACTTTATTCTCAAATTTAATGAGTTTATTCTCAAGATTGTATTTCGAGTTTTTTTTCTCTCGAAATTTAAAGATTTTTTTTTCGAAACACAACGACTTTATTCTCGATATTTAATGAGTTTATTCTAAAGATTGTATTTCGACTTTTTTTCTCGAAATTTAACGAGTTTAATCTCGCATTATAATGACTTTAATCTCGAGATGGTTTTATTTTTTTATTATTGCTTTGCCCTAATCCTCTTCTGTATGAAAGTGAGCATGCAGCATGAGAGAGATATGATACATCATGAGATGCGCAATATGTCTGGAGACATGGGTAAAACATTTTGACCACTTCATTAAGTTTTGTTTTGTAGTCTCTTTTTTAAAAGATTTTCGTTTTGTATAAATTGTATCTTAATTTTGATCAATGTTTTATCATCCAATTGCCTGTATTTAATAAATAAGAAGCAAATATATAACAGACAATGTAATAAGGGGCTGACACGATCACTTGCATTGCACGTGAACTGAGGCGCCGAAACTCAGCTTGTGCCTCACAGATTTGAGAAATATAGGCTATCTATTATAGAAAGCTTGAAATGTCTACTTCTGAACGAAAATATTCAAAACAAATACCCAGATAGCACACGTACGTCGGGCCGACGTTGGCCCAACATCGAGCGTCGGCCTCCCTCCCTATAACATCGCAAAGGCGTCGGCCAGGCGTAGGCAGATCTCTTGTCAGTCAGTGCTCTATTTCCCAGCTCCGTTACGTCGGCTTTAGGTCGGCCCACTATACGGGAGGCCGATGTCGCGTTGTGCTTGTGAACTTTCAAGTCGCTTTCAAACACTGGAGCGGCCGCGGCGCAGAGTTGCCATGGAAACGCCGCGGGACCACTGCGACTGGTAAGCAGGAAAACTCCCTCTCTCGCTGTTGTTTTCAAATTCACTGCTTTCAGGTGATATTAGTCTCTAAAATCACACGGATAATACACACAACTGTCTTGACACTTCTCTTACTTGTAATTGATACGCTTATGTTGAATATTTACTTTTATAGACATGGCTTGTGTCTTCGGAAAAAGTCCGTTAGCATCTCAACCGTTTTCAGAAGAGGTAACGTAAGTTAAGTTAACGTTAACTCGGTTGAGCTTTTGTTTATGAAAGTTTGGGCTTTTAATCACCTCTTATGTGTATATGAGAGGTTTTGTAAAGGTTTTACTTGGAAGTGAGCTAATTTATTTTACACAAACGTAAACATAAACGTATGTAATCGGTGACGTCACTTATATGGAGAAGTTACACTTAAGTTACATGGTTGAAACTAGCTCAATGGTAAACAAATATTGATTAAACAAAATGTTCTGTGCAAATTTCAGCAGGAACAAAATAACCCATAACAGAGGGAAAGCTCCACGACTTCAACATTTCTGAAGAAAGCTACTGCCGGAGAAGTAGGAAATACAGGTAACGTTAGGTAGGTAACGTTAGGAAATCCAAAACTAAAGAATTAATTACTGATTTTAGGAAACAGAGTCCCCCTCTTCCCCTTACTATCATAACCTATTGAGATAATACAAGAATACAACTTTGGCACAATAATTGATAGTAAGCTATGTTTTGAATCACACACTGATGCTGTTTGTGCCAAAGCCCAGCAGCGAATGTATTTTTACCGTAGACTGAGGAATTTTAACATTGACCCCACTTTGATGAGAATGTTTTATTCTTGTTTTATTCAGTCTGTTTAACCTTCTGTTTTATCTGCTGGTTTGGTTCCTTGTCTACAAAAAAATGATTAGAGAGTATTGTTAGGACGTGTAGCAAGATTGCAGGCTTTAACTTTCCCCCTCTCTCACACATTTAGCCACTACTCCAACAGAGTGGCAAAGAAGGCACTATCTATTGCAGCTGACCCTAGTCATCCTTTGTCCTGCCAGTTCAAGCTACTTCCCTCAGGCCGTAGTAGGTACTCCATGCCCAGATGCAGGTCAAATAGATTCAGAAACTCATCTCAGAAAAACATTTCACCTCTGCTGTAGCTTATATATAATATAGCTTAGCTATAGCTTCTTACTTGTAATAAACCTGGCATTATATAATAATATTGTTGGCTCTGTGACAAATGGTTTGTTGTGTTCCTAGATCCTTCAATGTTGATGCCCTGGCCTCCACCTTAGCAGAGTTGGGCGGATCATCATCTCTAAGGCGCTATGAACCATATGATTAGTAAGTAAAACTTCAAACATACACTAATGTCTAACATGCACTAATTGTGTTGGTAAAAAAATTATGTTTTGAAAGAAGTCTCTTATGTTCACCAAGACAGCATTAAAAACAATAATATTGTGAAATAACATAACAAATTTTAAATAACTGTTTTCTATGTGAATATATTGTAAAATGTAATTAATTCCTGTGATCAAAACTGAATTTTCAGCATCACAGCTTCATATGATCCTTCAGAAATCATTCTAATTTGATGATTTGACGCTCAAGAAAAATGTATGATTATTACCAGCTTTCATTTTCTCAAAGGCGTAGCAGGATACCCAGGGCTTGGTTTACACCTATCACAATTTCTAGCCACTGGGGGACCATAGGCAGGCTAGGGGAACTCATTAATGTTAAAAAACCTCATAAAGTGAAATTTTCATACCATGCAACCTTTAAGTGTTTTATACCAGTTTTCTATGTGAGGAAAATGCTTAACTGTACATAGTAGTCTATTTTTAATTAGTATGGTGTTTACAGAGTTATCATTTATTTATTTTAATATCACTGTCTATGCGTTAAGTCACGTTCTGCAAGTGCAAATCTCTAAATTCAACTTTGAACTTTGGTATTTTACAGGGGACAAGTTCTCAAATTCACATCTTTATGCTCTTGAGTTTTGCTACTCTTTTACTTTCATAAATAACCTTCCTGATATGTTCGGGGCTCAGACACACTCTCCCAATTTAAATCTAGACTAAAGACACAACTCTTTAGCCAAGCATTCAATTAACACATCTCATAATCTTGTTTTACAGTTAATATGTGATGAAATAGTAAAAAGTGCACATGATCATCCTTTGCCTGAAATAATATGAACTGCAGCTATGCTAATCTTTCTCCTATTGCTTCCCTGTTTCTATCTCAGGATGCTCAGCAAGTTCACTAGAGATTATAGCAGCTCCAGTTTGGATCCAGCCTCACTTGTGAAGACTTCAGATGATGGCAACTATAGATGGACATAAAAAAACTGCCAGATATTAAGGTGGGGTAAGCGATATTTCAAAAACGCTGTTGGACACTGTTGATATTTGGAATTAACCCAAACAAACACACCCCTCTCTTCAATGCTCCACCTCCAAAACTCACCAGATTGCCCAGCAGCCGCATCACCTTATTGGTGTAAATAACTAATTTATGTTATTGCATGACCTGCTCAATAAAAGCGCAACACTAAGAACGTTTCAGGAAACACGTTTTTAATTATGATAAGGGCTGGATTTCCCGAAACCTTCTTAACGCTACATCATTCCTAAGTTATACCTTAAGCTGTACCTTATCGTTAATACGTGTTTCCCGAATGTTCTTAGTTAATTGTACCTTCTGTAAGTCATACGTTCGGATATTTCCCCACTGGTTAATCAAAGTGTGACAACACCGGTAATACCATAATAGAAGTGACGTGCATGCGATGCGGCGTGCTCGTTTTTCCAGGCACGCATATGCCACAGCGAGATGAAAACATCTCAACTTTTCAGAATGCCACAAGCGCACCGCGGGTCATGTGACAAAAACCAACCGATCAGCTTTGGCCTTTCCGTAACAACATGGAAAACTCGGCCGAACAGCTGATCATAGCTGTACAGGGCGAGTTTTAATTTCTCATCTCCATAAATATATCTAGTAGTAAAGCTAATGCTAGGGCTGTCGCGGTGAAGGATTTTCCCTTGCGGTAATTTTGAGTGGCTCAATAGCGCGATATGCGGTTTTACCGCATTTATTAATTTATTTTGAATTATTTATATTTATTTGTTGCTATATAAATAAGTGTCACGATGTGGTCAGCATGCACAAAAACGAGTACATTTTAAGTAACCAATAAACCGAAACAAAACCGCGTCTCTCCACATTGAAAGCCTGTCACTCAGCGCGCAGTTGTTATGGCAACGGACTGTCTTTGAGTGAGTCATAAACCATTCATTCAACAACACGTTCAAAAACGCTGACTGATTCATTAAAAGATAGTAATGAAACAAGGTTAATTATTTTTAACTTTGAGCTCCACTTTTCAAGGCTCAGCTGACCAGCAATGCGTCGCATGGGTAACGCTGAAGCTTCACTTAATAGAGACAAATGGCATTGATTCAATGCGTGACTCACTGAGTTTTGTTTCCCGCGGCCGCGACCGCGAGTTCCTCGGTAAATCCATGGTAAATACCCTTTATTTTAAACGTTAAAAGGATGACAGGACATATATTTAACTTTCCTTGGCCACACGGCAACCTTTTCACGAATATAACTTGACCTCAAAGACAGACGCAGGTAATCGCACGCGCTCAGTCGATCTCTCTCATTCACTGTCTGTTTAGGCTTAAGTGCAAATCCACGAAGCCTCTGTACAAATCACCATGATAAAACCACGATCACCACGTCGGTCTTATTATCATTATTAACTTATTTAACATTCAATACACATGCACGAAGTTCAAAACAAGGAGGGAATAGCCTTATGAAAAAGAAAACACGCGAATATCGCGGTTGCTGCGGTAACTTGAATTCCTCTGTGGTTGGCTTGTCAGTAGCGCGGTACTGCGATATTGCGGTTATCGCGACAGCCCTAGCTAATGCAAGGGCTAGAAATCAATTAATCCTTTGCTGATACTTCCTCGTCATCATGGAGAGCGCAGTTCATGGTTGCATAGCAACGACATACGCCACAGGAGGGCAAGAGCTTGTAGAAAGGAGAGAGCGCTTTCCACACGTTTTAGACGCGATATGTGAACGGCTCCTAATTCAGGATAAACTGAGAATCTATTTGGTTTAAAATCATTTTTGTTTTGTTTAAAATGGAGATCACGATAACATACATCAGAATAACATGTTTCAGTCTACTTAAAAAAAAGATACTCAATTGAATCATTAATTCAAACACTTTTAAAACCAATTAATTCAGTGTCTCATTCATAAACACCTGGGCTGGGTTTCGCGATAACGTTGTCTCTTAGCGTGCTACGAAGACTCTTAAGGTATAACTTAACTAAAGGAATACCATTTATAGGCGTGTTCCCCGGACCATACCTTAGAAAGCTGCTAAAGATATTCCTTCTTACGTGTGACGTTACCCAGTGCTACCCGTGGCGATGGTGCTGAATCTGCTGATATCGATGGCTCGAGAATCAATTATTCTCTCGTGCAGGGGCTGCTTCACTGCGTTAACTGAGAAAGCGGTGTTCTTTATAAAAGCAATTAAGAAATGTATGCGGGTTGGGTGAAAATAAACACTGACATTATGGATTCGGATGGCAATAAAATCACAGACTTACCCCTGTAAATGTTTAAAATACCATACGAACCCATGAGAAACAGTTAGCGTCTACTTACAACTTTAACTGACAGTATGCTTTCATTGGCCTTTGAAAGCACTCCGCGGACGGCGCCGTCTTTTAGCACAACTATTCGCTGTATCGCTGCCATAGTTTGAGCAAACTCCCCACAACAATCATTCCCTTTAAATAGACTATTAAACCTATTAAACTATTAAATGGTTTGCCAGCTGATGTACCTTTGATTGTTGTTAGATTTTTAATTATATTATCCAGTGTAATGACAATTTTATTCTTAGCTTTAGTCCTAACTGCATTTTCTCAATGTTTTTCACTCTGTTACAGGTTGCCAGGAAGAATCCTTCTCTACATTGTTGCAGTTCCTTTTTGATCCCTTTTCTCCTGGAGTTCTTTCTGGTGTCATTAAAATGTCTTAACTTGAATTGTGTCTGCTCATTATATACTAGAGACAGTTACACACAACATTAAGAAGATATTTTTCAATGTTAGTATAGCCTACTTTTTTCATATTGGATAGTCAAGTAACTCCAGGGCTGTATATATGTACATAGACATTGAGGGGGACAAGTCCTACACTGCAAAACATGCTTTTCTTACTTAGTATTTTTGTGTTGTTTCCAGTCCAAATATCTAAAAATTCTTAAATCAAGAAGCATTTACTAGAGAAGTAAAATGACATAAGAAATTCTATTTTGTTTTCAGATAAACAGAGTAATTTAAGTAATTTTTGCTTAAAACAAGCTAAATTATCTGCCAAAAAATAATCTTGATTCAATTGGAAAACAAGATTATTTTTTTCTTACCCCACTGGCAGATAATTTATCTTGTTTTAAGCAAAAATTACTTAAATTACTTTATGTTTATCTGAAAACAAAATAGAATTTCTTATGTTATTTTACTTCTCTAGTAAATACTTCTTGATTTAAGAATTTTTAGATATTTGGACTGGAAACAACACAAAAATACGTAAGTAAGAAGAATAAGTAAGAAAAGCATTTTTTGCATTGTATAATTATACGTCAATAATAACAATAGTATGTCAATAGTTAGAAATGGCCAAACTGAAAATTCAATATTGGAAATTCTTGCTCCGCTCTGTTTTTAGGATGGCAAAAAGGTTTAAAAGTTACATTTTAGGCTGGTCTACCTTACAGAGACCATCCAAATAGATAGCCAATCAAATCATAGAAGGCGGGGTTTACTGTTCACAGAAGCAGAGCATGTATTTCATCGGTTTAACGTTGAAAGAGTGCGAGGTAAGATGGAAGTGTAAAACTGCTCCACTTTTTTTTCTTGAA
The DNA here is from genome assembly GCF_951802725.1 of Rutilus rutilus. Lineage (NCBI taxonomy): Eukaryota > Metazoa > Chordata > Actinopteri > Cypriniformes > Leuciscidae > Rutilus > Rutilus rutilus. The sequence continues at coordinate 45,557,465 of NC_140210.1, read as the reverse complement.
TATGGCCATTTTGAGGGATGAAAGTTGCCTGTGTTCAGTATCAAAGCTATTTTATCAATTTAAGTCTCGGGGCAATGTTGACAGTTTATGTGCTGCTGAGTGAGTGTTGCAGCGCGATCTCCGCGCTCTGTGTGCAGTGGCGTAGCGTCAGGGCATGCAGGGTATGCACGTGCAAATGGGCCCGGGCCAATAGGGGGCCCGCCCATGAGGAGCTTTTAATTAAAACGAGGAAATTAATTTTAAATTCGTGGCCACCACAATAAATATATTTCATTATTTTTTGTATGCTTGTCATCTGTAGTAATTTCTTGTTTCTCCCTATGTCTACTTTCTCCGACATTTAAGGTGTGCATTTTTTTTTTGCACCCTGCAGCTGACGTAGAAGAACTACGCTGTCATTTTTTATATGACGCACACTACATCGCCGCGCCAAATTAAAAAAAGAAAACACAGAGTGAGAGGTTACTATCGGCTAGCTAATTGAACATTAAAGGGTGGACAAATACAAACATAAAAGTGGGGCATTAAAGAGAAAAAGGAGGGTGGAGAAGTTATAGTCGCGACACAAAAAGTACCCAAAATAGACCGTTTTTTTGTGCAAACCTAGTGTAAATGACAACGATGTCGAAGGTCCCTGTTACTGTTGACATCGTGGATGAATTTGCCGAAAGAAAGGCCCGGTGAATGCAACTAAAATGAGTGAGTAGTTTTATGTTTTTACATTTTGGGCCGCCGTGCCAAGATCAGTAGGCCTAGTTTATTATTGACATTGGCAGTGCCTTGGTTGTTTTAGATTTGTTTTTGTTCCGTTCTGGTTGTGAAAAATTGTTGGGTAGAGTGTGTTTTTTATGGTATTGTTTAGTATGGTATTTTCTTGATACACTACAGTGAACGTCTATATATGAACGTCTAGCCTATCTATATCTTCGATGTACTTGTGGGCGGGGGGGCCCGTAAAATTTATTTTGCATATGGGCCCGGGACTGACTTGCTACGCCACTGTCTGTGTGTGTGTGTGTGTGTTCGTAAGTGCGTGCGTCAATGAAAGCAGCGCATGGTGTCTAATGTAAAGAGTAGCCCGAAAGGTCCGACCTATAAATAAAGGTCCTATAAAACCCATGCAGAGCTGCCAAAAGATTTACAGCTTTGTATCGTTCAAACATCGGCCGGAGATCATTTGCGATCAAAGGCCGACGTCGAGGAGACATATTGCCGATGAGCAAACGATCTCTGAGCGACATCGTGCCGATGGAACTTTGTACATCGGGCCAACGTCGGCCCGACGTACGTGTGCTATCTGGGTAGGCTACTCTCTGAATATGTAATCCATATGAAATGTGCATTTCTCTCTGGCGTTCATGGCGAGACCGCATCGTCAACTTCATCTTTGCAGCGACACAGAAAACACCAGTTTATTAATAAATAATTAAATGTCTCCTTGCTATTTTAGACACATTCATAATCATTACTTTTACCGGTTCTTTGTGGCAAGCTTTATGCGTGCGGTCGTGCGCTTGAGTGCAGCTATATATTAGGCCTACGTAAACGCTCATTATAGCCTAAGTAATTAAATTAATATAAAGGGGCGAATTTTCCATGAAGGCTTAAATGAACAACTTCTAGTCGACTAGAAAAAAATTTAGTCTGAGGCAGCCCTTATTCCACATATTTTCGAACCAGTCTCAGGCCATTCTGGGTTGAGCGAGCGACCCTGCGGAATGAGCGAGCGGAATGAGCGAGCGGAGCGGGATATTCAGAAATGCGCTCTCCGCTCAAGAGCTCTGATCGGAACAAACCCGAACCTCACTGTCTGCCGAACTTGCGCAGAAACATCAAAATAGACATAACCAGCTTTTTAAAATTGTTTTTAAAACTAAATATTTACACTATTTTACCACAAATTATGAGCTTTTGTCGATTTTTTATAATTTCTGCCAAAAATAGAATATATTAAAAGTTTTTTTTTTTTTTTTTTTGAAGGAAATTTTTGGATGGGCCTGTTGAAAAGTGGGTGGGCCTAAGCCCGTCAGGCCCACCCATAACGCCGTGCCTGGCGCAAGCAAAAAACCTCTAACAATTACACCTCTGTTTATTATGTTAGTTTTGGTTGTACTGCCAGTGTTTCTTGATCATAATTAAATGGTTGATTCTAAGCACTGGGTCTTGTTTGTATTTGTGGTTTGTTTGTAATGTTCAATTTTTCAGTAGGGGGGGGGGCCTCACACAAAGAGCAGCCTAGGGGCCCCTGACCACCTTAATCCGCCCCTGAGTGTGTTCATGTGTGTGTGTAGAGTGTGTGTGTGTGTTTATAATTGTGATACTGACAATCAATTCAGATTGTAATAAAAGAGCTCGTTATAAACTGAAATTTCCATTCATGTCTAAACAGTAAAACAGTCCCATAAATGTGTAAAGGTGAAATCAAGAGGACAGTGAGATGGGAACATGACCTGAGCTGGACTCAAATCCAGGTCTCCCATCAGCATCAATAGGAAGCGGCTCCGATCACGTTCTTTACTTGACTGAGCTGTAGATCACATCCTCAGATCTGGGGACAAATTAAACAAAAATAATGTGGCATTTCAAGAGGTGACAATCCATCATCTCAACAACACAAAACAAGAGCTCTGATTAAGAATTGAATATGTTTTATTTGAGTTTAAATGAGTCGTTTCTCACCTGTTGGCTTCAGACGGATGATGCGTCTCAATGCAGTCGTACTCTTCAGTCTTCATGTCTTTGTTCTTGAAGTGATGGACACTGGCATACTGAACCTCTTCAACATCTGCAGAGTCTGTTTCTGTTTGTTTCTTTGCTTTAATGTTGGAATACAGATCATCCCTCTGATTGGCTGATACTAGTGAATACAGTGGATCGTCATTGGTCGAAGCCGTTTCTGCTGATCTGTCAATGTGATCCTCCTGCAGTTTCATCAAATAAAATATCACACAGATATAACAACAGATCGATCATTCAGAAACACAGTGACTGTGAGTTACATGCATGATGTTTTCCAGATTGTCTTCATGTCAAATATTTGTCAGTACATGATCTTGTAAGTCTTGTATTTTCTAGTTAAATATAATATCCATGTCATTGTAGATTCAGGTATGTATTATTATCAAACTTGCCTGATTTTGTCTGATAACTTCAGCTCCACCGTCTCTCCTCTTCTTCCTGGAGAAAACATGTTTGTTAGAAAGTAACGAAAAGTAATTTATTTTAAGAAACATTTATTTTTTGTTAGTGGTTTAAGTTCAACAAATGTTGCATTTATGTAATTTTTTTTTAATTAATGCTGGATCTTCTCAACATTCACTCACCTTATGAACACAATAATGATGATGATGATGATGATGACGAAGATCAATCCTCCACATCCCGCCACAATCCCAGAAACTGTGAGCAGAGCATCTCTCTGAACCCCTGAAACAAGATGATCATGAAGATCATTTCACACGTGAGACAGATGAAACTGAAAGAGTGTCTGATTATAGAAAATACCTTTAACAGTGAGTGAAACAGACGCTGATCTCTGAGATCCATGTTTATTCTGAGCCTCACAGTAGAAGCGTCCACTGAAACTGGAGTTAAAGCTGGAGATGCTGAAACTCTGTCCAGATCCAACAGCTGAGGTTTCATTCTCCTTAAACCAGCTGAAGTTCAGAGCAGGAGGGTTTGAGTCACTGCTGCAGTTCAGAGTCACTGAATCTCCCTCCACTATTACACCAGAGGGACTGAACGACACTGATGTATTTTGGGGGGGATCTAGATGTAAACAACATGGTCTCATTATTCAGACTACTGCAAAACATATAATGTATGTATTTGTGATAGGAACTCCATCCATGATATTTGTAATCAGTTGTCTGATGAATATCTACTCACACACGACACTGATGCTGACAGCAGGAGAAGGCAGATGTTCATGTCCTCTGACGGCACAGCTGTATCTGCCAGAATCACTGCGGACTGACTGAAACTGAAGGATGTCGCTGGTGAAGTTTAAAGCCTGTCCATTTTTGTACCAGATGAATCTGTCTGTCAGATTGCAGGTGGTTCTACATGTCAGATTGAGCGTTTCTTTCTCCAGCACCAGCTGTGGAGCCTGAACCTGAAGGCCTGGAGGAAACACATCTTTCTGTCCTAAAAATAATAACTTTTTGTTAAATAAATAATGGAAATGAAGGACTAAACTGGATTACCAGAAACATGAAGTTGAATTCCTCCTTCCCCAGTCCATTTTTGTCCTTCAGTTGCAGTTACTAATCTGAAACAATACTCTTTCTCATCGTTTTCAGTGACGTTGTGCAGTCTGAGGACGGCAGTTTTGTTTTGTCTGTCTTCAATGTATTCAACCCTGTCTTTATACTCTGGATATTCTTTTAAACTTTTGATCAAATCTGGTTTCTTGATCCAAAATGTATCTGTGAGTTTATACTGCTGAGGGAATCTATATGTGCAAGACATGTTTACTGAGGATCCTTTGAGAGCACATATTGATTTAGTTTCATAAATCACACTCCAGTCTTCTCCCAAAACTCCTGAAACACAAAATACAAAGAAGATAGATGGTCAAGTAAGAGTTATGTGTAAATGCAGCTAAATAATGTCTATCACTTGCTGGAGAGATGACACACAATGAGAGAAGTGTGAAAAGTCCTGCAGAAGGGTGTTGCAGAAAAGCATAAATGATTACGCTGACACAGATCTGTGAAAAGTGAACACATCCACAGGCGCTTTAAGTGAGTTCAGCCATTTTGTCAGCGTAACCACACACTCTCCCCAAAGCCCGTCTTCTACGCGTCAACCAACCCAATGTCAGCTAAAATGACTGACAGACTGAGTGTGTTTCTGATTGGTGGACCGTAAAATAGATAAATAATGCATTCTTTAAAAAACACACAAAAAAAGCTTACAGCTTTATAACAACTGTGACTCACCAGAAGTCAAGAGCAGAAAGATTAGAGAGAGAAGAAGAGTCATTCTGGCGCTCACAACCACAGGAACCATCACAGCTCTATAAACAAACATATAAATACACACATCCACTTCATGCACTCCATACCTATAATAAAGCTTCTGAAAATAGCTTGTTTTTGTCTTTGGTTTGTACAAAAATAACAATTCTTAAGTGCTGCTCAGAAACAGTTTTAGTGACTCATCGACACCCAAAGGACTGGTAAGATCAGGGTGGCATGGAGGTGTTGCACTGCGGTCACATTGCTCATGCATGCTAAGAGTTAGTCTCAATCAAGATTAAACCTTTTGCACTGGACAACAATTTCTCTTCTTTTTGCAACATCAGATTGTTGTGTCTTTAGTGTTCCCACAGCATATCTACACCAGCTTGAGACTGTCTACACTGGACATGACGAAGCGACCATTGCTAAAATCATTTGTCCTTCATGTCAGGAGTAGCACGTACTTGTCAGAAATAAAACGGGCGTCAGTTTACTGTTGGAGATTTGTCGTGTCACGATGCTTCATGCCTCATCCAGTGTAGACAGTATGGCTGATTATTATGGGCCCACATCTGGTACACTTGGATTCCACACGGCCCAGATGTGGACCGGATCTGGGCCGACACGATGTTGCTGTCTGGGTTCTATTGGCTTTTGTTGCTTCACATCTGGTGTAACAGTAAGTCAACAGGACTCAAACACTAACAATGAACGAGGGCTTTACAGCTTCTTACATTGCCTAGCAGGCCTTCCACCAAATCATATACATCATAATACTATATATCTACATGTTTGCATACTTCACATTAATCAATTTAGCGTCTCCTGAACTTATTTACCAAGCTTAAAATGCAGCATCCTGTGAAATAAGGGTCCACTAAGGTCCTGTGTGGTATAACCTGCTCCAAGAAGTGATCAACACACAAACATTTTGTCCCAAAAGCTATTCATTTCTTCTCTTTCATAGCCCTACATTTTACAAACTCATCAAGTAATATGTAAAAACTCTCATACCTTGTTCACAGCAGCTTTCTTTACTAGTACTCAAAGTGCAAATAGAGAGTTTGAAGACTGAACAGACGTATTAAGCAGGGGTTGTATATGATAGCATTTCCTGACTCTATGCAAGCAAGGGTCAACAAAAAAAAAAAACTGTTCACACACACAATAGGCTTTTTACAGTTGAACAAGTTCATTCTGGGTAATTCTAAACCCCACATAAACTGAATCCTGAGTTATCTTGTTTAACGTTTAAAGCCAGAGCACTTTTCCTCTTCAGTCCCCCTACAGGTTGGAAGCGGAATTGTCCATTACTGCTGTCGTAAATAATTTAGCCTACCGTCGCACGCACACTATTTGTTTATCCAGCACCGGCTTTGGAAATAACGATGTCCACAGACAAGGTCGAGTATGTTGCATGATTTTATGAAAGTATGATGTATTGTGACAAAATAATGACATTGTTTGCTATTCTTTTTTAACAACAAAGCCAAGTGACCATCAGTCTTGCATCTTGTAGCCTCCTTCAGCTCTCACCAACGAGTGTAAGCCGGTCCAAATTTCACTCTAGTTCGAGCTCTTTTTCTTCTCCTTCTCCGACATCAAACCCTTCCTTTTATTTGCAGACTCCGTCATGATGACAATTCAAAAGCTACCTGGCTGCTAGGTATCTTCCATTTATATGTACCTGCCGAGTACGCTATTGTAATGCTTGCCGTAAAGCAAGTCAAATTTGTAGTTTCTTATGTCTCATTCGAACTACAGATCCGCTACCCGATCTGGCAAACTTGCATAGTGCAGTTATAGCCGATAGAGGGCCGCAAAGCGAATGCAGAAGTGCCGTTCACCCTGTTACGAGTTGATGAACCACTGAAACGATTTTGTAAACATTATTTTAAGGTAAAAAATTATCTTTGGTGGTGTTGCTTTAACAGTGCTCATACTGTACCCGGAGTTAACAATTAAGAACAATTAAGAATAACATTTTTATTTGCATATTTGTGGTGTCAATGTCTTTGAATGCTACAGTGCATCTTCATGTTACACATGCTGCATTTCGGGATGACAAAACGTGACGTTCTTGGAGCTGTTCACATCGTCGGACAGGGAATGATGTGTTTCTATGGCAACATTACGAGCTCTATAAAGACATGAACGCTTTTTAGGGGTTCAAGTGCTTAGCACTGAAACTCTATTGTACTTGTTAGGATATTCAAAGATCAGCATCGCTGATCGCTGACATCGTATGATATCGCTCATAACTTCTAAACCGTTAGTCGCAGACTCAATTGTCTTATATCATCGGAAACATTGGCTCAATACGAACAAGCGTCTCATGTTCATGTCTCGAATTCGATCGTCACCCTTTTTGGGTGTTTTGGATTTCCAGAAAAAACTACTTTTGCTTACAACTACAAGGATTTTCGCCTGGCTGGAACCAAACCAGTGCAGAAAGATTTTCTGGAGTCTGATTGTCAATAATTATTTTAAAAAAGGAGATATTTCGATTCACATCCTTGATGGGACGACAAAACATGCAAAGTGGGTACGGCCACTTTTACTAAAACGACTATCACTCTTGAACGGAATGAGATAAGTTCACCAAACTCTGTACACCTGTGTATTGGCTCAGTCTGTGGTCGTGTGAAAAAAGAAGCAGCGACTGCCCACTTGGTGGTGCTATAAAATTATTATTTTTTAAACATGAAAACGTCTATAGCTACGCAACAGTCAGTCCGATTGACTTGAAAACTGGCATGCAGTGTCTTGGTCCAAGGTGCCGTGATTGTCTCTGAGGACGTTTGCGTATCATGAAAAACACGGCCGCCATCAGCCAATGACGTTTGAGCACCATTCGGACAAGGTTAACAGAGGCCGACTGGAATGAAAGTCTCAGGGCTTGTTTGACTCGCGGTGACGGCAGTTCCAGTTCCTGAGCTTTCAGTATGTTCTGTTGAGGCCAATCAGGCCATTAATGAACTCTCGGTCTCGCCGACTGCCTTTGAAAACCCTGTCTGTCCTGCCACGAATATGGAGGTCATCTTTGAGAGTCCTGTCTGTCCTGTCATGGCCACAGGGGTCGCCATTGAACTCTTTGCCAGTGCTGTTATGGCTATGAAAGCCTGCCCTATCACAGCCATAGAGGCCATCTCAGAACTTTATGCCTGTCATGTTGTGAACACAGAGGCCGTCTATGAGCACTGTTCCTTCCCTGTCACGGCCCTAGAGGCCACCTTTAACCTCTATATGTTGTATTACAGATCCGCCGTGGTGGTTTGCAGTCCCTCCCATATCGCCATGGTTGTTATCAGTTTCGTCTGCTGTGGTGGTCTTCTGCTCCACCGTGGGGATCGTCAGTTTCACCTACTCTGCTGAAGTGGTCTTTGGCTCCATCTGATCGACTGTGGGGGTCTCCTGCTGTACCTCAGTTCCCAGACCACCTTCTACCTCAGGGGATTGGGCCTTGAAAGAAAAAATTATGTGGACGTCGATGATCTCAAAAATTAAGTTTATTTCAGCATAGCAGTGGCAAAGTCCACGAAGCACCTTGGGTTCACCGGCGTGAGAATGAACACAGAACATCCAAATCTCAAACCCTTTATCCTGTTACAGTTCACCACTCTTAATGTAAATGAAGTTGCTCTGTTATAACTGCTGTGGTCTGTATGTTATGAAGTTCTGACACCCCATTGTCTGAGACGGTTCTCTGTGTCCCACACCCATTCCCATTCTACAACTGATGATGACCATTTGCTCAGGATGTGATCATCCAAATGGTGAAGAAACAATATAACTGTTGACTTTCTTCTTCTCTATGATAATTAAGCCACTTTGGGGATGAACTCTAAAATATACTTTGGAGTGGGATGAGTCGGGGCAAACTATAATATCTTACACCCTTCATCCCTCCCCCTGTTCCTCCTGGACTGTTTTGTTGCGTCTGGAAGCCGCTCTTTTGAGGGGAGACTATGTCACGATCCCGGTTCTGTGTCTTTTGTTTTGTATGGACTTTTATGTTGAAGTGTATTCTCTGTTCTCATTGTGTGTGTCATTCCCTTCCTGTGTTTGGTTTCAGTTTCTCCTGGTTTATGTGTATGTTTCTATAGTTACCGTCATTAGTTCCAGCTGTTATTAATTGTCTACTCATTGCTCTGTGTGTTTAAGGTCTTTGTTTTCAGTCATACTTTGCTAGTCGTTGTTTTGTGTTGGATCATGTTCGTGTTTGTATTTTGGATTAGTTGTTCTTGGCGTTCCTGTATTTTCATGTGGAGTGTTTTTATTGAAGTGTGTGTGCATGTGGATTTTCTCTTTGCCTTGTCCCTCTAACACACGGTTTGGAAGATGGTTTTACATTGTCTTCCCTCATTACTTACATTTTTATAATTTTGAAAAAAAACATGTGTCAGTGTAGCTTTAAATTTAACAACCCCATTGTAAAAGAATATTACAGTGTTTTAACCAGTAATGAAAAACATTATGAAAAATACAATACCCGGCACATTACAGTAATGAGAGTTGGGTGTAAAATGTGCAAAATATTCATGACAATGAAACTAAAGACTTTCTGACAATGTTCAGATTTAATGTATTTAGCACTAAAATCACACAGTATGACGAGAGAAGAGGAAACATCTGTTCTGCATTGACTGTACAAAGCAGGAGCTAAAAGGCCTTTGACTATTACAGGTATCAGTGTGTTCATGTGTGTGTGTGTGTGTGTGTGTGTGTGTGTGTGTGTGTGTGTGTGTGTGTGTGTGTGTGTGTGTGTGTGTGTGTGTGTGTGTGTGTGTGTGTGTGTGTGTGTGTGTGTGTGTGTGTGTGTGTGTGTCTGTCCTTGTGATACTGAAAATCAATTCAGATCATCATAAAAGAGCTCATTGTAAATCCAAATCAATTCATGTCTAAACAGTAAAACAGTCCCATAAATGTGTAAAGGTGAAATCAAGAGGACAGTGAGATGGGAACATGACCTGAGCTGGACTCAAATCCAGGTCTCCCATCAGCATCAGTAGGAAGCGGCTCCGATCACGTTCTTTACTTGACTGAGCTGTAGATCACATCCTCAGATCTGGGGAGAAATTAAACAAAAATAATGTGGCATTTCAAGAGGTGACAATCCATCATCTCAACAACACAAAACAAGAGCTCTGATTAAGAATTGAATATGTTTTATTTGAGTTTAAATGAGTCGTTTCTCACCTGTTGGCTTCAGACGGATGATGCGTCTCAATGCAGTCGTACTCTTCAGTCTTCATGTCTTTGTTCTTGAAGTGATGGACACTGGCATACTGAACCTCTTCAACATCTGCAGAGTCTGTTTCTGTTTGTTTCTTTGCTTTAATGTTGGAATACAGATCATCCCTCTGATTGGCTGATACTAGTGAATACAGTGGAACGTCATTGGTCGAAGCCGTTTCTGCTGATCTGTCAATGTGATCCTCCTGCAGTTTCATCAAATAAAATATCACACAGATATAACAACAGATCGATCATTCAGAAACACAGTGACTGTGAGTTACATGCATGATGTTTTCCAGATTGTCTTCATGTCAAATATTTGTCAGTACATGATCTTGTAAGTCTTGAATTTTCTAGTTAAATATAATATCCATGTCATTGTAGATTCAGGTATGTATTATTATCAGACTTGCCTGATTTTGTCTGATAACTTCAGCTCCACCGTCTCTCCTCTTCTTCCTGGAGAAAGCATGTTTTTGTTAGAAAGTAACGAAAAGTAATTTATTTTAAGAAACATTTATTTTTTGTTAGTGGTTTAAGTTCAACAAATGTTGCATTTATGTTAATTTTTGAAAATAATTTAATGCAGGAGCTGCTCAACATTAATTCACCTTATGAACACGATGATGATGATGATGATGATGAAGATCAACCCTCCACATCCCGCCACGATCCCAGAAACTGTGAGCAGAGCATCTCTCTGAACCCCTGAAACAAGATGATCATGAAGATATTTCACACGTGAGACAGATGAAACTGAAAGAGTGTCTGATTATAGAAAATACCTTTAACAGTGAGTGAAACAGACGCTGATCTCTGAGATCCATGTTTATTCTGAGCCTCACAGTAGAAGCGTCCACTGAAACTGGAGTTAAAGCTGGAGATGCTGAAACTCTGTCCAGATCCAACAGCTGAGGTTTCATTCTCCTTAAACCAGCTGAAGTTCAGAGCAGGAGGGTTTGAGTCACTGATGCAGTTCAGAGTCACTGAATCTCCCTCCACTATTACACCAGACGGACTGACCGACACTGAGACGTTTCTTGGTCGGTCTGAAAGAGACAAAAATAAAACATTATTGGATAACTTACTATAACCAGATGATTTACTGACTCACATTTATTAACTCACACATGACATTTAGCTTCACAACTTCAGAGTCTTTCTCTCCATGTTTATTTCTGGATCTGCACTTGTATTCTCCACTGTGATCAGAGCTGATGTTTGAGATGCTGAAGATTCTTCCAGATCCTGCAATCGTTCCTTCTTTAAACCAGCTGAAGTTCAGAGCAGGAGGGTTTGAGTCACTGATGCAGTTCAGAGTCACTGAATCTCCCTCCACTATTACACCAGACCGACTGACCGACACTGAGACGTTCTGTGGAGGATCTACATGAAATATATATAAAATATGAAAATAATTACTTTATTCATGCCATGACCTTCAATTATCTTTATTATATTACACAAGTTTATCTTTAAAGCAGCACTCAGTAACTTCGGGATTTCTTCGCTGTATTCTCGCTTTTTGCACGCAGGTTTCTCTCTAGAGCTCCCCCCACAGCTTCGGAATAGATATTTGACAACACTGTTGTAAAAACTTGTTGGTGATTCTCAGACACCAGAGGCTAGTAGATCAACGACATCAAAGCAGATGGGACATTCTTTAAAACGTCTTCTTCATTCGGGTTCGAACAGCGTGAGGGAGCGCAATAATGACGGCATTTTAGCAGATTTCTTTTGGCCGTAAAGCAATTGTTTACATGGCGAGACCTGATATCACGCGATACTTCCTGATGCGGCGGCCCGCCGGCTCAAAGTTGCAAGTGTGAATTTTCCGCTCACGGGCACCAGGGGGGTGCGAAACGACCACCATTCAACCCGAAATAAATAATATAACCATTCCAATGACTCCGAAGCTGTTCAGATAAGGTAAAAAAGTTACTTAGTTCACCTTTAAGTAGAAATTAATAAAACAATATTATATTTACAGACGAATCCACCAATTAACTGAAGTCTTTCTAGAAAACAAAAAATAAGCATATTCTTGGGACCTTATGTGAATTATATAACAAATTAGATTATGGAATAAAAGCTCCTGGTGTGACAGGTGCATTAGAGCTACAATTAGCATCAAGCTTCATAACACAATTGAACAGATTACTAATATTACACTTTAACTCAAAACTCACTTTAAACAACCACTGAGTTTTTGTATTAACTTCCGATCGCGATCTAATGTGGATTTTAATCATAATGATGTTGAAATATGTTATTTTAGCCTTTTATATGCATGTAAGCAGGCTACATCTTAGCATTTATAATGTAAACACATGAAAATACCCCAAATTGCATGAAAATCACACACAAACCATAATCTATTGTGATCGTGTGTTTATTAGCTTCTTGTTTCACGTGTAGAAATGTTTCTTTGGGTTTGTTCTTCCCGGAGCTCAGAACGAGGAAGTGTACAGGACAGTGTCATGCAGAAGAGCAGAGAATATGGTCACGTAAGATGATTGACAGCTGTACAGCGAATGAGAGAGCGCTGAGATCATAACTGACACAAAGCAGAAAGAGGAGAGACAGAGCTCGCTCTAAACGCTCTTCAGATCACATAATTCAGTGGGAAATCAATAGAAATGGTATTCAGTATGAAGAAATATTTTGCAAACGTGAGAATAAGTCAATATTTCTCCCAATATACGCACTTTTGGACTAAGAGCCGTAACAGATGCTGTTCAGTGAAGCTGTGAACACAATAAACCAGAGCAGACGTGACTGAATATGAGTGCGTGTTTTTATTCTGTTCAAAATATCAAAAAAATTACAGATCGATTACTTTGCACTCCTGACATAAATTAAGAAATGAATGTCATTGCAAACTAGTTTTATTATAAACAGTGGTCAAATATCGAAGCTGGAGTCTTTAATCTCTCTAATGATACTCAGTTTGTCCAGATCAAGTAAGAGTGTTTTAGCGTGAGGTGAATGTTGAACAATAATCTGGGGCCGTCAGAGATCTTTGTACGTAAAGGGGTTAATAAGAATAAATCATGTCTATTAAAAAACAAAAATGTCATGCAGTCTGTATGATTGGTCCTGAAATAACCAAACAAATCTGAAGTTAACTCTGAATAATCTGTGAACTATTTCACTAATATTAATGAATCAGTTTGTACTCACATTCAACATTAAGATGAACAGCAGGAGAGATCAGATGATGATGTCCTGTAACGGCACAACTGTAGTATCCGGTATCAGAACGACTGACTGACTGCAGATGAAGCTGATTCACTGTTTGATCAGTTATTCTCTGTGTGTTTCTGTACCAGATGAATGTTGTTTGTTCAGGCAGAGAGCAGCTGCTTTTACATGTCAGAATGACTGAATCTCCCTCTTTCACTCTCTGCTGTGTCTCCACCTGCAGGTCTGACACAACAACAACAACAACAACAACATCAACAACAACATCATCATCATCAACAACAACATCATCAACAACATCATCATCATCAACAACAACAACATCATCATCAACAACAACATCATCAACAACATCATCATCATCAACAACAACAACATCATCATCAACAACAACAACATCAACAACAACATCATCATCATCAACAACAACAACAACATATTTACTGTCATCACAACATCAGCATCATGGTGATTATAATACAACAATATTATTAAAACACTAAACTGAAGCAGTTATATAATAAACATGATGTTTCTGTGGCACAGATGGTAGTTTATTCAAAAGCTAATAAAATGTTTCTGTGTTTTATTTCTGAGAGTTCACTAGTTTTACCTGTGACATCAAGCCAAGATCCAGGAATCACTGTCCATCTATTATCCTGATGATCTGTAAATCTGCAGTAGTAGATGTGTTTATCAGCTTCTGTTACAGCCGTCAAAGTGATGCTGTGAGTGTTTATATTTTCACTCAAACACTGAACTCTTCCTCTCTTCTGTGGATATGGACACAGATTCGGTGATTCTCCATAAGCTACAACAGGTTTAGTCCAGAAACCTTTTACGAGTTTATCACTCGTATATGTTAAAGCACAGGATATTTTCACTGTTGATCCCTTTAATGCACATACATATGAAGGGCTGTAATTCACTCCCGAATCCCACAGACCATAAACCCCTGAAACACAGAAATGAGGAAAATAATAAAATCTTTCGTTTTCTCCTGCACTTCATAACACACTATAAAGATTTCAGTTGGTGTCTAGTAGGGATGTGCCTGAAGCCGAATACTGTTTTCGGAAAGGAAATGACCTACTCTACAGAACCTCTAAAGGGACATGATGATGGAGAAATATATGAGATGGGAGGAAAAAATATGTTTCAATGCTTTTGAGTTCAATCCTAACTATATAGTTGGATAAATATGTTGTATATTACGGGCATCATGGAGTCGCTATATCAATATGCAGATTATTGAGATAGTTTTTGAATTAACGCTTGTTACTTTCGCATTCACGATCACAAGTAACGTTACTGTTTATAGGGAGCGCCGGAACTGACACACATTTTACAACATAAGATATTTGTCAGTGACACTCAGGATCTGCTGCACCAAATCCTCCACCATCCGTCAGTCATCTCTCCTTACTCTCGTCACCAGATCAGTGAAATCTGATGTGCTGGAATGTGACCGACCACAGCAAGACTAACCATGTCCCATTAGGGGCTCCGTTGAAAGCATTACTCATTTTCCGTGCCTTTCTGAGTTCAGCGATTGAAAGTGTTTGAATGAAGATTCATTGTATATTAGTAAAATTACTTTTTATAGTAAACTCTGAATGATGAAATAAATTCACAGTACTCGTGTAACTAATGGTTAAAGGGATCGAGGCAATCAGCTTCCTCAATTAAAATGAGTTATCTTGTTGTGTTTTAGAAATTTAAAAAGTGTGCAATATTTCATTACTGTTAATGAATCAGTTTGTACTCACGTTCAACAGCAAGATAAACAGCAGGAGAGATCAGATGATCATTTCCTCTTACAGCACATTTATAGTTTCCTTTATCAGAACTTCTGACTGACCACAGATGAAGCTGATTCTCTTTCACAATTCCTTTAGTGAATATCTGTGTGTTTCTGTACCAGATGAATGTTGTTTGTTCAGGCAGAGAGCAGCTGCTTTTACATGTCAGAGTGACTGAATCTCCCTCTTTCACTCTCTGCTGTGTCTCCACCTGCAGGTCTGACACAACAACAACAACAACATCATCATCATCATCATCAACAACAACAACAACAACAACATCAATAACAACAATAACAACAACTGTCTGTCATCTTATTGTCTTAATAATAAAAAAACGTATCGTCTTAATGAAATTCTGTCATCACATCATCAACTGTATATGGTGATAATACTAAAATGACAATAATGACGACACTAATGAAGCAGTTCTGACAGCAGTTATATAATATCCCAGCTAACAGGGAACGTTCTCATAACTTTAGCTTACGTTCTGTCAAGGTTCTCTCAAAGTTATGAACTTCCAGTAACATTAATAGAGTGTCTGTTCAATGTTTTCTGGTCTTTAATAATGTTCTCAGAAGGTTTGCACAAAAACATTATTTATACATTGTTTGTTGAAGGTTTTTGAAATGTTGTCTTTATGTTGGGAGAAAACATTCTTAGAACAACATTCTTGAAAAATGTTGAGACACTGATTTACTGATCACATCTGAAGTCTAATCACTCATCATGATCATATACCAGTATCACAGTAGTATCGCGATACTAAAGCTTCAAAATTCTGGCAATGTCGTCGTATTTTTTAAACGGTAGAATAGAATAGAATAGAATAGAATAGAATAGAATAGAATAGAATAGAATAGAATAGAATAGAATAGAATAGAATTGAAACGCGGGACGGATGTTTGTTTTTTTAAACGGTACTGTATGGCATGTTGCATGTGCGGCAGGTACATTTTTAAAACGTTCATTTGACCACGCATGCCTGCAAAAACAGTAAAAGGTCATTTTTTTGAGTGCCGTTGTCTTTTGTGCTCGGTGTAGTAAATGCTGTGTAGAATTAGTGCATTATTGAGTGTTTCTCGATGCTTCAGTTCATTTTGCAGTGAGTTGCGATTGCACGTCGTTGTTCACGCTGCAGTTTATCAGGAGAAAGGGCCTGAAATGATTTACAAAAATAGCAGCTCAAGCATCACTTAATCAACATTATAACAGCTTTATATAAGAATGTATTCTCACAGTGTTCTGTTGCTCATTTGACCACTTCTGGAACAAGTGTAATAGTTCATTTTTAGAAACATCTTTGCGAAGACAATTCAGACGAATGCAATGCCTTTAGTGATGGGTGCTTTCGAAAAACTGCTCGTCTGCTTCATGAAGCTTTGAAACTTTAATCTTTTGTTTCGAATCAATGAGGCTTCGTTACGTCATAACTGTTTAGAAACTTTCGAAATTTCAATGGTTCAATGAATCATGTGGATTCACTGAGAAACATTGAACAAACGTCTACAGGTTTTACCTGATCTCTGATCAGTTTTATACATTTGTAGTCGTTTTAATGAGACAATAGTATAATTAACCCTTGTGCATCAATTTAAAAAAGTTACTCATAGGTCCAAAGAGGACAAAAATGTCCATGTCAAAAAACGGTCATAAAAAGTTGAAGCTTGGGAGCACAGACTTAACTTTGGTATCATTTTAAAGAATACCCTTGCCAGATTATTGCTGAAGTTAAATTTTTTTTATAAGTAAATCCAAAAAAAAGTTATATAGGTTTAAGTTTATGAAAATTATTTATGAATATTATTTTATATAAAATATATATTTTATGAAACAAGTTGAACTCTAAAACGGCTAGAAAATCAAAGCCATAAATCTAAATAAGTTGTGTTCCAAATTTGAGGTTGATATCTCAAAAAATGAGCTTTCAGTAATATTTTGTTTGGGCGCAGTACCAAACTGTCCCCATTGGATCCCAGCAAAACTCCTCTGGTCACACAGTGATTGGCTTTGTTATTTGCAGTTGAGTTTTTCTCTCTCAATACTACAAACACACACATGCACACAAACACCTTTTTTTTTTTATAACACACATACCAACCACACTCTGATATCCATACCAACACACCCACACAATTATCATTGCATAATTTATCCAACTGGCTCTATAATAGCTCAAAATTCATGCAGTTAACAGTAACAAAAAAACAAAAACTTACTCATAGGTCCAAAAGGGACAAAAATGTCCAAGTCAAAAAACTCTCATAAAAATGTTATGCTTGGGAGCAAATACTTAAGTTTGGTCTCATTTTAAAGAAGACCCTTGGCAGATTGTTGTTGAAGTGAAAAAAGTGAAAAACGTGCAACCAAATTTTTTTTATAGAAGTTTAAGTTTATGAAAAATATTTATGGACATTATAATCAATATTTAATATAAAATATATATAAGTATTTTGTGTAACTAGTGCAACATTTTTTTTTTCAAATGAAATGGGGGTGAAATAGTAAAATTACAATAAAAATAGACACCTGTGCCAAAATTAATGCAGTTAACATAAAAAATAAAAAAAAACTTACTCATAGGTCCAAAAGGGACAAAAATGTCCAAGTCAAAAAACTCTCATAAAAATGTTATGCTTGGGAGCAAATACTTAAGTTTGGTCTCATTTTAAAGAAGACCCTTGGCAGATTGTTGTTGAAGTGAAAAAATTGAAAAAAAGTGCAACCAAAAAAATGTTATAGAAGTTTAAGTTTATGAAAAATATTTATGAACATTATAATCAATATTTTATATAAAATATATATTTTATGAAACATTTGGAACTCTAAAACTGATATAAATTCAAAGCCATAAATCTAAACAGGTTGCGTTCCGAATTTGAGGATGATATCTCAAAAAATGAGCTTTCAGTAAGATTTTGTTTGGGCGCAGTACCAGACTTTCCCCATTGGATGCCAGCAAAACTCCACTGGTGAACACAGTGATTGAATTTTCGATTTGCAGTTGAGTTTTTCTCTCTCAAATATTACAAGCACACACATGCACACAAACACATTTTTTTTTTATAACACACATACCAACCACACTTAGACATCCATACCAACAAACCCACACAATTATCGTTGCATAATTTATCCAGTTGGCTCTATAATATGCCGAAGCAGAAAACAGGAATAAAGCGAGTATTTGCTTTATAGGCCTAACCTGAAAAAATGGCACCATCTGATAAAAAATGGTAAAAATGTCAATTTTGAAGCCTTGCCAACAGAATGAAAGCCTATTAAAAAAGATTGCATCATTTTATAGTTAAACGGCACAGGGATTAAAAAATGCAGTTTTAATGGGTTTCAATGGGGACATTTTTGTCCTTAAGGTCCTAAGAGGAAGTATTTTGTGTAACTAGTGCAAAATAGATTTTTTAAAGAAAATGATGATGAAATAGTAAAATTCCAATAAAAATACACACCCGTGCCAAATTTTATGCAGTTAGCATTAACACAGGCAAAGTGATCAAAAAAACAAAACTGAAAAAGCCAAAAATGTCCTCAAGGATGCACAAGGGTTAAAAGCAATAATAGTAGTAATAGTGTCTTATTGGCCTGTTTAGCTGAGCAATCCATTGGACAAACAAAACATGCCGTGAATTATTTTATTTTTTTTAAATCACATGTTATACAGACACTTGATATTTAATCGTATTAGATGAGTAGGTAATTGTATTTGATCGATTTTACTTTCAATAAAGCGTTTGCAATGGTTTTTTAAAAGGTGTTTTTTCTGCATGTTTGGCCTGAGTTTTTGTTGCATTTACACTGTTCTGACCAGCAGGGGTCACCAGAGTGTGGCGTTCGGTTTAACGATTCAGCGACTCAATCATTACAGTTTTTTTGGATTGCTTACACACTAAAATTAAAAGTAGTACACTATTAGCAAAACCTTACACTCAAGAAGCAAAACATCAGCCCATATTTGCACAACTATAAGCACATTGTCAACCTCACACTTGTTGCAAAACTCTACACACAGTGATTTGCAAAACACTAAACACACTTAACATACATTACACACAAAAATCTATCATGAAGTCACTTCCTTGCAATACCAAAGCACTGACTGTCAAATTACCGCACCGTCCAACCAATTGGTTCAACACAGTCATCAGGTGTGCAAACACTTGTTTGCTTAATTGTAGACACACCAATCAGGTGTATATGCACTATAAAAAGCAGCAGGTGAGTTCATCAGTCTTCAAGCACAATGGAAAGAGTCAGAGAAAGAGTAAGACGAGGAGGAGAACGAGGAGGAGAACGAGGAGGACAACGAGGACAACGAGGAGGAGGAGGAGGAGGAGGAGGAGGAGGAGGAGGAGGAGGAGGAGGAGGAGGAGGAGGAGGAGGAGGAGGAGGAGGAAGAGGAGGAAGAGGAGGAGGAGGAGGAGGAGGAGGAGGAGGAGGAGGAGGAGGAGGAGGAAGAGGAGGAAGAGGAATCAACAGAGGAGGAATCAACAGAGGAAGAGGAAGAGATGGAGGCCATGCTGGAGGTAGAGGAAGAGGAAGAGGAAGAGGAAGACAAGAAGGTGCTCAAAGAGGACCGAATCTGACAAATGAGATCCGCGCAACACTGGTTGACCACGTTGTCAACCACGGCCTGACGCTGAGGGAGGCTGGACTGCGAGTACAGCCAAATCTAAGCCGATACACAGTGGCAAGTGTGATAAGAACATTTCGACTGGAAAATAGGTATTTGTACTGTATTCTATGCACTCAGCAATTCTGTTACCTTTTCCTGTGAAATTACTGTACTATTGTATGCTGTTTTTTTTTTTTCTACATAGGATTGAGGGTCAGGAACGACAAGGGGGAAGGCCTCCTATGTTCACAGAACAGCAAGAGAGGGAGATAGTAAACATGGTTTTGGCCAACAA
This sequence comes from Rutilus rutilus, assembly GCF_951802725.1. NCBI lineage: Eukaryota > Metazoa > Chordata > Actinopteri > Cypriniformes > Leuciscidae > Rutilus > Rutilus rutilus. The sequence goes on along the minus strand of NC_140210.1, from coordinate 45,537,329 downwards.
TGCTATAACACTCAATCAGCTCCAAGCTAACATTGTCAATAACCACGCCACTTTCAACGATATCCATCAGGTCTCAACATCAACACTGGCACGCATCCTAAAAAAAAACCATATTCAAATGAAGCAAATTTATCGAGTGCCTTTCGAGCGCAATTCTGAAAGGGTGAAACGACTGCGGCATGATTATGCAGAGGTATGTATTCACTTTAGCAGTGTGATCTTGCATACTGTCTCATAATCTTTTACTGTACTGTAATATGTATACTAGATCTACACTGAACTACACAATTTTGCCTGACACTGTTCTTCAGAGAGTTTTACGAATGGATGGAGAAGAGATCCAGCATGAGTTCATTTACGTAGATGAGGCTGGGTTCAACCTGACGAGAACACGAAGGAGGGGAAGAAACATCATTGGCCACAGGGCTATAGTCAATGTCCCAGGGCAACGTGGGGGTAATATAACACTCTGTGCAGCCATTACACAGAATGGGGTCCTCCACCGCCATGCCCATATGGGCCCTTACAACACAGCACTCATACTTACATTCTTGGACCAATTGCACAACATAACAGCAGCAAATCAAATCAATCATATGCAATACATTGTTGTCTGGGACAATGTGTCTTTCCACCGCTCTGCTCTGGTTCAGAACTGGTTTCAGCAACATCCACATTTCACCGTCCTATATCTTCCACCATACTCTCCATTCCTCAACCCTATAGAAGAGTTTTTCTCGGCATGGCGGTGGAAGGTATATGATCTCCGTCTCCAGGCTGAGGTACCCCTCATCCAAGCCATGGAGGAGGCCTGTGACCAGATGGAGGTAGTAGCAATGCAAGGATGGATTCGTCATTCAAGACGTTTCTTTCCAAGGTGTCTTGCTAATGACAACATTGCCTGCGATGTTGATGAAATTCTCTGGCCAGATCCAGCTAGGCGAAGAGACAATGTCTAGTTTTATTTTTTTTTTTTACAGTAAACTTACAGTACAATACGTAAAGTGACATTTTGTTACAGTATTATGAATCTCCAGGTCAACATTTTGGGCGTGTTGAGAAATAAATGAGTTTCTTCAGTCTGCAACATTGGTCTTGTGTAGTGTTTGGTGAATTTACATTATATTTGTACTTTGTTGATGGTAGCCTACTCTAATCATAGGGAAGTAGAAGTGCTAAAAGTGTTTTAGGTTTATCACAGCAGAGTGTAACTCGTGCAAACAGAGTATAGTAATGTGAAACGTGTGTGTTTCATATGGTAACAAAGTGTGGTTTTTAAACAGAAGTGTATAGTTTTTACAAGAGTGTTTAATTATGCAAAGGATCTGTAGTGTTTTGCTAATTGGGTGTGTGGTTGTGCTAATTGTGTGTAGTGTTTTGAAAACACGGGCCCTGTTTTGAAAATTGTGCTTAAGCAATCCAAAAAAACTGTAACATTTGCTGCTATCTACTCACGGCTTTAGTTTCCCATCTAAAATTAGGCCCATTCATTCATTTTCTTTCAAACATTTAATTTTTCTATATTCAGAGATTTATATTTAAGACATTAATCTCATAACATTGTTTATGCAATTGTAATTGCAGTGCAAATAATGTAGAGAGGTAGACTGTTCCCAGGTTTTGGGCCTGCAGTCGCAAAAGCGCGATCGCCTCGTTTTCTAAGTCTAGATCTAGGCACAATGAGTCGACAGTGATCACTAGATCTCAGAGTTCTAGAAGGAGTGTATGGATAAAGTAGATCAGTCAGGTACTGAGGGGCCAATTTGTTGAGGGCTTTATAAACAAATAATACAATTTTAAAATCAATTCTAAATTTGGCAGGTAGCCAGTGCAGTGTGGATAAAATAGGGGTGATCGACTCGTACTTGCAGGACTCAAAACATTCACCTCATAACATTGTTTATGCAATTGTAATTGCAGTGCAAATGCATAAATACCACATTGGTGTGTGTTCAATACTCACTGCTGTATGTGTGTGTGTTCAATACTCACTGCTGTGTGTGTGTGTGTGTGTGTGTGTGTGTGTGTGTGTGTGTGTGTGTGTGTGTGTGTGTGTGTGTGTGTGTGTGTGTGTGTGTGTGTGTGTGTGTGTGTGTGTGTGTGTTCAGTACTCACTGCTGTGTGTGTGTGTGCACTTGGATGGGTGAAATGCAAAGCACGAATTCCAAGTATGGGACACTATACTTTGCTACATGTCATGTCACTTTCACTTATCTAAAGTCACTTCATGCAGCTTCTGTGCTAATATGAATTTTGTTTACACTGATTCATTTAATTGGTAACGATAGTGAAGTGACGTGACGTTAGGGGTGTGCGATATTGATAAAAAGTGTGTTTATTGTCCTGGTACCTCGGCAGGTTTAGGACTGCCATGGACAGCTGACTCTGGTGGTCAGTTCACAGCAGTGACAGAAATTATTTTTCCCAGTACATTTCAATTTATTTTTACCTTTTATGGGATTTTTACCTTTATAAATCCATTTTTTAAAACTAATTATGTGCATGCATCATTTTATGTGTCTATTTCATAAATTTAATCAAATTCAATTTTAATAATAAGGCACAATAGGGCTGTTATCAATCAAATTAAATAAGTATCAACAAAATTAATCTTTGCAATGGAGAGGAAACAGAAGCTGCATTTGAAGTGGCATTTAGATGCATTTACACAGAATCATTAATGCAGCTCAGAGGTGACAAATGAATAATCTGCAGTTACAAATGCATAAATAATGTTTTGATGTTTTAAAGATAAAACGTTGAATATTGGTATTTGAAATGATTTAAAAGATGAAAAGATACTTTAAATGTGAAATTAAAACCGCCAGTAGGTGGCAGCAAGACACTGTTAATGAGTGAGTCATTGAGATTCAACCAATTCATCCTAACGGCTGATTCATTCAGGAATGTCTTAATCCATTTTAGTCACTGATTCAACAGATTTGCTCAAAAAGCTGATTCATTCAGTAAGGAAACACTGCCATGTGTTGCTCAGAGACGCGATTACAGTGCTGTGGCTTTGTTTTGAACTATTTTGTTTGGCGAAATAGAGCAAAAACAGGCAATATGGTGTCTAAAATGTAAGTCACTTAATATTAACTTCTTGTTTATTAAACTTGTATACAATCAATGTCACATTTGTTACCATACTGATATCTGGAGAAAAACACTCTAGTCTAACACTAGTGTAATCTACTAGACTACAACACGTAGTGTATGCATGCTCTCTCTGGGTGTGTGTGAGGGATAAACTCGATAATGTCAGATCGCACATCATTAAAACAACAATTACCACATTATCGCAGACAAAATATATCGCACACCCCTACGTGACGTGTAGCCAGGTATAGTGTCCCATACTTGGAATTTTTGCTTTGCATTTCACCCATACAAGTGCACACACAGAGCAGAACGTACTGAACACACACATACAACGTGAACACACACACATAGTGAACAGCCATTTTTGCATGCGGCGCCCAGGGAGCGATTGGGGGTTCGATGTCTTGCTCAAGGGCACCTCAGTTGTGGGTAAAGAGAGTGGAAGAGTTCATTCACTCCCCGACCTACACTTCCTGCAGGAACCAATCAACGTTCCTATAATGTTGAGTTGTTCATAAAAGTGAAGTTGATAGAATGTTTCAGGAACATCATACTAATCTTGAAAAAAACGTTCCACTAACATTAAGAAAACTGGACATGTTACCGTTTCCAGAACCAAAACAATGTTTGGAAAACGTTCTTAGAACAATAATTCGTTAGCTGGGATAATGCTTCATGTTGACAGTCTCATCACACCTGACAAACACAGCTGATATAAAGAGCTGTTGTGCTCTGGATCATGTGCTCATCTCATTCCTTTCTGTTTATCCCTGAACTTTCCTGTCATTTATGCACTACTTTATAATAAATGCAAAAAGATTAGTTTTACCTGTAACATCAAGCCGAGCTCCAGGAATCACTGTCCATCTTTTATCCTGATCATCTGTATATCTGCAGTAGTAGATGTGTTTATCAGCTTCTGTTACAGCCGTCAAAGTGATGTTGTAAGTGTTTATATTTTCACTGTAACACTGAACTCTTCCTCTCTTCACTGGGTCTGAACACAGATCAGGTGATTCTCCATCAGTTACAACAGGTTTGGTCCAGAAACCTTCTACGAGTTTATAACTCAGAGTATGTGTTAAAGTACAGGATATTGTCACTGTTGATCCCTTTAATGCACAAACATATGAAGGGCTGTAATTCACTCCCCAATCCTGCAGACCATCAACCCCTGAAACACAGAAATTAGGAAAATAATTAAAGAGGCTTTCAGAAACAAATACAGAAATCTTTCATCACACCAAAGATTTTTGTACCTTTATATATTCACCCGAATGAAATGTAGAAATTCCAAGTGTGTGAAATATTTCACTAATATTAATGAATCAGTTTGTACTCACATCCTACTTTAAGATAAACAGGAGGAGAGATCAGATGTTGATGTCCGGTAACGCCACAACTGTAGTATCCGGTATCAGAACGACTGACTGACTGCAGATGAAGCTGATTCACTGTTGGATCAGTTATTCTCTGTGTGTTTCTGTTCCAGATGAATGTTGTTTGTTCAGGCAGAGAGCAGCTGCTTTTACATGTCAGAGTGACTGAATCTCCCTCTTTCACTCTCTGCTGTGTCTCCACCTGCAGGTCTGACACAACAACATCAACAACAACATCATCATCAACATCAATAACAACAACAACATCATCATCATCAACAACAACAACATCAACAACAGCAACAACATCATCATCAACAACAAACAACAACATCAACAACAACAACAACAACAACAACAACAGCAACAACAACATCATCAACAACAACAACAACATCAACAAGATTCACTGTCAGCTTAAACCTCTGATGGTCTTTATTTTTGTCTACACTCGTGGTCTTTGGGGTCTCCAGAGACCCCAGACAATAACATTACATTTTGTAACAAGATAATAGTTTTTTTTTTTTTTACAAATGTAATTTTATTCTGTTTGTTAATGTTTTTACTCAACATTTGTGCAGTTTTTGGAGAATTTATGATATATTTTACATTTCTATAAATAAATAAATATTTATTTAAATAAGCTTTTTACAAAAAAACTTCTGAACTTCTGAAAAACATTTGATGTAAAATTCACTTTATAAAAGACCCAGATTTCTAACTTTCGTTCATGGGGATAACATGGATCATTTTAAATGGTTTAATGTAACATTTATGCCCATTTTTTGGAAAATGCAGTTTTAAAATAAAAAAAAATCACTTTAACCACTAGATGGCTATAGAGCTCCACTATATGCTATTTGCTATTTGACTACCTGAAATATATCTTTTCACAAGTTGGATTCAGTTGGATTCATATCTAAATATTATAAAATCACAATTATAACAAAAAATATATATTTTTGTCAAAGTTTAGCATTTTTTTGTACTGATGTTCAGTTAAGGTAAAAAAGTTACTTAGTTCACCTTTAACAACCAGATTTAACATTGACGACACGAAACACAGAAATGAGGAAACTAACGCCGGTTTCACACCGCAAGCGTCAGCGGCACGTGAGCAGCGCGTATTTTTTTCGGCGTCCATGTTATTCAATGAGTGCATTCACACCGCACGCAGAAGCGGCGCGGCAGCGCGTAGCAGGAGCAGAGCAGGAACAGCAGTGCCGCGATAGTTTCGGCGCCCAGTCTATTTTTAACGCGCCGCTTACGCTGAATTAAAGTGACAATGCATTGATCATGGCCAAAATACACCGCAGTTTTATCCAAAAAACGCATTGATGATATCTATTGTGTTTTAAACAGTCAATCAAATGACCAACAGCAATTTAAAAAGAAAACAAATGTCCAAAAACAAACTTGTTGCCAGAACAATAAAAACAAAGATGAACCAAAAGTTATATAGGCCTAAATGAAATTATTAATAAAATAAGCTTCCTGACAAGTCTTTTCTCTTAAATGTAGGCTATTTGAAAACGAAATAAAGCAATGCCAACTTATCCATTATAGTAGCCTACTCTGTCTGTACAAAACCAGCAGTTCAGGCGCGCATGACAAAAGCTGCCAGTGTGAAAGCAAAACGCGCGTGTCCTGCTCCTGCTCACCATATGCACTGCTCCTGCGCTGCTTACGCTCTGCTAATGCATGCAGTGTGAAACCGGCGTAAGGGTACGTTTGTAAACACGACAACGATATGCTTAAAACTGAGACGTTTTTCCTTTGAGTTTTCCACGTACAGACGACATCATTGTCAAAACGATCCCCATTCACACAGATCCGTGAAAACGACTAGACCCTGTTTTCTGCTGCCATAGATAATATACAATATCACTCAATATTACTATTAAATATTATGGTAATATGGCCGTAAATGATTCCTACCTACGACATTCCCTTCTCTTATAAAAGACCAGTAACTAGACAAGGCAAACTCGGAATAGGCAGGGCAAGACACGAGGTATATTCGACGACGAACTGAACACTTGAGGTGCATGTGCACGCCGTCTGCGTTTTCACGAGTTTGTGCTTTTGAGGTTTGCTCAGAGATAAACTTTTTTCCCCAAAAAATGTTCAAGGCTTTGCGTTCTTGAGCCTCAGGCACTGTTTTGTGCAGATGAGCGGGCCGGAGTGCGTTAAAGGAGAACTCCGGTCAATTTTAACATTGAGCTCATTTTTTTGTACATTTGGAGTGCTGTCAGTACAGAGAACAATATATAGTCAATATATAGTCGACAGTAGTCGATTGTCGAGTTCACGCGCGTGATCATAGGTACTAAACCTATGCGCGTGAACTCGACAATCGACTACTGTGGACTTCGACCGAAAACAGGATGTAAGTACAGGTATGTGCGCTGGCTGAATAAACATCATTTTTTATATATTTCTTTCACATCTACTGCAGTCAGATTCACCCGCGTTCACTCCAAAGGAATCACTCATATGACCTGTGCACTTGTAATGACACATCAAGGATGTTAAGAGGCTAAAAGCAGGTTTAAAACTTGCCCCATTGAAGTCAACAGGGTGCAAATTTTAAAAAGAGGACAACACGGTGTAGGTAACACCGATTTTTGTCGTTGTTCTCTGTACTGACAGCACTCCAAATGTACCAAAAAATGAGCTCAATGTTAAAATTGACCGGAGTTCTCCTTTAATGGGTTTCTGTTATAACGGTGTCGTGTTAGCGCCCCCTAAATTAATAATGATCATTGCAACGGAAGTGAACCAATCAAAACTAACTTTAGCTGGACAGTAACTTTATTCTAGAGCTGATGTAAAGCCAAAACAATCTCTGTTACTGTCATTTTCTATTATCACTGTAAAGCTGCTTTGAAACAATCTACATTGTTAAAAGCGTTATATAAATGAAGGTGACTTGACATGATATTTCATGACTCTTGCCGCTAGATGGCCTTATAGCACTATTTGGAGCAAATGAGCTGTTCCTCCGGGTCCCAAAGTCCGTTTTTCTTCAGTATGCATTCAGACACACATGTAGACATTATTAAAAAAAAAAAAAAAAATTGGTAAAGTTTTAGCATTTTTTGTTTTAATTTTGAGAATTTTTAGGTTTTTCTGTGTGTACTGAAGCATTCCTCGCATTCCATTCATTCCTATGGGGGTCAATTTGACACGAGGGAAGGATTACTTTTTTAAAGGTGACCTATTATGCCCATTTTCACATGATGTAATATGAATCTCCTGTGTCCTCAGAATGTGTCTGTTAAGTTTCAGCTCAAAATACCACCCATATTTTTTATTATAGCTTGTCAAATTTGCCCCTATTTGGGTGTGAGCAAAAATGCACAGATTGTGTGTGTCCCTTTTAATGCAAATGAGCTTCTGCTCCGCCTCCTTTCAGAAGAGTGTTCAAATCCAGCGATGTACTGGCCCTCGTTGATGAACCAGTCATGTGTAAAATGATTTGCGCAAATATATAACATTTTACATTCGCATTCGATTGTCGCATTTTGCCCCCTGGTGTCAGTTGAAATTGGTCGTGAAGCAACTGTTACCCTCGGCTATTTACAATGGTAAAATGAATCATTTTAATGAATGTAATGCATGCATGAATATATCCACACAAAACAAATGACCCTCAATACATCTAAAATAAAATAAAAGTCGATTTTATAGAGCTGATCAATATAAATATTGATTTAATAATGATAAAAAAAAATTTCAGCCATAATTATTAATAACCGCCATTTTGCAGGAATAGCGTTTATGTTAAAGTATTCAAATATTGGTAATTCTAGCTTCGCGCTCATAGTTTTGATAAGAATACATCACAACCGGTCGACCGGTCTCATATGGTCTAGCCGCAGAAGTTCTGCCTGTTAACAAAACGCCTACTTGTTTCACGTTAATGTTTTTTTATTTATTATTATTATATTTTTTTGGAAACGCACAGAGAAAAAAATTTGTTGTAACTGCTCGCACACCTGATTATTAGGGGCCAAGCCCCGAAGGGGATAGCCCCTATTGTATCTGTTAGTTTTCTTCTTATTATTATTCCGTAAATGGAAGTCTATGGCAGCCCTATGAACCGTACATAGGAAAATGATGAAATTTGGTACACTTCTAGTGATGCTAATGAATAGTAATTGGACCAATTTTTGAGCCTCTAGGACCAACTCTATAGCGCCACCACCAGTTCAAAATTTCAACATTTAAATGGTTATAACTTCTGAACCCTGTGATCTAGAGACATGAAACTTAGTACATCTGATTCCTCTCATCATCGTGATCACAACCAATACCTTACATTAAGACTCCGCCCATTACAGTAGTGGCCATTTTGAAAAGTACAGTATTCAGTTTTTTCGCTACTCCTCCTTCAAAATTTGTCCAATTTTCTCCAAAATTTGCTCAAACGATCATTGGACTGAGCCGCACAGAAGTGAGTGAACAGATTTTTTTTTATTCATTTCTGTTCAAAAGTTACGATGTCGCAAACTTAACAAGGTCCACCCAAAATCGGCTAAGAGGCTGTATCTCGGCCAAACTTTGATCAATCGAAACGAAAATTGGTACACTTCATGAGAAGCATGATCTGAGGTTCCATGCCAAAGTTGGGAACAGCGCCACCTACGGGTCATGAGATCTGGAAAATTGCTATTTTGGCCAATAACTTTTGAACAGTTTGTCAGAAAATCATAAATCTGGTATCTATGGATTCCTTGCATCATGCCAAATCTGTGGATACTGAATTATTCAAGATCGGATGAACCACGTGTCCGCCATTTTGAATTTTGTCATAATTTGCAATAACTTTTAAACTATTTTACATATCTTCACAAAATTTAGTATGGATCATCGACACAATGTCCTGAAGGTCTATGAGAAGATTGAGCACAGCGCCACCTAGTGTTCTAGAGATATAAGGTCTTTTGCAAAAACACTTATAACTCTTGAAAACATTGTTCAAATTTTGATTTCTTTATGTCATTACGTTCTTTGGCTTATGCCGGTTCCGACGACATCTAATTTGTCATTTTCCAACAATGTGACTGTCCGCCATATTGGAGCAAATGAAAAACTGTTTTTTCGCTACTCCTCCTTCAGATTTTGCTCAATTTTGCCCAAATTTTGATCAAATGTTCTTTGGACCAAGCCGCACAGAAGTGAGTGAACAGAATTTTGATTTTCGCTACCGTTCCCGAGATATTCATCTTCAAATTTGACCTAGCCTGCATTTTTTGCCTTATGCTAGTTAACTTAGCATAATAATTGGTTAGCATGCTAACCAGATGCCATTCTTTCTAATGTGGCTCTTCAGCTATCAGGATAACCATAAGCTACATTAGCATTAAGCTAGCTTAACATGCTAATCTCGTTAACATGTATTTTGTCTGCTTATTCTTACACTGAAACCTCTCCTCTGCAGCTTTGTAAAACATGTCCTCTGGGTGGTGCAATCTGTTCAACCATGTGTCATGAATCCCGAACCATTCTGGTCGTGGGTTCGAGACCAGTGTGGGGCGACTTTGAAATTGTGTATAAATTGTCATTTGAGCTCCTTTATTATCTGGGTAAGAGCTGTACTAATGTTTCTTACACTGGGATTAGAAATAAGTGTGTGTTTTTTTCTACATTATGTGTTTGTTCTAATCAGAACTTCTGTTCATTTTGATTTCATCTGTACTTCTGAACCCATCAGTTCTTCATGTACATTCTATGTCTGCTGTTTTTGCTCTTCTGGCTCTGCATTGCGCTACAGCCCTACTGTGCTACAGTGGCTTGGCCCCGTATTGCTGCTTGCAGCTATATTTTTTTCCTTTGATTTGTCGTCTCATTCGTTTCTTTGCCAGATTTCTCACAAATGTATGACTTTTGGAAGTGCAATTTGATAACCATATGCAGTTTTAATAAAGTTGAATAACCTTCTATGTCATTTTTACTCTTCAAAGTGTACACTTGCAGGTGTTGATTATAATGAATTTACTGTTAGGCCCATAAATAATAATAAGGATAAACAATATTTAAAAAGTATATAATTTTAGAACATATGACTAATTAAAAATTAACCACAAAACACAACATGCTAAATGGGGGATATCTATAGGCCTATCTAGCATAAAAAAAAAAAATGATTGTCAGAAGGTTATCTCTCAGTTGCTGAATGTTGCATAGCAACGTTGTTACAGCCCTGTCACGTCGTACAATTCTATGTTGTTACAATGTTGCGAGCACGTAGACAGCGACGTTGCCATAGCAGAAATGCAACGTGCCACAGACGTTGCCACAACGTAAATGTGTTTGCTGGGAACTGTCTTGCTCTCTCTCGCTCCCTCTAGCACAGCGGTTTACAATAGGTGAGGCGCGCCTCCCCTGGGGGGCGCCAAAGAGCCACAGGGGAGGCGCGACACGCAAAGAAAAAATAACTTTGCAGCTCTATTGATATCGGTAATTGTGTGTGCGAGTATTAGCTTTAAAATGCGTCGTTTCCTTGTCCCAAGTCAACAGAAGTCAGCATTAAGGGAGGATACGGAGCCCGGGAAGTCACCTGTGTGAGTAAAAAAACGATCCGTGGCGACGGTTTTGCAATCCGTCCGCTCAGTTTATTAACAGTAGCCTATACTCACGAATTCTCAAACTGTTCTCTCGGTTTAACAAATCGTGCCCACGGATTAATAAACCGTACCCACGAGTTTCTAATACGCGCTCTCAGACTTGTTAACCGTTCCTTCAGTTTTTTCAAATTCATAAACCGTGCCCACGCTTTCGCAATCCATTCCCACATAGTATTGCGTGACCAGTTCATAATGTATCAGTGCACCTTATGAACCATGGCGTTAACTCTGCGTTTCTGTCAGTGCGTGACTACAGCTCGTTAATAAACTACAGCTGTTTTTATTTATTTTTTTATTGATCCATTTCATACAATCCATCTTCATTTGTCAAGTCCACTTGCGCAAAAACGTTTTTCATGTTCAACTGTTTTTTTGTGTGTGGATGCTGCTGATAAAACAGCTTCGCCGAGACTACAAAGAGACATGCATTTGTGTGTGTGTGTGTGTGTGTTTGTTTGTTTCTTTAGTTTCCCGGATATAACTTGCCTATTTAATGCACAATTTTCCTTAAAAATGATATTATCAGCATTACAATGTAAGTAAATGTAGCCGTGTAAAATGTAAGGGATGATGCCACCCTTCTACAACAATGTGCATTTACGTTTAGATTGTAACATATTTAATGGCATGGAATTACAGTGTAATTAGTGTTAGCCTACTATCTTAGCCTTTTTCAGTTCATTAGGTGAGGTAATCTGATAATATTAGTGATTCTCATTTAATATATAAATTATAGTGCACAGTGTTTATTATCAGGGAGTAGAATCTGCAGCTCAGTACTCACTACTCATGAGTACTTTTAAATAAGCTACTTTTTTACTCTTACTCAAGTAGTTTTTTGGACAAGTACTTTTTACTCTACTCACACTACATTTTTTTGACATGTAATGGTAGCCTACTTTTACCTGAGTATGTTTTTTCAGTACTCTTTCCACCACTGATTTAGTTCGAGATGATGTGCATCTTCTTCAAATGTGCGCTTAAAGCCCAGACACACCGTGCCGATTTCAGCCGTCAGCTGTCGTCGGCGGTAGCTTTGGCACCGATTGCACATGTTAAGCATGTTTAGTTGACTTGTGGTTAGGCCTACTGATGTTCAGTGATTATAAAGTAGCCTCAATTAGGCCTGCATGAAGTTGGAAATTATTTGCTGTTGCAAAGAATCGTTTATGAATGCACTTTTAAGAAAGTTGTGGAAATAAAATAATATTTACATTTTATCAGTTGTTATTGAAACTCATCATTGCCTGGAACACACAAAAGATGGCATTTACTGCAGAGGCGTGTGTGGGGTAGGGCAGGCGGATGGGATTTTGGGGAAGGGGGGGCTCGGCTGTCCTTACTTACTCTAAGGGGAGGCTCACATTCACCCAATTTGAAAACCCCTGCGTCTAGCATATGAATCAAAATCAATTGAGAATTGACACAATGGTAAAAGATCGGAAGACCGAAGTTTCACATGGAGCATTCGGATATTTTTTCCCTGAATTACAGCTGGGTGTGAATTGTGAAAAAAAAAAAAAAAAAATTACGTTGCCTTATCTTCTCTGAAAAGCGTTCCGCCCATTCAGCTGACATAAAAAACACTTTCAATAAACAAAACAAAACCTATCCAAAGATGAAATGTTTTCTGTGTTGACAAATCTTGTGCGATGTCCTAACTGCCGAAATAATCACACAACGCATACAAGTTTGCTAATGACACGTCCGATTCGCGAACTAATGACTCATTTGAACCGATTCCATTTAATGAATGGTTAAAACATCTGGGGTCTCATTTATAAAACTGTGCGTAGGAACCTTACTAAAAGTGTACGTGCGCCCGAAAGCCAAAAAAAATATTCAGACTTATAAAACCGTGCGTACGCCAGAACCTGCGCAGAATTCACTTTATAAATCCCAGTCAGCAGAAGATTGTGCGTACATGCGTCTCCACCCGAAATAACCATATATGGAGCTTACAACGCCTAGTTTTACTATGCAGATCCTCATCTACATATCATTTGCATATGATTATTCATCCACGTGATAACTTAAACGTTATCACGTGGATGAATAATCATATGCAAATGATATAAACGGTACAAGAAACATTACATTAATACAAATCAAGTAGTTGTCTATCCTTGCCTTGTTTTTGAATAGCCTACATAAATCAAATAGTGTAAAATACATTTCAGAGAAAGTTTTTCTCAATCTTTTCCACTGGCCGAATTGTATTTTTAATTGATTTATATTTTTAATGGAAACAGATAGGCCTTGGGCATTATTTGCACGAAACTATTTTCTCAGACAATCTGGTATTATCATGATAAGCAATTATCTCTGTGGTTAAAACATTAAAGCACGCCACAGGAAAAGTGTTCAAAAACAATCGCATCCACAACAAATATTTCTAATGATTGAATTTTAAAAAATGTTGTAACTTCAGTAATGATTTCATGTTTAAGTGTTTAACTCCATTAATTTGAATGGCATATTTAATATAAATGTTTATATCAGAAGTATTTTATTTATTTAAACTGTTATTTGCGTCAGTTTCACTAAACGGCTCAACACGCTCGCTGCCGCGGACATTTAAGAAGGAATGGATATTTGCTTCAAGTGACAGGCTAGGTGATTGAAATTGTATTTGTATTATCTTTCTGTATATGTTTAATTTTCTTTAGATTTTCTGTATAAAAGTGACCAAAAATACATTTAACTCCAGCTCACCATCGGTGTCGCCAAAGTGCTCCATCTCCAAAACGTTCGTACGCATGGGTCAGAGTTTGCGTGCAGGTGCGCAAATTTTCCCGTCAAGTTTTTCTTTATAAATCCCACCTTTTGCGCAGGAACTGGCGTACGCATGTTTTCAGCCCCGTTTTGTGCGTACGAAAGCTTTATAAATGAGGCCCCTGATCTGTCCAACACTGAATCGTATAATGATTCGGTGTATAACTAATCGGTAACACTTTACAATAAGGTTCCATTTATTAAACTCTAGTTATAGATCAGTTAACATTAACTATTAATAAACTGCACTTCTACAGCATTGCGTCGCCGACGCCAGACAAATATCTAGCATGCCAAATATCTGGAGCTGTCGGCCGACTCGATATGCCTGTGGTGTCACGTGTCACGACGAACAACAGCCAATGATCAGCTTTTTATGACATTACAAAAAAGCCTTTTGTATTTGTAACCATCGTTGCCAAACCACAACAGGCCGGCAGCTGCTTTTTCATTATAATGTTTTACTCACCTCCAACTCTCTCTGACAGACAATCCCTGCTGCCCCTCGTGTGCTTATCCATCCTTTCACCCATATTCCATAATTCTAAACAGATCATTGCGCAAACAATATATATATATATATATATATATATATATATATATATATATATATATATATGTATATGTGTGTGTATATGTGTATATATGTATATATATATATATATTTCTTGCGCATGTTTTCGTGACATAATGTGGTTTTGGGACCGGATAGAGTCGTTGGGTGACAGAGTTGTTGTCAGCTCGTGTAGTGTGTAACCCCCTGTTGCAGAACATTTACGTAGTGTCACATAGTGTGAACACCACAACGACTTCAAGACTCCAACGTCTTGACTGACGTTGACTGCCGACGTTTAAAGTTGTGTAGTGCGAACTAGGCATTAGTTAGCATAATACATTAACTAATGTAAACAAATCAAACCACATTTAACACCTCTTAAAATGAGAATGTAAGTGTGCTTACCCCATTTTGGTGTTAGCAAGTGTTAGCAAGATAAACCTTAATAACCTTAATAAACTACTGTATTTTCAGGTTATCTATAACGATGTGTAGAACAATTACCAAAACAATCTTTTAGTGTAGACTGTTTGCGGTAAATGCAGTTGGGTTGTCGAGGTCAAAACTCTAAATAAGCTAAATAACTCAAATAAACTTACTATAATGTTATGTCATTTTTTTACTCTTACACTGAATGTTTGGATTTGGTGAAGGTGTGAATCATTTTTGATTAATATTTAATATAATAAAGTTCTGTGTAAGGAATTATTAACGAAGGAACACCCCCCACCCCACCCCCGCCCCGCCCCGCCACCACAAATTGCTTTCTAATCTGTGGGAAACACTGCCTTTTGTGTTCCAACAAATAAAGGTCATCTGGCAGATCCAGTAACATAAGAAAGTGTGTGATGTGTGTGTTTGTATGATTCTGTGGTCTATTTCTGAGAGTTCAGTAGTTTTACCTGTGACGTCAAGCTGAGCTCCAGGAATCCCCGTCCATTTTCCCTCCGCTTTATCTGTAGTAAATCTGCAGTAGTAGATGTGTTTATCAGCTTCTGTTACAGCCGTCAAAGTGATGCTGGAAGTGTGTTTATCTTCTCTGTTACACTGAATCCCTGCTCTCTTCTGTGGATCTGAACAAAAGTTAGGTGGTTCTCCATAATTTACAACAGTTTTGGTCCAGAAAGCTGTTCTGATCTTATAACCATCAGGATATATTAAAGTACAGGATATTTTCACTGTTGATCCCTTTAATGCACAAACATATGAAGGGCTGTAATTCACTCCCCAATCCTGCAGACCATCAACCCCTGAAACACAGAAATGAGGAATGAAGAGACTTTCAGGTGTATATACAACAAATATCTTTTCACTTTTGATCATTTTTATGTTAGCTGACAGTAAAACACTCATGTCTGTTTATAAGTGTGAAGAGCTCAATCATCTTTTGTTAAAATATCAGTATAGTGAGTGAAACTGAAGACTCACCCGCAGTCATGATCACTACGATCAGAGGAAGAGACTTTATGAGAGACGACACCATAGTGACTTCTGCAATCATAAAACTGACAATTATGACATTATGAGCATCATCTATATACAACATCACAAACTCTATTGATAAAGCACATGATGATTAATAATTCACGGCTCATTGAAGGCTTGATGTGAACTGATGATGTTTCTCATGTCAGGCCTCGTGTGTCTAAAGAGCTTCACACAATATTTACACATGAATCTACAACAGATATTGAGCTTCTGGAGTTTAAATCACTTCATCAAATCAACATTCACCTAAAACAGTTTTACAAACATCAATCGTAGCTCTACTGAACTATTTTAAATAACAGTAAAATGGTCTTACCGCTCTGAAGTGTCAATGTTTCAGTGTCGACGCCCAAATGAGGGAAACATCCGCAGTTTAAGGCGTCAAACGCTGCAGTTTTCACACTTTATAAAGTTCATCTAAATGTTGGTCTTCCTCTTCCTGGTTATGAGTGACCGTCATCTCAACTACACAAGAACAACTGGAGAAGAAAGTTAACGTCTCAGATGTCAAACACACATCAAGCTTTACATGTATCTCTGTAGAGCTCAGTATTGTAGATCTTTGTGAGAGAATATGTGAAAGATGTTTGCTTTGAGAAAGAACAGTGTAAAGATGCTCATCATGTCTGCAGGAGCGTCTGAGCAGCATCTTTACAGCTCTTAGTTTCACTTCCTCTTTCTGACACAGACTCTGTGTTTAACACGAAGCGCTGGACGACACACACACACACACACACATGCACACACACACAGTCATAACCATCAGCAACTACACTGAGTTTAAGTGGGTCAATGCCAGTTTCTGGCAGACGACACAAGCACTCAGAGACCAGACCGACGACAGATACAGGAGAAATAGTTTTAATGGTCTTCATAAACACTAATACATCACTGATGGATCTATTTAATAACTCCTAATAATGGAGCAGTAATGTTCACTGCAGAGCCAAATGACGTCCAGCTCCTCCTCAGTGGATCTAATGGGTGGAGGGAGAGAGCTATGGGTCGGTTAGGGTGTTGTTGGACCGTCTCGCTCCACCCATTACACCCAAATTACATCCAGAGAGAAGAGCTGGACTTCTCTCTCCACCCACGACTCTGCAGTGAACAGCCTCTCAAAATAGAGGAATTACATCCATTACTCAAATCTTTCCTGCACTTCCATTGACTTTACTGTCATCTAGTGGTCAAAAAGATCCAGTGCACTTTACTGCCATTACAGCAGCTTTTACATCTGACTCTTGGACATGTTTGACAAAAACAGTGCAAATGCATATCAAACACACTGACTTGTTTAAGCAGTTTCAACGTAATGGAAATTGAACTAAGATCATCTAAGTCCACTTATGAGGCCAAAGACAATGAGAAACAAAAACAAAACAAACATTTAATTCAGACTCAAAACCAACTGAGTGACTGTAAAATCTGCTTATTATATAATTAATTGGATGATATCAGTAACAGGGAGGCTTGCAAAAACACATTTAACCCTTGTGTGGTGTTCAAAACCCTATATAACACCTTTGATGTTCCCGGTCAAAAATGACCGGCCTATAAAAAATAGCTTAAACTTGTTATGCTATATTATCACCCAATATTGTATTCAATCTTTTTGTCAACTTGTTCTCTTTCAATTAGGACTGGTTTTATATTTATATTTGCATCTGATTAATCGTAGGCCTCATGTATCTGAAAGTAGGCATCTCATTTTTTGAGTTAAAAAAGCATTATTTTTGAATAATTTTAGAAATATTAAATAAAATATGAAGAAAATTGGCACTGTTGATCACACTAGTCTACTTTAATTTTTCACCATTTGTTTTGAAAAACGCATATTTTTACATATGTGCATGTGCGTTTGCAAACATTGAGCCCTTGGACGTGTGCATGTGTGGATACATGCATAAGGTCATTGACGAATAAGGTTTTTAAAAGTGTAAAAAAAATAGAATGGAGATATAACTATATTTGAAACCATTGTTTAGTTTACCTAGGTGTTAACAATAAGATTGTGTGGTTTGTACAATCAATTAACACTGTTTTTTGTCATTTTTTACAAGATGGAAAAAATTTGTCACCAAAAAAGTCATTCGGTTTAACCACTGATTTGAAAGTTAAAAACTGATTTGACATTGATGTTGAGATAGTGTATATAGTGTGTACCACAGAAGAAATATTACATAAAATTATCACTGATCTCATAAATGTAATCATTTATTGGACTACTCTAAACACTCCAACATATTCAAGTAAAACATTGCACAGGGAAAGGAGAAAAGGGGAAATGTAAAAAAAAAAAAGAGCCTTATCTGCTTTATATTTGTATTATTGTAGTTCCTTTAGTTATTAAAAACAACATTATTCCATTTAAATATTTACTATATCGGTTTTACCGAATGACCTTTTGACACTTCAAAATCTTTAAAATACCTTTACATGTAGTAAAATATAATTAAAACCTTTTGGATTCAGTAAAAGAGATCAAGCTGTACTACCTTACATACTTTGGATGTTATATATTTGTTTTTTTATTATTATTAAGGCCTTTGGGCAAAAAAATGACCCGTCACGTCATTGACCCATACATGCAACCCAAACACACTGAGATCATATTTCACAAGATCCATGTTTATTCTGAGCCTCACAGTAGAAGTGTCCACTGAAACTGGAGTTAAAGCTGGAGATGCTGAAACTCTGTCCAGATCCAACAGCTGAGGTTTCATTCTCCTTAAATGGTTAACTTTTAAAGAATTAATTTGATGAATTATTACTCAATTCTAATTTGTTAAATTTAATTAATAATATTGCTTGTAATCTGTTGCCTCAATTTTATTGATTAGATATCAATAAAATCAATGTATTCTTTTTTACAGTGCAGAGACGTCTATTTGTTGTCCGTGTTTTCATCTGGAAGACGTAATTTTAGTGTTATAACTCTTTGAAAATTATGAGAAAATGTTAGTTGTAAATGTGGTCATTTTGTTCTGAAAGTTCAAAATACTGGAAGTGAAAATGAATCCTAGTGACTTGAAACTCAGTTTTACCAAAGTCAAAGTCTTTGGTTTTACCTTGATTTGCATAAAACACACTAACAAGATCAGACACTGGTACTTTATACACACAATGAACATAATATTACAAATAAGTCCAGGTGTTTTCATGCAGCCACCCCTGTGCTGGAGTGTGACGAGGGAAGATTTCCTCAATTCTGTGTTTCAAACCACATGTTTTGTCTGTCAGTTCTCTCTGTTGACTGGTTTGTCTGGAACTTGGAGCAAATCCCAAACGTTTTTTTTTTTGCCCCCTTGAAGGACACTTCGGGAAGGGAACGCCATCAAATATTGATTTGAACGCCATATTTTTCAAATAGAAGTGAACAACTGGATCCCTTCACTGAAGAGCCCTTCCACAAGGCCGTTAGTGAAGGGAACATGCAATGGTCATTTCAAGGAAGTAATTTTTTGTTATTTGTGGTCATGTGACCCAGGGAATACTAAATCATTTTAAAACTGAGAGTTTGAGTTAACTAACAAACAGAGCAATTCAAGTTGTTTTGTTCTGTTCTGTCAGTTCTTTCCATTTGTAGCAAAACGTGGCACGCTTAGTAGCGACGGGAATAACGGGGAAAACAACCCAAATAAAAAGGACACGCAAGTACGTTCCACTTAGAAATAGACAGAGGCGTGAGTTTCCGTATAGAAATAGTAGGTTTTATTAAAGTTACAATGGTTGGCCAATAGTCATTTAAGACCAGTACTCAGCACCATTGCCAGCGGTCGAACGAGATAGCAACAAAACAGAAATGAACAATAATAATTGCAGGGGGTTTAGGCTTTCTTGTTGAAGAACGGGCTGGTATGACAGAAGACCCTCACGAAAAGAAAACATATTTCCCAATATATGAATGATCAATATCAGTGTTTCCCCTACCATTATATAAGGGGGGCGCCCCGCCCTCCTAACGGCTCCCCCCGCCCCCCTTGGAGGTCAAGTAAATTTGATTTGATTTTCTTTATAGCGACAGATTACAATTTGTTATTTTATAAAAAAAAAAAACTAAATGGCCCTTAAGTAATATGTTATTTATCTTATTTCCACGATGGCATGTCTTTTCTGTCTGTGTTTACAATTATCCCAATGAGTGCGCACACTCACACACAAACAAACACTTGCGTCACATACAGTTGAGCACTAGCGGACAGAGAGCGCGCGGCTGGAAATGTGTCGCTGAACTGAAGATGGCAACACTCGCTCTACTGCGAGTAGCAGCCGGAGTAGCTCTCCTGCTCCAAGTCTAACGCCCGTTTCACATATATTTCGTTTGCGGTGAGTATTTTTTTTCCGTACCCATGTTAACAGAGCTTTCACACTGCACGAGGATGCAGTCCGTCGATGATCGATCTGTTCCAGTTGCGGTGCGTATACAGCAGTGCAGAGATCGTTTCTGCACCGAGTCTATTTCTGCTGTGCTGCAAACGCTGAATTAAAGTGACAGCGCATGTTTCGTGGTCAAAATGAACACCGATTGACCTGAAAATGTAGTAATTTCACCATAAGTGCGATTAATTAAATAAAATGTAGTAATCTCACCATAAATTTATTTAATTAATTACTACTTTTTTCACTTTAAGACTGAGTTAAAGCAAGGAAAACTACAATTTACCTCAACAAGGCGACATAATGAACAACACTCGTCTTATTCGTGGAGGTGGAAAAACAAGTTCTTTGTGACATGCAAGATTTATTGTATTAAAATTCAAATACAAAAGATTTTAATATAAGTACATGGTTAAATATTTTACCACTTGCTTGAGCAACTTAATATATAATTATATCGAAGTAATGTATTGAATAATACATTGTTTAAATTGTGTTTACGTGAACGCGCGTTCACAGCAATGGTGCGTCTGACAGGATTATTCTCTCCAATAAATGCATCATAGAAATAAAAACTTCTCATAAAAAAAGCCCATTTAAAATTTATATATATATTGGTTAGTATTTATAAATCTTTTTTTAGTTGTTAGTTAAAAAATAAAACTATTTAAGCTCTGGTCCATTAATATTAACAAATACTTCTATAAATTTAACAAAGGTTATTTGCAAAAGTCAATTTTAAAAAGATTTAAATATGTTTATTTATTTTTTTAAAGAGATATCTTATGTTAACATTTTTTAACTTTTACAAACCATTACCCTCCCAGACAACCAATTTATGTGACAGATAGATAGATAGATAGAGATAGATAGATAGATAGAGATAGATAGATAGCGTCTGTGTCAATTTTCCCCAAACCAACCAACCCCCCCACCCACCACAAACCTGTAAACCTAGGGGAAACACTGAATATATTAAATGATATAACAGTATATTTGAAAATATACAGAATAATATATTGTGTTAATATATTAAGTAAAGATCATGTTCCATGAAGATATTTTGTCAATTTCCTACCATAAATATATAAAACATTTATTTTTGTGAGTGAATGCAGCACAATCGCCAACATAAATGAACAACTTTAAAGGCGATTTTCTCAATGTTTCGATTTTTCTGCACCCTCAGATTCCAGATTTTATAATAGTTGTATCTTGGCCAAATATTGTCCTATCCTACCAAACCATACATTAATGGATAGCTTATTTATTCAGCTTTCATGTGATGTATAAATCTCAATTTAAAAAAAATTGACCCATGTGACTGATTTTGTGGTCCATTGTCGCATATATGGAAATGTATTATGTAATATTTTGCATTATATTTTGCACCATGGCAATCAGAATCACACCAACCAGATTCACTGCAAATAATGACACAGCAATAATGACAACCCTTGGTGAAGTAAAGCCTGTGCCGCAGAGAAACAGCCGCTTCAGGAAGCACTCAGCTCCTACAAACAGAGGAACAAGAAGAAACAGAAAATCAAGAAAAGCACAAAAACAATATATTCAAACTAAACATAATAAATATTACAGAACTGTACACCTTAAAGACAAAACAAGGACTTATACTGTCACAGAAGTATAAAGTTCACCCGAGCTCAGAGCTAACTACAGGTCATAGGTTAGCCCACTTGGGCACTGGACGAGGAGGTGATGGACCCCAATAGCAGCAGCGTGGCTCAGAGCCCAGGGGGGAAGTAAGTCGACCGGAAGTTGAAGTCGGCCGCGTGCCGCCATCTTGTAGCAGAACTTCACCTGCAGTTAGCATCCCATTGACTCCCATTCATTTTGGCATCACTTTGACAGCGAATAACTTTACATCTGAGGCGTTTAAAGACTCCATTTGTCCATTATTTATTTCTAAAGAAACACGACAATGTATAAAATGCTCCATTACCTTGTAGCTTATGTTATGGCCCCGTAGAAGCAGTTTTTGTAAAAGTAGGCTAACGATTGCGTCATAACCACGCGACTCTCTGTCGCACAGTAGAGAGATTACCGTATGGACGGGAGGAGAAGCTCGCGGGCAATCGGGGGGACGTGGAGGCAAAATGACAATATAATTAATCAGAATACTTAGCAAAAGTTGCTCCTGCTCCAAGCTTATGGACAGCTCCTACTCACACTCTCCGTCTCTGCAAGATTCGGAAGGGAATGATTCAGATTTCTCTTGGCACAGCTACTAGAAGACAGACGGGTTGCTCACGTGGTCCGTGTAAAGCTTTGCTCGGTTTGAGTCTGCGCGTCAGGAAAGGAAGTGCTAAGAAATCGCTAAAAATGGGCTTCACTTGTCTCAATTGAGTTCCAATGGGGTCGCTGTGTCCATTTCTTTTACTGTCTATGCTCAGAGCGAGGGAGAGGAAGAGGAGATCTACACTGAAGGGTTAGTTCACCCAAAAATGAAAATTCTGTCAGTAATTATTACTCACCCTCATGTTGTTCTGTGTGGGCCTCTGACGTGAGTTCACGTAGTGTAACAGCGCAGCGCAACGTCAGAACGTAGGCTCACTATTGGCCGACGCTGGTCATGTGTGTGATGCTGGCCAATAGTGAGCCTACGTTCTGACGTTGCGCTGTTACACTACGTGAACTCACGTCAGAGGCCCAGACAGAACAACATGAATAGTTGAATAAAGTCATTATTTTTGTTGTTTTTTTGCGCACACAAAGTATTCTCGTCGCTTGATAAACGTATGGTTGAGCCTTGGACTATTTTAAACATTGTCTTTACTAACTTTCTGGGCCGGCAAGTTTCAATAACATGGAAGTCTATGAAGGAGTGAGCCAGCTCTCAGATTTCATAAAAAATATCTTAATCTGTGTTCCGAAGATGAACGAAAGTCTGACGGGGTTGGAAGAACATGAGGATGAGTAATTACTGACAGAATTTTCATTTTTGGGTGAACTAACCCTTTAAGGAGAGACTGCTCTCACTCAGCCTGCCCTAACGCATGACCAGAGGACCGTGATCCAATGACGTAATACTCACGACGGCACATACAGAGATCATAGAGGAGCTTCTTTAGTGGCTATAACAGCACTGGAGCTCCGACCTGGCTATGTCACACTGTGGTACGCACAGATGAGGCCCTGAAGGCACACACACCGAGATCCCTTCACAATGGGCCTGTAATTTTATCATTTATGGTCATGTGACCCAGCGAATACTCGTAATTCGTTTTAAAGCCAGATGGCGGGAGAGTTCGAGTTAACTAACAAACAGAGCAACTCAAGTTGTTTTGTTTTGTTTGAGATATAATTCACATATTTTGTCATGTTATGTTTAAATAAGTTTCATAGATAAGAAATGTGTTAGTAAGGTACAGGGTCCAAAGATGACACGGCCCGTTTTAAAGTTGAGAGCAGAGAAACACACTCACCGTTTGGAAATCGCTCTTGCTCTGAAAGTCATGATTGAGGACTCAATTTTTCCGCGCTGTGGGCGGAGCAACGGCGTCACGTCACAGGCGTTAATCTGATTGGTGTTTAGACTCCTGCAATCTCATTAATCCTGTTTGATTGGTTGTTGTTGCACTGCTGTGCACAAAGATATATTTTTTTTGAATTATTAACTATTAAAATTAATTATTGACTATTCTGGTTCACTGTGTTTGAGTTTTCCATTTTGTCCAATTTCAGTTTTCTAATTCATCACTTATTTACTTCTGGCCTTTCATTACTTATACAGTATACTTATTAAAACCTACAGGCAATGTTTATTAGTGTGACTAATATCCTCTAGATGGCAGTCTGGACACACACATGAAATATCAGTTATAATGTCAGTTATAATGATAAAATACACATCAGCAACGAGAGAAAAGTTTATTTGAGATGCTGGTCTTTTAAACACTACAGAAATCATTAGGATCCTCTATTAAAGATACAGTAGAACAAAATCCAGTCAACAGAGCAATCCAACATGACAGAGAAACTAGAGACTTTAATACAATCAGATACAGATTTTACTGAGTTTAACATGAAAACACTGCTTTACAGGGCAATTATTAACATACATAAATACAATTTGTAATACTCCAGTAAAGCAGACACTAAACTATTGACTACATGTTATTGTGATGTTACTTGAAATATTTGAGTTGCACAAGTTTTCTCCTCTAATGCATTTGCTTATGCAGCACAAACATAAATACGCAGGCTAAAATATAGATTTGCAGGACTAATACAACAACACTCTTATAAACTCAATCATGGGCGTCGGAACCATTGTATATGGGTGGGACAAGACCAATGACCAATGATATTATACCCACTCACTTTTACCATCTCTAATTCAGCACATTTGTCTGTTGTGTTCGCTTTTCAGAGCGCCGTCAGTCAAATCCATTCCACTTGAGGAATTAAAATTATATTTTTTAAGTAAAATTAATAAATTAAACTCTATTTCCGCTGAATCGCTACATTATATTTCTCAACGAGCTGCAACTGACGAAAGTAACCGCCCGTTTTACCCTTCCAGTCAAATATTGCGTTGCAAACATCAATAACAGCTTTAAGTTGTCATTGCTGGCAAATGACCATGGTATTAGGGGGATAATCCATGGATAGCTGTGCACTTAATGCACGACGTGGAGGCAAAGAACCGCCCGGCGTTAAGTGGAGTTTAGTTTACTTGTTTAATTAAAAGGCACCAGAATAAAGTTACATGAAATGGTATTTTCTCCAGTAACATTTTTCTGGGGGAGAAAAAGTAAAACCCACTTTTTTTTTTCTTCCGACGCCCATGAGCTCAATGACAATACACAGCTTAAGAAATCAGAATGTTATTGATAAAGTAATGATGTTTATGAGCTCATAATGATGGATTATCAGTTTGTGAGGAGCATCAGATGTATATTAGCAGTAATACAGTTTAATGTGGATCTGCTGAAGTCACTGCTAGAGTCTCATATTCAGAAGATCTGGACTGAAGCTCAAGAGCCGTGTAGGAGTCATCAGGAGCTCTGGACTGAACAGACTGTGAGAGACAGATCAACAACAGCCTGTTTATGTGTGGATCTGCTGAATCTGAGTGTAAAAGTGTGTAAAAGACATTTACTGACTGTGACTGTGCTGTAAACTTCAGCTGTTCTGGACGCTGGATCCAGAGCTGTGTATGTATCATCACTCGCGTCAGCCGCCTATAGAGAAAGATTTATACACTTATATTGCTTCATATACACTGTTGTATTCATAGTTCAATGCAACAATACAATCACACTGTATTGCAGCTGTAGATGGAGGTGTGTGTGTGTGTGTGTGTGTGTGTGTGTGTGTGTATGTGTGTGTGTGTGTGTGTGTGTGTGTGTGTGTGTGTGTGTGTGTGTGTGTGTGTGTGTGTGTGTGCCGACTCGCCTGCTTTTGATTCCCGTCTTCAGTTCCTCCTCTCCTCTTCTTCCTCCTGAAAACAGAGAGAAAATGATTAAAAATATATATTTAAAAAAGAAAAGGCTTGGAATTGAGTCCATTTGCTTTATATGTGAGATTGATTTTGGTCGATTTTTTTGTGTGAACAGACTTAGATTTAGTGTGCAGATAAACTTCACTCACTTTATGAACACGATGATGATGATGATGATGATGATGATGAAGATCAATCCTCCACATCCCGCCACGATCCCAGAAACTGTGAGCAGAGCATCTCTCTGAACCCCTGAAACAAGACGATCATGAAGATCATTTCACACGTGAGACAGATGAAACTGAAAGAGTGTCTGATTATAGAAAATACCTTTAACAGTGAGTGAAACAGACGCTGATCTCTGAGATCCATATTTATTCTGAGCCACACAGTAGAAGCTTCATAAAAAATAAATGAACTAAACACAAATTCATGTTTTGATGTACAATGGTAATTACTTTCAGAAATTAGACGGGGTTTTTTTACAGCAAGGTTTTACAGTGCATCT
This sequence comes from Rutilus rutilus, assembly GCF_951802725.1. Classification (NCBI taxonomy): domain Eukaryota; kingdom Metazoa; phylum Chordata; class Actinopteri; order Cypriniformes; family Leuciscidae; genus Rutilus; species Rutilus rutilus. The sequence goes on along the minus strand of NC_140210.1, from coordinate 45,511,045 downwards.
ACACCACTTCAATCCCTAATCCACCAATTAACTGAAGTCTTTCTAGAAAACAAAAAATAAGCATATTCTTGGGACCTTATGTGAATTATATAACAAATTAGATTATGGAATAAAAGCTCCTGGTGAGACAGGTGCATTAGAGCTACAATTAGCATCAAGCTTCATAACACAATTTAAAAGATTAATATTACACTTTAACTCAAAACTCAGTTTAAACAACCATTGAGTTTTTGTATTAACTTCCGATCGCGATCTAATGTGGATTTTAATCATAATGATGTTGAAATATGTTATTTTAGCCTTTTATATGCATGTAAGCAGGCTACATCTTAGCATTTATAATGTAAACACATGAAAATACCCCAAATTGCATGAAAATCACACACAAACCATAATCTATCGTAATCATGTGTTTATTAGCTTCTTGTTTCACGTGTAGAAATGTTTCTTTGGGTTTGTTCTTCCCGGAGCTCAGAACGAGGAAGTGTACAGGACAGTGTCATGCAGAAGAGCAGAGAATATGATCACGTAAGATGATTGACAGCTGTACAGCGAATGAGAGAGCGCTGAGATCATAACTGACACAAAGCAGAAAGAGGAGAGACAGAGCTCGCTCTAAACGCTCTTTCAGCTCTTCAGATCACATAATTCAGTGGGAAATCAATAGAAATGGTATTCAGTATGAAGAAATATTTTGCAAACGTGAGAATAAGTCAATATTTCTCCCAATATACGCACTTTTGGACTAAGAGCCGTAACAGATGCTGTTCAGTGAAGCTGTGAACACAATAAACCAGAGCAGACGTGACTGAATATGAGTGCGTGTTTTTATTCTGTTCAAAATATCAAAAAAAATTACAGATCGATTACTTTGCACTCCTGACATAAATTAAGAAATGAATGTCATTGCAAACTAGTTTTATCATAACCAGTGGTCAAATATTGAAGCTGGAGTCTTTAATCTCTCTAATGAGTTTGTCCAGATCAAGTAAAAATGATGTTTTAACTTTTATGTTGAACAACAATAATCTGGGGCCGTCTGAGATCTTTGTACTAATAATGTCATGCAGTCTGTATGATTGGTCCTGAAATTACCAAACAAATCTGAAGTTAACTCTGAATAATCTGTGAACTATTTCACTAATATTAATGAATCAGTTTGTACTCACATTCAACATTAAGATGAACAGCAGGAGAGATCAGATGATGATGTCCTGTAACGCCACAACTGTAGTTTCCTTCATCAGAACGACTGACTGACTGCAGATGAAGCTGATTCCCTATTCGTTCAGTTATTCTCTGTGTGTTTCTGTACCAGATGAATGTTGTTTGTTCAGGCAGAGAGCAGCTGCTTTTACATGTCAGAGTGACTGAATCTCCCTCTTTCACTCTCTGCTGTGTCTCCACCTGCAGGTCTGACACAACAACAACATCAACAACAACAACAACATCATCATCAACAACATCAACATCAACATCAACAACAACAGATTCACTGTCATCACAACATCAGCATCATGGTGATAATAATACAACAATATTATTAAAACACTAAACTGAAGCAGTTTTATATAAACATGATGTTTCTGTGGCACAGATGGTAGTTTATTCAAAAGCTAATAAAATGTTTCTGTGTTTTATTTCTGAGAGTTCACTAGTTTTACCTGTGACATCAAGCCAAGATCCAGGAACCACTGTCCATCTTTTATCCTGATCATCTGTATATCTGCAGTAGTAGATGTGTTTATCAGCTTCTGTTACATTCATCAAAGTGATGCTGGAAGTGTTTATATTTACACTGTTACACTGAACTCTTCCTCTCTTCTGTGGATCTGAACACAGATCAGGTGATTCTCCATCAGTTACAACAGTTTTGGTCCAGAAACCTTTTACGAGTTCATCACTCTGAGTATATGTTAAAGTACAGGATATTTTCACTGTTGATCCCTTTAATGCACAAACATATGAAGGGCTGTAATTCACTCCCCAATCCTGCAGACCATCAACCCCTGAAACACAGAAATTAGGAAAATAATAAAATCTTTCGTTTTCTCCTGCACTTTTCATAACACACTATAAAGATTTTAGTTGGTGTCTAGTAGGGATGTGCCTGAAGCATTTTGAGCATTTAGTAATTTATTTGTAATAAACACTTTAAGTGGGCTATTTAAAAAGTGTTAGTACTATGTATATGTTAAATTATGTTGTAAAACATATGTGCAGAGTGTGATGTCATATTGTGTGTGCACGTGCGTCTATGGTGCGTGTGAAAGAATATGTCAAAAACATTCGTCCGCAGCCGCTCTACTCCTGACCGCAAGTCCACCGTCAGTGTTGTAGGTAGGCACCGTTTATATACGGTCTATGGTAGGCACTAGGCAGGTTTTTTTGTGTTCATTTCTATTGCATTACGATTGAAAGCAGTATCAATAATGTCAAAAATATGATGTGCAGTCAAGTTCGGGTGTGTGCTGTTTAAATGAGTGTTCTCATCGATACGCTTGTTGTGATTCGCGGAGTTTTGACGAGTTGTATCTGGACGACTTGATATTATTTCTTATTCAAAATGACAATTTGATGGATAATTTTATATTCTGCAATCACATTTTGGTAATGTATTCATTCCGCCATCGCATTTGAGCGCGAAACGCTGCTTGGGTAGTTTCAAAATATAAAAATAATACAATAATTATTTAATTGTTCATATGTGTTTATTCTTGTTAGAAGATCTTTTTTTTTTTTTAACTGATTATGAACACAAATTAAATCACGACATTTATTTTAATTCATGTAATTAATACATTAATTGTATTAATTATAGCATTGATGAAAACAAGCTGATACCAAGGTATTTTAGGCCTACAATTCTAACATAATTTTTCATGAAAAATCATGATTGTATTTATTTATTGTTTTCGAAAGTAAGGTTAATAGTAAGCAGCTTCTTGCAAATGCAATACTCTCCTAAATGCGTAATAAAACCTAAGTGCAAACATTACCGCTTTAATGACTGCCCTTTATTTTTCAGCGCATTTGTTTTACAATATATGACTATTACTGTCATGGTCATGGGATTAATATTATAACTATTATTATGTAGTAGTGTAATGTAGACAGACACAACTAAAAGAGGTTTGAATTTTTCTTTGTTTAATTTGCAGACTCAATATCAGGGTATCTGCACAATTTTTAAAGTCAAATTTAAGGCTTTTTAAGACCTTTTTAAGACCTGAAGAAATCTAAATTAATACCGTACATTAGGGGTGCGCAATATTGACAAAAATATGTCTAGATATTTTCAAAGTTTTGTTGATAATAATTAGATGATATTTTACTGATTGTGTTTTTGTACTGGTACCCTGGCTGGTTTAGGCCTGTTGTTGACAGAAGACTACTCACACACACCGACACACAGCTTTTCCAAAGTTGGATTTGGCCAGGCTCTAACTATAAACAGGAGAAATATCCTCTCAAAACATCGTATAATTTTAACGTTTTAATTAAATGATCCTTTAAATATGAAACTGAAACCACCAGTAGGTGGCGGCACGTCACTGTCTTAATAAGCGAGTTGTTGGAGTCATTTATTCAACCGATTTGATATCGCACACTCCTAAGCACATAAAGAATGAACTTACAAATTTACTCGTTTTCTTCTCTCCTCTCGCGTGCAGGAGACAGATGTAGGCTACTGCCGTAAGTGACGCGAATTGTCACGTGAACAAGCAAATCCACAAAGATAGAATTTAAAAAATAATACGTAGGCCTACGCTAATTAGATAGTTTTAATTTCGAAAGCATTTAGATAAGTCTAATTCAAAGTGTCATCTAAAATGTAAGACCTTTCATAAGTAAAAATAAGAAAAAAAAAATATATATATATATTTTTAAGACTTTTTATGGCCTTAAATTAAAAAAATCTAATTTAAGACCTTTTAAGACTTTAAGGATCCGTGGGGACCCTGAATATGGGTTGGAGCTTTTAATTTTGAGTTCAGGGACCTGGATATTGGATAGGGGGCGAAAAAAAAGGTTGAGAACCACTGTTCTAAAGGGACATGATGATGGAAAAATATATGAGATGGGAGGAAAAACTATATTTCAATGCTTTTGCGTTCAATCCTAATTATATAGTTGGATAATTATGTTGTATATTACAGGCATCCGAGAGCCGCTATATCAATATGCAGAAAATTATCTATAAGAGTTATCTTGTTGTGTTTTAGAAATAAAAAAAAGTGTGCAATATTTCATTATTGTTAATGAATCAGTTTGTACTCACGTTCAACTTTAAGATAAACAGCAGGAGAGATCAGATCTTCATTTCCTCTTACAGCACATCGATAGTATCCTGCATAAGAATATCTGATTGACCACAGATGAAGCTGATTCACTTTCACAATTCCTTCAGTGAATATCTGTGTTTCTCTGTACCAGATGAATGTTGTTTGTTCAGGCAGAGAGCAGCTGCTTTTACATGTCAGAGTGACTGAATCTCCCTCTTTCACTCTCTGCTGTGTCTCCACCTGCAGGTCTGACACAACAACTGTCTGTCATCTTATTGTCTTAATGAAATTCTGTCATCACATCATCAACTTTATATGGTGATAATACTAAAATGACAATAATGACGACACTAATGAAGCAGTTCAGACAGCAGTTATATAATATCCCAGCTAACAGGGAACGTTCTCATAACTTTAGCTAACGTTCTGTCAAGGTTCTCTCAAAGTTGTGAACAAACGTTCTTCCAGTAACATTAATAGAGTGTTTGTTCAATGTTTTCTGGTCTTTAATAATGTTCTCAGAAGGTTTGCACAAAAACATTATTTATACATTGTTTGTTGAAGGTTTTTTAAATGTTTTCATTATGTTGGGAGAAAACATTCTTAGAACAACATTCTTGAAAAATGTTGAGACACTGATTTACTGATCACATCTGAAGTCTAATCACTATCATGATCAGTATACCAGTATTACAGTAGTATCGCGATACTAAAGCTTCAAAATTCTGGCGATGTCGTCGTATTTTTTAAACGGTACTGTATGGCATGTTTCATGTGCGGCAGGTACACTTTTAAACGTTCATTTGACCACGCATGCCTGCAAAAACAGTAAAAGGTCATTTTTTTGAGTGCCGTTGCCTTTTGTGCTCGGTGTAGTAAATGCTGTGTAGAATTAGCGCATTATTGAGTGTTTCCCGATGCTTCAGTTCATTTTGCAGTGAGTTGCGATTGCACGTCGTTGTTCACGCTGCAGTTTATCAGGAGAAAGGGCCTGAAATGATTTACAAAAATAGCAGCTCAAGCAACACTTAATCAACATTATAATAGCTTTATATAAGAATGTATTCTCACAGTGTTCTGTTGCTCATTTGACCACTTCTGGAACAAGTGTAATAGTTCATTTCTAGAAACACCTTTGCGAAGACAATTCAGACGAATGCAATGCCTTTAGTGATGGGTGCTTTCGAAAAACTGCTCGTCTGCTTCATGAAGCTTTGAAACTTTAATCTTTTGTTTCGAATCAACGAGGCTTCGTTACGTCATAACTGTTTAGAAACTTTCAAAATTTCAATGGTTCAATGAATCATGTGGATTCACTGAGAAACATTGAACAAACGTCTCAGGTTTTACCTGATCTCTGATCAGTTTTATACATCTGTAGTCGTTTTAATGAGACAATAGTATAATTAAAAGCAATAATAGTAGTAATAGTGTCTTATTGGCCTGTTTAGCTGAGCAATCCATTGAACAAACAAAACATGCCCTGAAAATTGTTTTGTTTTTTAAATCACATGTTATACAGACACTTGATATTTAATCGTATTAGATGATTAGTTAATTGTATTTGATCGATTTTACTTTCAATAAAGCGTTTGCAATGGTTTTTTAAAAGGTGTTTTTTCTGCATGTTTGGCCTGAGTTTTTGTTGCATTTACACTGTTCTGACCAGCAGGGGTCACCAGAGTGTGGCGTTCGGTTTAACGATTCAGCGACTCAATCATTAACATTTGCTGCTATCTACTCGCGGCTTTAGTTTCCCATCTAAAATTAGGCCCATTCATTCATTTTTTTCAAACATTTAATTTTTCTATATTCAGAGATTTATATTTAAGACATTAATCTCATAACATTGTTTATGCAATTGTAATTGCAGTGCAAATAATGTAGAGAGGTAGACTGTTCCCAGGTTTTGGGCCTGCAGTCGCAAAAGCGCGATCGCCTCGTTTTCTAAGTCTAGATCTAGGCACAATGAGTCGACAGTGATCACTAGATCTCAGAGTTCTAGAAGGAGTGTATGGATAGAGTAGATCAGTCAGGTACTGAGGGGCCAATTTGTTGAGGGCTTTATAAACAAATAATACAATTTAAAAATCAATTCTTAATCTGACAGGTAGCCAGTGCAGTGTGGATAAAATAGGGGTGATCGACTGATACTTGCGGGACTCAAAACATTCACCTCATAACATTGTTTATGCAATTGTAATTGCAATGCAAATGCATAAATACCACATTGGTGTGTGTTCAATACACACTGCTGTATGTGTGTGTGTGTGTGTGTGTGTGTGTGTGTGTGTGTGTGTGTGTGTGTGTGTGTGTGTGTGTGTGTGTGTGTGTGTGTGTGTGTGTGTGTGTGTGTGTGTGTGTGTGTGCACTAGGGATGCGCGGTATACCGGTACTGCAAAAATACCGGTATATATTCAAACAGTACAATATCATAATTTTACTCAATTCGGTATTTGATGCGCTGCTGTTTCGAAGTTCACCGCTAAGCGGCAGTGCGCTACCCAAACTGACGCGTGTCACGCACAACCGGCAAACGGTGACAACGGAGGAACACGATGGATCAAACAGATGAAGCTCATTCTACATGCCCGAAATTAATAAATAAAGAGAGCAGTAGGAGTGAAATATGGCATTACTTTGCCTACAAAAGTAATGAGAAAGGTGAAGCAACAGACCTCAATGCACCACTCATTGAATTTGCCACGGGAGGCAACCAAGCGGCAACCTCCCCGTCTCTCTCTAAACCAACACGGAAGTGAGTTAAACTGCAATTCGTTGACTGGCCGCTTGAGGCTGATGTCAAAAGTGAGTCAAATCTGTATCTCCCCCATGTTAAAATGCCAAATTTTACAGCAGAAAAAAACGTGTTTACAGCCTGGTGTCTGTATGTGGCTTTGGTCTATACAGCTAAGTTTGCCCTTCATGACAACTGTGAGGGGGGTGAATTTTTTTATAACTCATCCGTTTAGTTGATTAATATTTAAAATTCTGCATAATTAAGGGTGTGGCCACTTGAGTGACAGGTGGGTTGTCGCTGATGTCAATGCTAGCCGTTTGTCTGCTGTTACTAGCCGTCACTTCACCTCAGCAAGTGTTAGCTGCTGAACTTGCCATCTCTGCCGTGTTTTGTGCTTTTTTTTCGGGATTATTTCATACAATTTAATACACCCATTAAGTTACTTTGCCCACGGCTTAGGATTCCGTCGTTGTCGTCGAGTATCGTTCGAGAGAACAACCAGCGCTGTATTTCAGTTGTTTTCCTCTGTGAACATGCACTAATGGATGTCTGACAATTTCGTTGCTTTTTGGAGTTTTCAGATTTAAAAACGTCAATAAAGGCTCGTTCGTTCTGCACTCACGGAACAGATAGATTATAATATGCTTATGTACCGTCAGCTGAAATCATGCAGGCGTCGGCGCTTTCTCCGATCATGCAATAAATGCACATCCATGAATGAGCGCGGATTTTCTAGCGCATTTACTTGAACTTCATAGGCAATATATCTATGGTTTAACCCATTTGAGAGGCGGCCAAAATCAGAATTTAAAATGGACTGAATAAGCTCTCTACGAACTTGATGAGCGATGCCGCGCTGACGGACCATAGACTATACAAAAGGAGTGACTGAACACATGTAACGTTATGCACATAAATCACTGTCACACACACTCTCTCAGAGTAATATTAAGAGTTCCTGCATTATACATTTTCAACTAACGTTAGTAGAATAGTACAGAATCACGATACAGTCTCACATGTAGCCATGTCTTTTAACTATTATAATATTTCGAAGGGCAAAAATAGGAACTTTTAATTGGCTTTACTGTCATCAACTGTACGCAGACTTGGTACTGTCAGTTGCATATAACGTTATAGAATTACCTCCCCAGCCTGCATAGAAATAAACATATATCAATGCCCAGCCTGAACTAAAAACTCGATCACCTCGAGCTAGGTGATTTCAGATACAGCCAGGCTCCAGCTCAAGCCCCGCCTCTGCCCATCCGGGAGTGACGCAAGGCCAAGATGGCGACGGCCGGCCCCGCCCACTTTAGGCTTCAAAAATGCTCTTCAGAAACCTACGGGTGACGTCACGGACACTACGTCCATATTTTTTTACAGTCTATGGAGGCAACACATCAAATCTGGCTAAGCACTTGTCACTTGCTCATACTGACTTGTTCGAAGAGTTCAGAGATCGACAGGTGAGTCCATCGTTCAACTGATTTAATTAAGACTTTTATTCATAGCGCACATACATCAGAGCTTATCAATTAAATATGACACGGTAAACACGAAAGCTCAAATGTTGCTTGCATGACATGCTAGAACCAATGAAGTTTAGGTCTCATAATTTTTGCACTTTCAAACAATCATATATTAATTGAATTTGAATGAATAAAGAGATTAGTGATATTCATTTTAGTATTAGTGATAGTAAAATGAATGGCATATCGCTGCTGCTGTGGCGAGTGCGACCCCTAGAGGAATCAGCCGAGAGAGAGAGAGTAATAGTAATATGGATATTACTAATATGAATGTTAGAGTAACACTTTACATTTAAGCTACATTTGTCAACATTCATTAGGTAACCTGACCTAACAGTATTATAGCATTTATTAATCTAGATCAATCAGTAATTATTATTTAAATATACTAATACATGTTTAGCATGTTACCATTACTTTATGCAATGCATTAAACTAATATGAACCCGAACCCAAACACAAACCAAACAGTAATCAAACCAAGATGAATAAATTCTATAAATGTTGATAATTCTCTGTTGATGCATGACAGCTAATGGTTTACATGTCATTTCATTATTCTATTATTATTCTATATTAATCAATTATTGTAGATATTAACCTATTTTAATTGTGTCATTTCAGGTTTCATTTTTTTTTTTTATCAAAATTTAACCTACTGTTAAGTTCCCTGACTGTTTTTTATTTATTTATTTATTTTAACATTTTGATACTTTTTGTTTGCACATTCGGTACTGCAGAGTTTCAAGCAGTGTTTTTTAATAAAATAGTTTCAATTCACTTAAATTTTGAGGCTGGTTATTTGTCACCTGTGGTATCGATTTAGTATCGATACCGAGGTATTAGGTTCTGGTACCGTACCGAAACCAAAATTGTGGTATCGAGCCATCCCTAGTGTGCACTTGGATGGGTGAAATGCAAAGCACAAATTCCAAGTATGGGACACTATACTTTGCTACATGTCATGTCACGTTCACTTATCTAAAGTCACTTCATGCAGCTTCTGTGCTTCTGTGCTAATATGAATTTTGTTTACACCGATTTATTTAATTGGTAACGATAGTGAAGTGACGTGACGTTAGGGGTGTGTGATCTTGATAAAAAGTGTGTTTATTGTCCTGGTACCTCGGCAGGTTTAGGACTGCCATGGACAGCTGACTCTGTCTGGTGGTCAGTTCACAGCAGTGACAGAAATTATTTTTCCCAATACGTTTCAATTTATTTTTACCTTTTATGGGATTTTTACCTTTATAAATCCATTTTTTAAAACTAATTATGTGCATGCATCATTTTATGTGTCTATTTCATAAATTTAATCAAATTCAATTTTAATAATAAGGCACAATAGGGCTGTTATCAATCAAATTAAATAAGTATCAACAAAATTCATCTTTGCAATGGAGAGGAAACAGAAGCTGCATTTGAAGTGGCATTTAGATGCATTTACACAGAATCATTAATGCAGCTCAGAGGTGACAAATGAATAATCTGCAGTTACAAATGCATAAATAATGTTTTGATGTTTTAAAGATAAAACGTTGAATATTGGTATTTGAAATGATTTAAAAGATGAAAAGATACTTTAAATGTGAAATTAAAACCGCCAGTAGGTGGCAGCAAGTCACTGTTAATGAGTGAGTCATTGCGATTCAACTAATTCATCCTAAGGGCTGATTCATTCAGGAATGTCTTAATCCATCTTAGTCACTGATTCAACTGATTTGCTCAAAAGCGGATTCATTCAGTAAGGAAACACTGCCATGTGTTGCTCAGAGACGCGATTACAGTGCTGTGGCTTTGTTTTGAACTATTTTGTTTGGCGAAATAGAGCAAAAACTGTCTAAAATGTAAGTCACTTAATATTAACTTCTTGTTTATTAAACTTGTATACAATCAATATCACATTTGTTACCATGCTGATATCTGGAGAAAAACTCTCTAGTCTAACACTAGTGTAATCTACTAGACTACAACACGTAGTGTATGCATGCTCTCTCTGGGTGTGTGTGAGGGATATACTCGATAATGTCAGATCGCACATCGTTAAAACAACAATTACCATATTATCGCAGACAATATATATCGCACACCCCTACGTGACGTGTAGCCAGGTATAGTGTCCCATACTTGGAATTTTTGCTTTGCATTTCACCCATACAAGTGCACACACAGAGCAGAACGTACTGAACACACACATACAACGTGAACACACACATAGTGAACAGCCATTTTTGCTGCGGCGCCCAGGGAGCGATTGGGGGTTCGATGTCTTGCTCAAGGGCACCTCAGTTGTGGGTAAAGAGAGTGGAAGAGTTCATTCACTCCCCGACCTACACTTCCTGCAGGAACCAATCAACGTTCCTATAATGTTGAGTTGTTCATAAAAGTGAAGTTGATATAATGTTTCAGGAACATCATACTAATCTTGAAAAAAACGTTCCACTAACATTAAGAAAACTGGACATGTTACCGTTTCCAGAACCAAAACAATGTTTGGAAAACGTTCTTAGAACAATAATTCGTTAGCTGGGATAATGCTTCATGTTGACAGTCTCATCACACCTGACAAACACAGCTGATATAAAGAGCTGTTGTGCTCTGGATCATGTGCTCATCTCATTCCTTTCTGTTTCTCCCTGAACTTTCCTGTCATTTATGCACTACTATATAATAAATGCAAAAAGACTAGTTTTACCTGTGACATCAAGACGAGCTCCAGGAATCACTGTCCATCTATTATCCTGATAATCTGTAATTCTGCAGTAGTAGATGTGTTTATCAGCTTCTGTTACAGCCGTCAAAGTGATGCTGGAAGTGTTTATATTTACACTGTTACACTGAATCCCTCCTCTCTTCTGTGGATCTGAACACAGATCAGGTGATTCTCCATCAGTTACAACAGATTTGATCCAGAAACCTTCTACGAGTTCATCACTCTGAGGATATGTTAAAGTACAGGATATTGTCACTGTTGATCCCTTTAATGCACAAACATATGAAGGGCTGTAATTCACTCCCCAATCCAGCAGACCATCAACCCCTGAAACACAGAAATGAGGAAAATAATTAAAGGGATAGTTCACCCAAAAATGAAAATTCTGTCATCATTTACTCACCCTCAAGTTGTTCCAAACCTGTATGAGTTTCTTTGTTCTGCTGAACACAAAGGAAGATATTTGGAAGAATGTTTGTAATCAACAGATCTCGGTCCCCATTGACTACCATAGTAGGAAAAAAATATACTATGGTAGGCAATGGGGACCGAGATCTGTTTGGTTACAAACATTCTTCCAAATATCTTCCTTTGTGTTCAGCAGAACAAAGAAACTCATACAGGTTTGGAACAACTTGAGGGTGAGTAAATGATGACAGAATTTGCATTTTTGGGTGAACTATCCCTTTAAAGAGGCTTTCAGCAACAAATACAGAAATCTTTCATCACACCAAAGATTTTTGTACCTTTATACATTCACCCAAATGAAATGTAGAAATTCCAAGTGTGTGAAATATTTCACTAATATTAATGAATCAGTTTGTACTCACATCCTACTTTAAGATAAACAGGAGGAGAGATCAGATGTTCATGTCCTGTAACGCCACATCTGTAGTTTCCTGCATCAGAACGACTGACTGACTGCAGATGAAGCTGATTCACTTTCAGTGATTCTTCAGTTATTCTCTGTGTGTTTCTGTACCAGATGAATGTTGTTTGTTCAGGCAGAGAGCAGCTGCTTTTACATGTCAGAGTGACTGAATCTCCCTCTTTCACACTCTGCTGTGTCTCCACCTGCAGGTCTGACACAACAACAACAACAACAACAACATCATCATCATCAACATCATCAACAACATCAACAACATCATCAACAACAACAACAACAACAACAACAACAAGATTCACTGTCAGGTTAAAGTTAAGAGTTCATCCAAAAATAAAAATTCAGTCCTTTATCATTATTTATGGTTTTGCGGCGCATATGCGGTCCAGGTATGCGGCGCATCCCATGCAACAAGAGATTAAGACAGTTGCCAAATTGCTTTATGTTACACTTACTCTCACTTCAGCTGCTGTGTAAACAGTAGGGTAGTAACGGTTCACAAAATTCACGGTTCGGTTCGATACGATACACTTGTGTCACGGTTCGGTACATTTTTGATACAGCAAAAAGAAAGAAATGGCAGAGAAATTTCCTTGATTTATTTTTTTTTTATTCTTTTTTTTTATTAAAACTAACATCATAAAGTATGCTTTTTTTTTTACTTTGAGCAATTCTGGAGCTATAATTGACTCTTCTTAGGAGCATATAAAACAAAACAGCTCATTGGAAAAAATATTGTAGTAGTTATAAACAAAGGTTTATTTTAGTTCAGATTAACATTTGAGGGCAGCAATTGTATTCATAATGTCAAAATAAAACCGACGTAATGTTACCTGAAGGCATTATAGCCTACTATTCCTGCCAAACTTCCATAGTTGCAGTTAGTGTTACTACAGTAAATCCATGGTGAATGTTGCTGATCTGTGGATAGTTCATTCATGGCACACACTGATCTATATAGAATGTCATTATATAGATCAGTGATGGCACAATGTTTCTTCCTGGTTTCCACGTCAGCACTGTTTGATCCGTTAATAACGGAGAAATGTGTGTTGTAGTTGTCTTTTGGACTATTCGATAATAATAATGACACAGACACACGGAGATCACATCTAGCTCGCTTTACTTCTCTACCGGAAACTCCCGGATCATACCAACTATACAAACTGTATGGGGTGACCTGGTAAGTACCATTCACTGCCTATACTACATCCCCCTTCTTAAGCATTTAACAAAGTATTACTTTGATATAAAGCAAAACAGTATGCTGTATATATATAACCAGTGTGTCAAATACACATTTGCTATGAACAAGCAATAATAACACTAAATCTAGCATACTTAAGTAAGCACATAATCTTTAAACCATGCTGGTTGTTTAATGATGCGTCCAACTCTTGTGCATTCTGGACGTCTCTCGCTCCTTTTCTCTTCTTGAGAAGACTCAACTGGACCAGGCTTTGGAACAGTGTTATTGCACAAGTCATTGTCGGTGTACACAGAACAATCAGGTTGTGAGTCTTGATTGATTGACCTGTCAGGCCTGAGGTGACGTCTGTTTCTGCGGTAGACTGTACCTGATGCTGTGACTACATCATATGAACGTGGTTCATCACGGATGCTGACAACTTTAGCAGGTTTCCATTTGTTTTTGATTCTCATATGTACTCTATCTCCTCCTTTCAAAGGTGACAATGGTGATGCTGTTTTGTCATACCATTTCTTTTGTCGTGATTGGAGATGCTGCAGTGTTTCTCGGATGTTTTTGGGTGTAGACGGTTGAAGAACAGTTTGACTGGTAGGTAAGGTTGATCGTAAGACTCTACCCATGAGAATCTGGGCTGGCGAGTATTTGAGACCAGTGATAGGAGTGTTGCGGAGTGTTAATAAAGCCAGGTGTGGATCAGTGCCAGACTGAGCAGCTGCTTTCAGCATAGCTTTGACAGTCTTTACAGCTCGCTCTGCCATGCCATTGGATTGAGGGAAATTTGGGCTGGAGTGTATGATGTTGAAACCCCAGTCATTGGCAAATCTAGCCATTTCAGCACTGGCAAAGGGTACATGATCTGCAATCAAGAGTTCAGGCACTCCATGTCTTGCAAACACGGCTTTGAATTGTGCTATCAGTGTACCTGACGTTTTGTCCGACAACTTTAGGACCTCTGGAAATTTGGAAAAGTAGTCCACAATCAGAAGAAATGAACGTCCTTGAAAGTCAAAAATGTCCGCGGCGATTTTCTGCCACGGTGCATTTGGAACTGGATGTGACATGAGTGGTTCCTTTTGATTTTCAGGTCGACTCTCTTGACAGTGAGCACAGGTTTCTACCATCTGACGTACAGCTTCAGTAAGTCCTGGCCAGTAAAAGCATGATCTGGCATGTGCTAGAGACCGCTGTATACCCTGATGTGCCGCATGAAGTCGTTTCAGCACTTCTGGTCGCAATGCACGAGGAATGACTATGCGATCATCTTTCATGAGTAGCTCAGCATCTATGCTAATAGTATGTCTGACTGACCAGTAAGCTTGAGCTGCCAGTGGAACATTTTTCTTTCTGTCCGGCCATCCATGCTCATGTAGCTGCCGTATCAGGTTAAGTTCAGGATCTGACTGTGTGGCTTGTTGGATTCTGTGCATGATGTTACCACAAAGTGATTCTTCCTCCATTGCATAGATAACTTTCTCTTCACTCAGGTCCAAACTCTCTTTTGAATCAGACTGAATGTATGCTCTGGACAGCGTGTCTGCGATGTACATCTGGTTGCCTGGAGTGTAAACAATGTGAATGTCATACCTTTGAAGCTGGAGCAGCATTCTTTGAAGACGTGCTGGTGCTGCGCCTATGGGTTTGGAGAATATCGCCTCAAGTGGTTTGTGATCAGATTGAACTCTAACAGGCACACCATAAACATGCTGGTGGAATTTTCTCAGAGCGAACACTATGGCTAGTAACTCCTTTTCTATCTGGGCATAGTTCTTTTCAGCCGCAGATAGTGCTCTTGAGGCATATGCAATTGGTTGCTGTTTCTGCATTAGAACTGCGCCCAAGCCATCTTTTGAGGCATCAGCCTGCACTTCTATCGGCTCCTTTGGGTCAAAATGTCCAAGAACTGGTGCAGTTGCTATGGCTGTTCTGAGTTTTTCGAGTGCTAACTGCTGTTCAGGATGCCATTGCCAGTCTGTGTCTTTCCTTAGCAAGAGTCTGAGTGGTGCAGTGAGTGTAGCTTCGTTGGGTATGTATTGTGACAGATAGCGTGTCATTCCCAGCAAACGTTGAAGAGCTTTTCTGTCAGAGGGAGGAGGAAATTGCAATATCGCTGCAACCTTGGACTCATCAGGCTTCACTCCCTCAGCAGTGATAACATGGCCTAGGTAAGTGACTTCATTGACCATATACTGCAATTTGTCTATGTTGAATTTCACATTCAGACTCACCGCTCTGTTCATCACTTTCTCCAGGATGACGTCATGCTCTGTTTTGGTGGATGCTGCTATGATCATGTCATCTGCTACCATGAAAACACCTTCAATATCCCCAAAGCTTTCTGTGTTCAGACGTTGAAACACCTCACTCGCTGATTTTATGCCAAAAGGCATGCGATGAAAACGGTACCTGCCCCATGGTGTGTTGAAAGCACATAGATCTGCTGACTCCTCATCTAATTGAACCTGCCAGTAGCCGTCTTTCTCATCAAGGATGGTGAACAACTTTTTGCCGGCTAACTTACTCCGTATGTCCTCCAGGGTTGGAATGTTGTAGTGCTGGCGGAGTATGGCTCTGTTTAAGTCTCTGGGGTCCAAACAGACTCTCAGTGTGCCGTTTTTCTTTTCCGTAATGCATAGACTGCTGACCCATGCTGTCGGCTTAGATACTTTGCTTATGACGCCTCTTTTTTCCAGCTCATCCAGTGTCTCTCTGAGTCGGTCATGAACTGCATACGGTATCTTCCTGCAGCCGTGTATTACCGGTGGAACAGAAGGATCAGTGTGAATATGATGCAATCCTGGAAACTGGCCCAAACCTTGAAACACTGATGCATAGCGGTTAAGAAGCTCAGCTTTTGTGGCAGGTGCTGTTGGTGTTAGAGCATCAACTCTTCTTATGAGGTCTAATTGCACACACGCCTGTCTCCCCAGTAGGGCTGTATTTGATGCTGTAGTCACAAAGAACATCATATCAGTTGTTTTATTTTTAGACTGCACTTGGAGTTTAACAACACCATCTGGTTTGATGCGGGTGCCTCCATATGACACTAGCACTGTGTTTGTCTTTTTGATGTTCACAGGAACCTGAAGCTGTTCAATGATTTTCATTGGAATGACGTTTGCTTCAGCCCCCGTGTCAAGCTTGAAGTTGACAACTGTGCCTGCCATATTCAGATTTGCGTGCCAGCCTGTTTCTGACGTGTTTGAGTGAACTACAGTACCCACAAACAGTGTGTCTATCCCCGATATCTCAGTATCTGTGTCGAGCGCATCCATCTTGGCTCTTGATCTGCAAACGAGTGCAAAATGGTTCTTTTTGCCACATTTTTTACACACTTCATTGTAGGCGGGACATTGCCTGGGCATGTGAATGCGTCCGCATTTACCACAATTTTTTGAGTGTTCTCTCGTTGGCGGTGTCATTTGTTTGTGCACTGCTGGTTTGTTTGATCGCCATTTAGACTGCTGGCCTTTTTTGGTGACGGCATGCACAAATTGTGTGTCTGACGATGCTGCCATTGCTGTAACTTGTGCCCTCGTGACTTCTTTAGCTCTACACATGTCGATGGCTTTTGAAAGTGTCAAATCAGATACAGACAGCAATCGTTCACGGAGGCCAAAGTCTGTTATACTGAACACTATTTTGTCTCGTATCATGAGATCTTCGGTTTCTCCGAATTCACATGTGCGTGCTTTGTTTCTTAACTCCGTGAGGAATTTATCTATGCCTGCTTGCTCGGAGAATGTGTGGGCCCAGAACTGATGTCGTTCAAAGACTGTATTCTTTCGCGGAGCACAGTATTTTCGCAGTGCTGCGAGGACCTCTGATAATTTTTTATCACGTGCGTCTGCATATTCGATGTCCAGCGAGTTATAAATGTCTAGCGCCTCTTCTCCTAAGCAATGCAACAGTACAGCGATTTGTCTCGTCTCCGATTTATCCACTAGAGCTGAGGCAGTAAGATACAGATTAAATCTTTGTTCCCACTTACGCCAATTTTCAGCCAAGTTCCCCGTCAGAGACAAAGGTGGCGGCGGATGAAGCATTTCCATCTCGACCGTCGCATTAGCACGTGGGGCTCGTTCGGATGTCCGGCCGCGCTGCTGTTCGTCACTGCTCACTCGCGCCTCGGTGATCTTCAGTCACTGCTTGATGTGCGCGGTGTTGTTTAGTAGGGTATTTCGACTTCTGACACCATGTTGTAGTTGTCTTTTGGACTATTCGATAATAATAATGACACAGACACACGGAGATCACATCTAGCTCGCTTTACTTCTCTACCGGAAACTCCCGGATCATACCAACTATACAAACTGTATGGGGTGACCTGGTAAGTACCATTCACTGCCTATACTACAATGTGAATGTTTCTCACTGTTAGATCTCGCAGCGATGTTATTACTTCTGTGGCGAATTCAAATGCTTTCTTTACTGGATATCTTAGCGCTGTGTATTACAGTGTCGCTTGATCAAGATCGGCTCGCGCTGCTTTGGTCCAAACTGATAAACGGTCCAGTTCAACCACACAATAACGAGCAGTTTCGTTCCGCTTGCATTACGTTTGCCATTTGATCTTGGACAGTGTTGTGGTCGCGCCGGCGGATTATGAGCGCGCTCACCACGCGCGGCGCAACGCGCCTACATTTGAAATAACGGAATTTGAATTTGAAAATACCCCCCCCTCAGCCAACACTTTTTTGTTCTCCTCCGATCTACATTGATCTCATAAATTGCCTCTGTGAAGTTTGAACACACACTGCACTGTAAAACCCAACAAGTTAAGCTAACTCATTTCATTTGAGGAAACCGATTGCCTTAATTCAATTAAGTTTATAAAAAACAATAGTTATGAGTACTCTGAACTTATTTTAATCGAGACCACTAAAACAATAATACAAAGTCAAATTCAATAAGTTAAGCTAACTTATTACATTTGAGGACACCGATTGCCTTAATTCCATTGTAAAACCCAACAAGTTAAGCTAACTCATTTCATTTGAGGAAACTGATTGCCTCAATTCAATTAAGTTTATAAAAACAATAGTTATGAGTACTCTGAACTTATTTCAGTTGAGTTTACTAAAAGTAGATATACATTGCAGTCAATAAATTAAGTGATTAATTAAGTGATTATTGAGCATTAGTGATTAACACCTGCTGTTAACGAGCAGAATCAATGAAGGAAAGAGAAACACAAGAACTACAACTGACTTCCAACCACAGCCTTAGATGAAATCAACTCAAGATAAAAGACGTTTAAATCTCTAAAGATCTCAGCAGAGGAGGATTAAACCACTACACAAACAGCATTACCAGCTTCACTTATTACTAAACAGTTTGACTTTTGTCATGCGTCTACAGAAGTTGTTATTGAGAATGAACAGAGGGTTAGATGATAATGATTTATTGAGTTTCATTTAAAGACACCATGATAGTGATCAGTGTTTGCTTTAGTTGGGCTCTTGACCCTTGACTTTATAACACCAGTTTTTCTTCTGGCTGCTGTAACTGAGTGTTTATAAAACACATTTGTTATGGCACATACGCCAAAAGAAAATATGAGCATGTGGTTGTGCTAAGATAATAAAAACCATAATTTAGTGACTTGATTCTCTGGATCTTTTCCAGAGCCTAATCTCTGATTAGACAGGTGATGCATTACTTGTATTATTCATTATAATAGAACTGATTCTGCTGTAAGACCCATTGTTGTGACAATCAGCTTTTAAAAACCTCTATGGTATCATGCTGACTTACACAGTAATCAAGAATCAGCATATGAATCTCAACAATGGTGACCATTAAAAAATTATTTATGCCACAATGCATGCTGGGAGCCATGGATAAGTTTTGTATTATGCTAGTACCCAGCATGCATCATTTTTTAATGGTCACCATTGCTGAGATTCATATGCTGAATCTTGGTGTCTGTGTGAGTCTTAGTAAGAAAATACCTTTTCTGTGAACCTTTTTGTGCACAACTATTTGTAAAATCCTTCATATTATCTGATGTTCACAACATGGTTAGCTCTTATGCTGTAGAGTTTTGAGTAAAACTAATATGTTGCTCTTTTAATCAGAGATCAGACTCTGAATGAAATCAGTGAATCAAGTCACTAAATGATGATTATCATCATCAATCCTTCACCATCAACAGCCGATCAGACTTTTCTTTGCCTTTTGTGCCATAACAAACATGTTTTATTAACACTCAATTACAGCAGCCAAAGAAAATCTTAAGTGCGAAAGTCAAGGGTCAAGAGCTCAACTAAAGCAAACGCTGATCTCCATCATGGTGACCTGAAATGAAACTCAAATCATCAACTTCTAAACCTTTGTTAATTCTAATAAGAACTTCTGTAGACGAATGGCAATGATAAAGTCAAACTGTTTAGTAATAAGTGAAGCTTGTAATGTTGTTTGTGGAGTTGTTTAATCCTCCTCTGCTGAGATCTTGAGATATTTAATGTCTTCTTTTATCTCCAGTTGATTTCGCTGAGGCTGGAAGTCAGTTGTAGTTCTTGTGTTTCTCTTTCCTTCAGTGATTCTGCTTGTTAACAGCAGGTGCTCATCACAAATGCTCAATCATCACTTAATTAATCACTTAATTATACAATTATCATTCTGGGATCTAGAAATGTTCTATAACTCATTCAGTCTGAGTTCTGTTTCAGTCATTCAAGTTTCGGTAATATTTGAGTGGTGTGAACTCAATTGTATTTAGTTAATATTACTGTTAGGTTTTACAGTGTGTAAAACCCAACAAGTTAAGGTAACTCATTTCATTTGAGGCAACCGATTGCCTCAATTCAATTAAGTTTATAAAAACAATAGTTATGAGTACTCTGAACTTATTTTAATCGAGTTCACTAATATTTCTTAATACACAATTAAACTTTACACTGCATTTGAATACTTTATATAGCTGAAACTTTACTTTATTGAATAAAAACAGTGAAATGACAAACTTTAAATGAACTCAGAGCACTTGCAGTTACTGTTAGCTCACAATGTCACACACAAAGTCAAATTCAATAAGTTAAGCTAACTTATTACATTTGAGGAAACCGATTGCCTTAATTCAGTTAAGTTTATAAAAACAATAGTTATGAGTACTCTGAACTTATTTTAATCGAGTTCACTAATATTTCTTAATACACAATTAAACTTTACACTGCATTTGAATACTTTATATAGCTGAAACTTTACTTTATTGAATAAAAACAGTGAAATGACAAACTTTAAATGAACTCAGAGCACTTGCAGTTACTGTTAGCTCACAATGTCACACACAAAGTCAAATTCAATAAGTTAAGCTAACTTATTACATTTGAGGAAACCGATTGCCTTAATTCAATTAAGTTTATAAAAACAATAGTTATGAGTACTCTGCAATTATTTCAGTTGAGTTTACTAAAAGTAGATATACATTGCAGTCAAGAAATTAAGTGATTAATTAAGTGATTATTGAGCATTATTGATTAACACCTGCTGTTAACGAGCAGAATCAATGAAGGAAAGAGAAACAAAAGAACTACAACTGACTTCCAACCACAGCCTCAGATGAAATCAACTCAAAATAAAAGACGTTTAAATCTCTAAAGATCTCAGAGGAGGATTAAACCACTACACAAACAGCATTACCAGCTTCACTTATTACTAAACAGTTTGACTTTTGTCATGCGTCTACAGAAGTTGTTATTGAGAATGAACAGAGGGTTAGATGCTAATGATTTATTGAGTTTGATTTAAATACACCATGATAGTGATCAGTGTTTGCTTTAGTTGGGCTCTTGACCCTTGACTTTATAACACCAGTTTTTCCTCTGGCTGCTGTAACTGAGTGTTTATAAAACACATTTGTTATGGCACATACGCCTAAAGAAAATATGAGCATGTGGTTGTGTTTAGATGATACAAATCATCATTTAGTGACTTGATTCTCTGATCTTTTCCAGAGTCTAATCTCTGATTAGACAGGTGATGTATTACTTGTATTATTCATTATAATAGAACTGATTCTGCTGTAAGACCCATTGTTGTGACAATCAGATTTTTAAAACCTCTATGGTATCATGCTGACTTACACAGTAATCAAGAATCAGCATATGAATCTCAACAATGGTGACCATTAAAAAAATGATTTATGCCACAATGCATGCTGGGAGCCATGGATAAGTTTTGTATTATGCTAGTACCCAGCATGCATTGCAGAATGAATAATTTTTTAATGGTCACCATTGTTGAGATTCATATGCTGATTCTTGATGTCTGTGTGAGTCTTAGTAATGCAATACCTTTTCTGTGAAACTTTTTGTGCACAACTATTTGTAAAATCCTTCATATTATTTGATGGTCACAACATGGCTAGCTCTTATATGCTGTAGAATAACAGTTTTGAGTGAAACTAATATGTTGCCCTTTTAATCAGAGATCAGACTCTGAATGAAATCAGTGCATCAAGTCACTAAATGATGATTGTCATCATTAATCCTGCACCATCAACACCCGATCAGACTTTTCCTTGCCTTTTGTGCCATAACAAATATGTTTTATAAACACTCGATTATAGCAGCCAAAGAAAATCTTAAGTGCAAAAGTCAAGGGTCAAGAGCCCAACTAAAGCAAACGCTGATCTCCATCATGGTGACCTTAAATGAAACTCAAATCATCAACTTCTAAACCTTTGTTAATTCTAATAAGAACTTCTGTAGACGAATGGCAGTAATAAAGTCAGTCTGGTTAGTAATAAGTGAAGCTGGTAATGCTGTTTGTGGAGTTGTTTAATCCTCCTCTGCTGAGATCTTGAGATATTTAATGTCTTCTTTTATCTCCAGTTGATTTAGCTGTGGCTGAAGTCAGGTTGTAGTTCTTGTGTTTCTCTTTCCTTCAGTGATTCTGCTTGTTAACAGCAGGTGCTCATCACTAATGCTCAATCATCACTTAATTAATCACTTAATTATACAATTATCATTCTGGGATCTAGAAATGTTCTATAACTCATTCAGTTTGAGTTCTGTTTCAGTCATTCAAGTTTCGGTGATATTTGAGTGCTGTGAACTCAATTGTATTTAGTTAATATTACTGTTAGGTTTTACAGTGCAGAAAACATTTCATCACTGGATAGTTTTTGTTCGTTTATTTAAAGTGTGGTTTGTGTCAGCTGAATGTGCCGAACACTTTTCAGAGAAGAGGCAACGTATTTTAGTACAATTCACACCCAGCGGTAACTCAGGGGAAAAAAATCTCCGAATGCTTCACGTGAAACTTCGGTCTTCCGACCATCGTGTCAATTCTCTATTGATTTTGATGGTAATATCAATTTTGATTAATATGCGCGAGGGAGGGAGAGCAAGACAGTTTGAAGACTGTGTGCGCGCGCGGCCGGAGGAGGGGCTCTCTCTCTCTCTCTCTCTCTCTCTCTGCTCCTTCTCTCAGTAACATGCGCGGGCGCCTGTCACAGTTGTAAACAATAAAAACGAACTTTGGAAAAATAAATAAAACGAAATTTAGGAAAAAATAAAACGGAATTCATAGGGCCCTACATAACTCCGACTAGTTTTAAGCAAAGTATCTGAACAAATAGTGTAGCTACTCAATCAGTGACAGGCTACAGCTACTAGCTAACTTTACCTCGGCACACCAGGGGGGAAGGAAGTCGACCGGAAGTTGAAGTCGGCCGCGTGCCGCCATCTTGTAGCAGAACTTCACCTGCAGTTAGCATCCCATTGACTCCCATTCATTTTGGCGTCACTTTGACAGCGAATAACTTTACATCTGAGGCGTTTAAAGACTCCATTATTTATTTCTAAAGAAACACGACAATGTATAAAATGCTCCATTACCTTGTAGCTTATGTTATGGCCCCGTAGAAGCAGTTTTTGTAAAAGTAGGCTAACGATTGCGTCATAACCACGCGACTCTCTGTCGCACAGTAGAGAGATTACCGTATGGACAGGAGGAGAAGCTCGCGGGCAATCGGGGGGACGTGGAGGCAAAATGACAATATAATTAATCAGAATACCTAGCAAAAGTTGCTCCTGCTCCAAGCTCATGGACAGCTCCTACTCACACTCTCCGTCTCTGCAAGTTTCGGAAGGGAATGATTCAGATTTTTCTTGGCACAGCTACTAGAAGACAGACGGGTTGCTCACGTGGTCCGTGTAACGCTTTGCTCGGTTTGAGTCTGCGCGTCAGGAAAGGAAGTGCTAAGAAATCGCTAAAAATGGGCTTCACTTGTCTCAATTGAGTTCCAATGGGGTCGCTGTGTCCATTTCTTTTACTGTCTATGCGGCACACAGACTATCAACACTGCTCAAATTTCAGAGTAAGGACTTCCAGATTTCGGTATTCCGTTACAGTAGGCTATCACCAACAGAATCCTGAGCGAATGCGACTATGTGTAAGCATAAAATTACTTACCATTCACCACATTACGCTTCAGCGAGTTTCAGCTGTGGCCACACTCCTCTGGCCTTGAACATGCACGCGGAAACTGTGGGCCGTTAATTCGCCCCACACGTCTTCAAATTGTTTTTTACATTACCAGAACTCATGATAGTATATTTAATCAATAGGCATAATTTGTGTGTCATCCAAGCTCAATAAAATAACAATTACAAGTAAAAAGTCTAACAGTATCTCAGAACTTGATTTTTTTTATTTCATATATATATATATATTTAAGTAATGACTAAAGGTCCTCTGAATTAGTTATTGCATTAAATCAACACATTTATTTTCATCTTGATCATGATCGCACAACGATGGAGAATAAATAGGAGGAGAAATTTAACAACCACATTTAATATTGATGACACGAAACACAGAACTGAGGAAACTAAGGGTACGTTTACATGACAACGATATGCTTAAAACTGAGACGTTTTTCCTTTGAGTTTTCCACGTACAGACGACATCATTGTCAAAACGAACCCCATTCACACAGATCCGTGAAAACGACTAGAAGCCCTGTTTTCTGCTGCCATAGATAATATACAATATCACTCAATATTACTATTAAATATTATGGTACTATGGCCGTAAATGATTCCAACCTACGACATTCCCTTCTCTTATAAAAGACCAGTAACTAGACAAGGCAAACTCGGAATAGGCAGGGCAAGACACGAGGTATATTCGACGACGAACTGAACACTTGAGGTGCATGTGCAAGCCGTCTGCGTTTTCATGGGTTTGTGCTTTTGAGGTATGCTCAGAGATAAACTTTTTTCCCCAAAAAATTTTCAAGGCTTTGCGTTCTTGAGCCTCAGGCAGTGTTTTGTGCAGATGAGCGGGCCGGAGTGCGTTAAAGGAGAACTCCGGTCAATTTTAACATTGAGCTCATTTTTTTGTACATTTGGAGTGCTGTCAGTACAGAGAACAATATATAGTCAATATATAGTCGACAGTAGTCGATTGTCGAGTTCACGCGCGTGATCATAGGTACTGTAGCGACAATGGGTAGAAAGCAACCACCAACTAATCTTCTTTTTTAATATTAATTCAAATTCTCTACTTCTCGATGACTGAGGGGGGAAGATTTGTTCAGAACGTCTCATGATCATCACCGGTCTGACTAATTGAAGGAGCCCCCGGCACTAACACATAACTGGTCAATGGCTAGCTTTGTGGCCAACGGACTGGTTAAGATAAAGACAGTGTCCGCACATTCCAGAGTCAAATCACCAAGACCAGAGCCATAAGTCACCCATCCCGGTGCCACAGAGTCTGCAAAAGACCCTTCTAATGACCCAACTAACGGAAAAGCTTGTCAATTTAAGGTTTTTAAAAGAAGAATCGACACCAGCAGATGTTACTGAAACCCCCGACAACATTCCTGAACACCTCCTCCTTAAGACCTCTGAACAAACAGAGTTCTGTCTCTTCACCAGAGAACTGATTCTTATCAATGACTATACATAAAATCATTCAAGAACAATTTTCAATGGACTCATGATCAAACAATCATGCAACTACCTAATCCTGGGTTGTTTCCACCACTTATATGCATATTTTAATAAGATAATATGTTTTGATCCCATTTAATTCAGGTAATAGTTATTATATTAACTATTAGAAGGAGTGAATGTGTGAAGTGTGTACTGTTTCATATCAATGCTATCTTACGAACACAACTAGCAAGATGACTGAAATTTAATCTGCACTGTTAGCCCTTGCTGTAAAAAAAGGCGTAATTCAGACAGTATCATACCATTTTCCATTAAAACAGTAATATACTGTAGAAAACAAAAATAGCCTACAGGAATATACTGTAAATGAACAGTGCTCAAAATCGACACTCAGAGGCTGTTTTCCCAATCACACCCTATACCCTCATTCACTATTCCCTACATTAGTTCACTAATATAGTCCACTTGACAGAGTGAATGAAAAGAAGTGAGTGAATTGAGAAACTGATGAACACCTGATAAGCAGAATCACTGAAGGACAGAGAAACAAGAACAGAAAAAAGAGAAACACAAAAACTACAATTGACTTCCAGCAACACTGAGTGTGAAACCAGTTTACAAACCAGTTTACGATTATTTCTTTCATACATGTACAAAAGTTCTTGTTGAGAATTAACAAAGATTTAGTTAATAATAAAATTTGTTGTCACCATAATGGAGATCAGTATTTGCTTTAGTTGGTCTCTTGTCCCTTAACTTCTTACCTTTCATCTCTCTCTGACTGCTGTAACAGTGAGTTTATAAAACACATTTGTTATGGCAAGAAAAAGTCAAGAGGTAGTTTATAAGGTGTTTTTATTCTTTAGTGATGATGTCACAGTCATCTTGGATTATCTGATTTTCAGATTTTTCCTGTATATATTCATTGAAATTATGGGTATGTCATATTTAGCATAAATCTCTGTATCTACAAAATGAAATCAAAATTTCTGTAATCATGTCTTCTGAAAATTAACAATCATATAGTGCATTCAATTTTATTTTACTCCTGCTTGACTCAGACACACACAGACATCAACAATCAGCACATGAATCTCAACAATGGTGAAAAGTTTCATGTCGCAATGCATGCTGGGTTCCAAGATAATATAAAACTCCCAGCATGCACTGCTGCATGAATAATAAAAAAAAGAAATATTGCCACCATTGTTGAGATTAATGTGCTAAATTGTGATATCTCTGTGTTTCTAAAACATAGTGGAGCTTTATTTTTGGTTTATGCATGATGTGTTTAAAAAAATGAGTCATTGCAATTTATTGCTGTAGTTTCACAGTGGTGCTAATGTAACACTTTTGATTGAGGATAAAACTCTGAATGAATAAGAATTAATTCCTTAGTGAATGAACAGGCAATATGATGATTTTGTCACCATAAGCATTACAACCGCAATCATTCATAAACTGTGTGTGCACAAGTGTGACTTACAAAAACACAGTAGCAAAAGAAAAATGAATGTTTTAGCATCAGCATCCCAACTAAAGCAAACACTGATCTCTATAATGGTAACTTCAAACAAACATTTTCAATAACAACTTCTGTATGACAGAAATAAAGTCATACTGGTTAATAATAAGTGTAATAATGTGTAATGGCTGGAAGTCAGTCGTAGTTATTGTGTTTCTCTATTTTCTGTTCTTGTGTTTCTCTTTTCTTCAGTGATTCTGCTTGTTAACAGCAGGTGTTCATCACTAATGCTCAACAATCACTTACATATTCCCTTAATTATCTCACTGCAACACTGTCTCAATGTTACTTTTTACTCATTGTAGTGTGGATTTCCTGTGGGGTTGAAAGGGTTAACAGTGTAAGATAAAAAGTCACACCCACAAAATGTATTTTAACAGTAATAAACTGTAAGTTATAAAACTGTTTTATACTGGCAACACTGTTGCCAGTAGTTTACTGTAAAATAATTGTTTTGGGTCACCATTGTGCAGAAGAGTAGAGCCTGTGCTTCAGTCCAGGAGAAGATCTACAAACATTGATGATTTGCTGCATGTTGCTTTATTTAACAGGCGGTGACTGTGTAGTTGCTGGTCCAGTGGAAATCTCTTTATGTTCAATAGTTTTTTAGTGGTCTCAAATGAAAGAAGTTCACAGTAATACTTTGCTCACATTATTAATGCATTATAAATTTTAGTTAATACATTTAAATGACAGTTGGTCAATTTAAGGCAGTCGGTTTCTGCAAGTGTAATTAGTTAACTCGAGTTTTAGTGCATTTTTACAGTAACATACTGTAGACTACAGTAAAGAACTGTACAATTAACAGTATTTTACTGGCAACAGTGTTGCCAGTATTTTACTGTAAAAAAACCCGGTTAGGTCTAACAGTGTGTGTAAAAATGTTCATATTCTGATAATTAGAAATCATGCCTAAACTGTTGCATCTGGTCATTAAATAGAGAACCCCCAGGGAATACATGATTTATGACTTTGAAAACAAAGCCAGTGTCTAATTGGTCCACTCTCTTCAGAAGGGGGGACAAATTTTAGTTAAAACCTTAGACCCAAAAACAAATCTCTCTCTCTCGCTGCTCTCGAAGCTCTCTCTCGGTGCTCTCTCTCGGTTCTCGCTCTGAAGAAGAACTCTCAACAAATGCAGAAAAAGATGAAGATCTAAAGCAAGACTTGTAACCATGTAACTGAAGAGCAGACCAACCCAAATTAAGATCAGATGGGTTAGATTCATTTCCAGTCATCTAACTACTCTCCATATCTCATTTCATTTCTTTCTTTGTGTTATTTTCCCTTTCCGATTGAAAGTCTCGGTTATAAGTTAAGTTTTGCGGCAAAGCTTCGGACAACGATTCACGGCTGCAAATGAACACTTTCAACTTCAAAGACTTTTCATTCAGCAGCTCCAGCACACCACGTGACTGGAACGCCACAGACATTTATCCAAGCACGAGGAGGCCAGCCGACGGACGAACCAAGGGAAACCCCCTTCTTACGCTACAAAGGGAATTCCAAAAGGAACGCAGAAGACAAGCAAGTACCTCCATGCAGGCTAAAATCTTAACTGGTGTATTTATAACTTTAATAACCTGCCTAAAACGATAGAAGGGTTAAATTAATGATTGATGGTTCGTTCAGGTCATGTCTAAGTGTATATGGAATCGTGAGATTTCATCCTTTCACTCTTAAACCCACTCTTTCCTCACTCTATTCCTTTCTGCAACGCGTATGAATGTGTATGTGTGTGTGTGTGTGCGTGTGTTTGTGTTAGATATTAGCTTATGTGTTAGTAGCCTATATAATCAATAAAGTATTGTGTGTATTTAAAAGAGATTACTCGTGTGTGCTTATCAGATTTATTGTCTTGAACTTCGATTTAAGTTACCTATGCTTTTACCCTTAATTTACTTCGTAATTTATTGTTAGCTGGGGATTAATTCTTTCTTGGCCAGGAAGATATTAGAGTTAATACTTGTTTATGCTTTCTGTTCATTGGATGAACTGATAAAATGATCATACTATTGATTCTGCTACAGTAAATTCTGAAAATAATTCAAAATAATTAAAATATTAATTATTGGTCATATTCCTTTATGAATAATAATTAATAATATTTATACGTGGGCGTATAAACGCTACAGTACTAAACCTATGCGCGTGAACTCGACAATTGATTACTGTGGACTTCGACCGAAAACAGGATGTAAATACAGGTATGTGCGCTGGCTGAATAAACATCATTTTTTATATATATCTTTCACATCTACTGCAGTCAGATTCACCCGCGTTCACTCAGAAGGAATCACTCACATGACCTGTGCACTTGTAATGACACATCAAGGATGTAAAGAGGCTAAAAGCAGGTTTAAAACTTGCCCCATTGAAGTCAACAGGGTGCAAATTTTAAAACGAGGATAACACGGTGTAGGCAACACCGATTTTTGTCGTTGTTCTCTGTACTGACAGCACTCCAAATGTACAAAAAAATGAGCTCAATGTTAAAATTGACCGGAGTTCTCCTTTAATGGGTTTCTGTTATAACGGTGTCGTGTTAGCGCCCCCTAAATTAATAATGATCATTGCAACGGAAGTGAACCAATCAAAACTAACTTTAGCTGGACAGTAACTTTATTCTAGAGCTGATGTAAAGCCAAAACAATCTCTGTTACTGTCATTTTCTATTATCACTGTAAAGCTGCTTTGAAACCATCTACATTGTTAAAAGCGTTATATAAATGAAGGTGACTTGACATGATATTTCATGACTCTTGCCGCTAGATGGCCTTATAGCACTATTTGGAGCAAATGAGCTGTTCCTCTGGGTCCCAAAGTCCGTTTTTCTTCAGGATGCATTCAGATACACATGTAGACATTATTAAAAACAAAAACAAAATTGGTAAAGTTTAAGCATTTTTTGTTTGAATTTGGAGCATTTTTAGGTTTTTCTGTGTGTACTGAAGCATTCCTCGCATTCCATTCATTCCTATGGGGGTCAATTTGACACGAGGGAAGGATTACTTTTTTAAAGGTGACCTATTATGCCCATTTTCACATGATGTAATATGAATCTCCTGTGTCCTCAGAATGTGTCTGTTAAGTTTCAGCTCAAAATACCACCCATATTTTTTATTATAGCTTGTCAAATTTGCCCCTATTTGGGTGTGAGCAAAAATGCACAGATTTTGTGTGTCCCTTTCAATGCAAATGAGCTTCTGCTCCGCCTCCTTTCAGAAGAGTGTTCAAATCCAGCGATGTACTGGCCCTCGTTGATGAAGCAGTCATGTGTAAAATGATTTGTGCAAATATATAACATTTTACAGACGTTCTTCGGCATATTTCCGTCAAAATGAAAATCCACAGTGTCCAGTGACTCGGATGCTGGGAGTCTATGGACACTCGTATGTTCGGTGGTACATCCAGCAGCAACAGAACATTTATAATGTTTTTTAGGCACAGACATTGTAATACTAGCTGATACAGAAGTAAACAGTAATGTCGGACTGCTGATTCTCACTCATGCCGCCTTTCCACTGCACACAACATTCGCATTCGATTGTCGCATTTTGCCCCCTGGTGTCAGTTGAAATTGGTCGTGAAGCAACTGTTACCCTCGGCTATTTACAATGGTAAAATTAATCATTTTAATGAATGTAATGCATGCATTAATATATCCACACAAAACAAATGACCCTCAATACATCTAAAATAAAATAAAAGTCGATTTTATAGAGCTGATCAATATAAATATTGATTTAATAATGATAAAATATTTTTTTCAGCCATAATTATTAATAACCGCCATTTTGCAGGAATAGAGTTTACATTAAAGTATTCAAATATTGGTAATTCTAGCTTCGCGCTCATAGTTTTGATAAGAATACATCACAACCGGTCGACCGGTCTCATACGGTCTAGCCGCAGAAGTTCTGCCTGTTAACAAAACGCCTACTTGTTTCACGTTAATGTTTTTTTATTTATTATTATTATATATTTTTGGAAACGCACAGAGAAAAAAATTTGTTGTAACTGCTCGCACACCTGATTATTAGGGGCCAAGCCCCGAAGGGGATAGCCCCTATTGTATCTGTTAGTTTTCTTATTATTATTATTCCGTAAATGGAAGTCTATGGCAGCCCTATGAACCGTACATAGGAAAATGATGAAATTTGGTACACTTCTAGTGATGCTAATGAATAGTAATTGGACCAATTTTTGAGCCTCTAGGACCAACTCTATAGCGCCACCACCAGTTCAAAATTTCAACATTTAAATGGTTATAACTTCTGAACCCTGTGATCTAGAGACATGAAACTTAGTACATCTGATTCCTCTCATCATCGTGATCACAACCAATACCTTACATTAAGACTCCGCCCATTACAGTAGTGGCCATTTTGAAAAGTACAGTATTCAGTTTTTTCGCTACTCCTCCTTCAAAATTTGTCCAATTTTCTCCAAAATTTGCTCAAACGATCATTGGACTGAGCCGCACAGAAGTGAGTAACAGATTTTTTTTTATTCATTTCTGTTCAAAAGTTACGATGTCGCAAACTTAACAAGGTCCACCCAAAATCGGCTAAGAGGCTGTATCTCGGCCAAACTTTGATCAATCGAAACGAAAATTGGTACACTTCATGAGAAGCATGATCTGAGGTTCCATGCCAAAGTTGGGAACAGCGCCACCTACGGGTCATGAGATCTGGAAAATTGCTATTTTGGCCAATAACTTTTGAACAGTTTGTCAGAAAATCATAAATCTGGTATCTATGGATTCCTTGCATCATGCCGAATCCGTGGATACTGAATTATTCAAGATCGGATGAACCACGTGTCCGCCATTTTGAATTTTGTCATAATTTGCAATAACTTTTAAACTATTTGATATAGCTTCACAAAATTTAGTATGGATCATCGACACAATGTCCTGAAGGTCTATGAGAAGATTGAGCACAGCGCCACCTAGTGTTCTAGAGATATAAGGTCTTTTGCAAAAACACTTATAACTCTTGAAAACATTGTTCAAATTTTGATTTCTTTATGTCATTACGTTCTTTGGCTTATGCCGGTTCCGACGACATCTTATTTGTCATTTTCCAACAATGTGACTGTCCGCCATATTGGAGCAAATGAAAAACAGTTTTTTCGCTACTCCTCCTTCAGATTTTGCTCAATTTTGCCCAAATTTTGATCAAATGTTCTTTGGACCAAGCCGCACAGAAGTGAGTGAACAGAATTTTGATTTTCGCTACCGTTCCCGAGATATTCATCTTCAAAGTTGACCTAGCCTGCATTTTTTGCCTTATGCTAGTTAACTTAGCATAATAATTGGTTAGCATGCTAACCAGATGCCATTCTTTCTAATGTGGCTCTTCAGCTATCAGGATAACCATAAGCTACATTAGCATTAAGCTAGCTTAACATGCTAATCTCGTTAACATGTATTTTGTCTGCTTATTCTTACACTGAAACCTCTCCTCTGCAGCTTTGTAAAACATGTCCTCTGGGTGGCGCAATCTGTTCAACCATGCGTCATGAATCCCGAACCAATCTGGTCGTGGGTTCGAGACCAGTGTGGGGCGACTTTGAAATTGTGTATAAATTGTCATTTGAGCTCCTTTATTATCTGGGTAAGAGCTGTACTAATGTTTCTTACACTGGGATTAGAAATAAGTGTGTGTTTTTTTCTACATTATGTGTTTGTTCTAATCAGAACTTCTGTTCATTTTGATTTCATCTGTACTTCTGAACCCATCAGTTCTTCGTGTACATTCTATGTCTGCTGTTTTTGCTCTTCTGGCTCTGCATTGCGCTACAGCCCTACTGTGCTACAGTGGCTTGGCCCCGTATTGCTGCTTGCAGCTATATTTTTTTCCTTTGATTTGTCGTCTCATTCGTTTCTTTGCCAGATTTCTCACAAATGTATGACTTTTGGAAGTGCAATTTGATAACCATATGCAGTTTTAATAAAGTTGAATAACCTTCTATGTCATTTTTACTCTTCAAAGTGTACACTTGCAGGTGTTGATTATAATGAATTTACTGTTAGGCCCATAAATAATAATAAGGATAAACAATATTTAAAAAGTATATAATTTTAGAACATATGACTAATTAAAAATTAACCACAAAACACAACATGCTAAATGGGGGATATCTATAGGCCTATCTAGCATAAAAAAAAATTATTGTCAGAAGGTTATCTCTCAGTTGCTGAATGTTGCATAGCAACATTGCTACAGCCCTGTCACGTCTTACAATTCTATGTTGTTACAATGTTGCGAGCACGTAGACAGCGACGTTGCCATTAATGCCATAGCAGAAATGCAACGTGCCACAGACGTTGCCACAACGTAAATGTGTTTGCTGGGAACTGTCTTGCTCTCTCTCGCTCCCTCTAGCACAGCGGTTTACAATAGGTGAGGCGCAGGGGAGGCGCGACACGCAAAGAAAAAATTACTTTGCAGCTCTATTGATATCGGTAATTGTGTGTGCGAGTATTAGCTTTAAAATGCGTCGTTTCCTTGTCCCAAGTCAACAGAAGTCAGCATTAAGGGAGGATACGGAGCCCGGGAAGTCACCTGTGTGAGTAAAAAAACGATCCGTGGCGACGGTTTTGCAATCCGTCCACTCAGTTTATAAACAGTAGCCTACTCACGAATTCTCAAACTGTTCTCTCGGTTTAACAAATCGTGCCCACGGATTAATAAACCGTACCCACGAGTTTCTAATACGCGCTCTCAGACTTGTTAACCGTTCCTTCAGTTTTTTCAAATTCATAAACCGTGCCCACGCTTTCGCAATCCGTTCCCACGTAGTGTTGCGTGACCAGTTCATAATGTATCAGTGCTCCTTATGAACCATGGCGTTAACTCTCCGTTTCTGTCAGTGCGTGACTACAGCTCGTTAATAAACTACAGCTGTTTTTATTTATTTTTTTATTGATCCATTTCATACAATCCATCTTCATTTGTCAAGTCCACTTGCGCAAAAACGTTTTTCATGTTCAACTGTTTTTTTGTGTGTGGATGCTGCTGATAAAACAGCTTCGCCGAGACTACAAAGAGACATGCATTTGTGTGTGTGTTTGTTTGTTTCTTTAGTTTCCCGGATATAACTTGCCTATTTAATGCACAATTTTCCTTAAAAATGATATTATCAGCATTACAATGTGAGTAAATGTAGCCGTGTAAAATGTAAGGGATGATGCCACCCTTCTACAACAATGTGCATTTACGTTTAGATTGTAACATATTTAATGGCATGGAATTACAGTGTAATTAGTGTTAGCCTACTATCTTAGCCTTTTTCAGTTCATTAGGTGAGGTAATCTGATAATATTAGTGATTCTCATTTAATATATAAATTATAGTGTACAGTGTTTATTATCAGGGGGTAGAATCTGCAGCTCAGTACTCACTACTCACTACACAGCAAAAACTCCAGGGTTAAATTAACACTCCTGGGAGTGTATATGAGTCCACACTCAAGAGTGTAAAGTGTTAAAATATGAGTGTTAAATTAACACTCAAGAGTGTTAAAGTTAATGAGATAATTAAGTGATTCATTGAGTGATTAATGATCATTATTGAAGACACCTGATGTTAACAAGCAGAATCACTGAAGGAGAAAATCTCAAATTGTAAGCCACCATTATGGTGATGGGTGTTTGCTTTAGTTGGGCTCTTGACCCTTATATGAGGAGTGTTAATTTAACACTGGAGTTTTTGCTGTGTACTCATGAGTACCTTTAAATAAGCTACTTTTTTACTCTTAGTCAAGTAGTTTTTTGGACAAGTACTTTTTACTCTACTCACACTACATTATTTTGACATGTAATGGTAGCCTACTTTTACCTGAGTATGTTTTTTCAGTACTCTTTCCACCACTGCTGATTTTGTTCGAGATGAAGTGCATCTCCTTCAAAATGTGCGCTTAAAGCCCAGACACAGGTGTCGTCAGCGGTAGCTTTGGCACCGATTGCACATGTTAAGCATGTTTAGTTGACTTGTGGTTAGGCCTACTGATGTTCAGTGATTATAAAGTAGCCTCAATTAGGCCTGCATGAAGTTGGAAAATTATTTTCTGTTGCAAAGAATCGTTTATGAATGCACTTTTAAGAAAGTTGTGGAAATAAAATAATATTTACATTTTATCAGTTGTTATTGAAACTCATCATTGCCTGGAACACACAAAAGATGGCATTTACTGCAGAGGCGTGTGTGGGGTAGGGCAGGCGGACGGGATTTTGGGGAAGGGGGGGCTCGGCTGTCCTTACTTACTCTAAGGGGAGGCTCACATTCACCCAATTTGAAAACCCCTGCTC
Organism: Rutilus rutilus; assembly: GCF_951802725.1. Lineage (NCBI taxonomy): Eukaryota > Metazoa > Chordata > Actinopteri > Cypriniformes > Leuciscidae > Rutilus > Rutilus rutilus. Next base: position 45,475,927 of record NC_140210.1, on the reverse strand, counting down.
TAGCATATGAATCAAAATCAATTGAGAATTGACACAATGGTAAAAGATCGGAAGACCGAAGTTTCACATGGAGCATTCGGATATTTTTTCCCTGAATTACCGCTGGGTGTGAATTGTGCAAAAGAAATAAAATAAAAATTACGTTGCCTTATCTTCTCTGAAAAGCGTTCCGCCCATTCAGCTGACATAAAAAACACTTTCAATAAACAAAACAAAACCTATCCAAAGATGAAATGTTTTCTGTGTTGACAAATCTTGTGCGATGTCCTAACTGCCGGAATAATCACACAACGCGTACAAGTTTTGACACGTCCGATTCGCGAACTAATGACTCATTTGAACCGATTCCATTTAATGAATGGTTAAAACAACTGGGGCCTCATTTATAAAACTGTGCGTAGGAACCTTACTAAAAGTGTACGTGCGCCCGAAAGCCAAAAATGGCGTACGCAAAAAAAATATTCAGACTTATAAAACCGTGCGTACGCCAGAACCTGCGCAGAATTCACTTTATAAATCCCAGTCAGCAGAAGATTGTGCGTACATGCGTCTCCACCCGAAATAACCATATATGGAGCTTACAATGCCTAGTTTTACTATGCAGATCCTCATCTACATATCATTTGCATATGATTATTCATCCACGTGATAACTTAAACGTTATCACATGGATGAATAATCATATGCAAATGATATAAACGGTACAAGAAACATTACATTAATACAAATCAAGTAGTTGTCTATCCTTGCCTTGTTTTTGAATAGCCTACATAAATCAAATAGTGTAAAATACATTTCAGAGAAAGTTTTTCTCAATCTTTTCCACTGGCCGAATTGTATTTTTAATTGATTTATATTTGTAATGGAAACAGATAGGCCTTGGGCATTATTTGCACGAAACTATTTTCTCAGACAATCTGGTATTATCATGATAAGCAATTATCTCTGTGGTTAAAACATTAAAGCACGCCACGGGAAAAGTGTTCAAAAACAATCGCATCCACAACAAATATTTCTAATGATTGAATTTTAAAAAATGTTGTAACTTCAATAATGATTTCATGTTTAAGTGTTTAACTCCATTAATTTGAATGGCATATTTAATATAAATGTTTATATCAGAAGTATTTTATTTATTTAAACTGTTATTTGCGTCAGTTTCACTAAACGGCTCAACACGCTCGCTGCCGCGGACATTTAAGAAGGAATGGATATTTGCTTCAAGTGACAGGCTAGGTGAGTGAAATTGTATTTGTATAATCTTTCTGTATATGTTTAATTTTCTTTAGATTTTCTGTATAAAAGTGACCAAAAATACATTTAACTCCAGCTCACCATCGGTGTCGCCAAAGTGCTCCATCTCCAAAACGTTCGTACGCATGGGTCAGAGTTTGCGTGCAGGTGCGCAAATTTTCCCGTCAAGTTTTTCTTTATAAATCCCACCTTTTGCGCAGGAACTGGGGTACGCATGTTTTCAGCCCCGTTTTGTGCGTACGAAAGCTTTATAAATGAGGCCCCTGATCTGTCCAACACTGAATCGTATAACGATTCGGTGTATAACTAATCGGTAACACTTTACAATAAGGTTCCATTTATTAAACTCTAGTTATAGATCAGTTAACATTAACTATTAATAAACTGCACTTCTACAGCATTGCGTCGCCGACGCCAGACAAATATCTAGCATGCCAAATATCTGGAGCTGTCGGCCGACTCGATATGCCTGTGGTGTCACGTGTCACGACGAACAACAGCCATTGATCAGCTTTTTATGACATTACAAAAAAGCCTTTTGTATTTGTAACCATCGTTGCCAAACCACAACAGGCCGGCAGCTGCTTTTTCATTATAATGTTTTACTCACACTGTTAGACCTTACCGGGTTTTTTTACAGTAAAATACTGGCAACACTGTTGCCAGTAAAATACTGTTAATTGTACAGTTCTTTACTGTAGTCTAGTTTGTTTCTGTAAAAATGCACTAAATTCTAATTCGAGTTAACTAATTACACTTGCAGAAACCGACTGCCTTAAATTGACCAACTGTCATTTAAATGTATTAACTAAAATTTATAATGCATTAATAATGTGAGCAAAGTAAAACTGTGAACTTCTTTCATTTGAGACCACTAAAAAACTATTGTACATAACAAGATTTCCACTGGACCAACAACTACACAGTCACCGCCTGTTAAATAAAGCAACATGCAGCATATCATCAATGTTTGTAGATCTTCTCCTGGACTGAAGCACAGGCTCTACTCTTCTGCACAATGGTGACCCAAAAAATTTATTTTACAGTAAACTACTGGCAACAGTGTTGCCAGTATAAACCTGTTTTATAACTTACAGTTTATTACCGTTAAAATACATTTTGTGGGTGTGTCTTTTTATCTTACACTGTTAACCCTTTCAACCCCACAGGGAAATCCACACTACAAAGAGTAAAAGTAACATTGAGACAGTGCAGTGAGATAATTAAGGGAATATGTAAGTGATTGTTGAGCATTAGTGATGAACACCTGCTGTTAACAAGCAGAATCAATGAAGAAAAGAGAAACACAAGAACAGAAAATAGAGAAACACAATAACTACGACTGACTTCCAGCCATTACACATTATTACACTTATTATTAACCAGTATGACTTTATTTCTGTCATACAGAAGTTGTTATTGAGATGTTTAATTGAAAATGTTTGTTTGAAGTTACCATTATAGAGATCAGTGCTTGCTTTAGTTGGGATGCTGATGCTAAAACATTAATTTTTCCGTTGCTGCTTGAGCTGTGTTTTTGCAAGTCACACTTGTGCGCACACAGTTTATGAATGATTGCGGTTGTAATGCTTATGGTGACAAAATCATCATATTGCCTGTTCATTCACTAAGGAATTAATTCTTATTCATTCAGAGTTTTATCCTCAATCAAAAGTGTTACATTAGCACCACTGTGAAACTACAGCAATAAATTGCAATGACTCATTTTTTTAAACACATCATGCATAAACCAAAAATAAAGCTCCACTATGTTTTAGAAACACAGAGATATCACAATTTAGCACATTAATCTCAACAATGGTGGCAATATTTCTTTTTTTTATTATTCATGCAGCAGTGCATGCTGGGAGTTTTATATTATCCTGGAACCCAGCATGCATTGCGACATTAAACTTTTCACCATTGTTGAGATTCATATGCTGATTGTTGATGTCTGTGTGTGTCTGAGTCAAGCAGGAGTGAAATAAAATTGAATGCATTATATGATTATGATATTTTTCAGATGACCTGATTACAGAAATATTGTTTTAATTTTGTAGATAGACAGATTTATGCCAAATATGACATACCCATGATTTCTATGAATATATACAGTAAAAATCTGAAAATCAGACATGTCCAAGATGATTGTGACATCATCACAAAAGAATAAGAACACCTGATTATCTTCCTCTTGACTCTTTCTTGCCTTAACAAATGTGTTTTATAAACTCACTGTTACAGCAGTCAGAGAGAGATAAAGGTAAGAAGTCAAGGGACAAGAGACCAACTAAAGCAAATACTGATCTCCATCATGGTGACAACACATTTTATTATTAACTATATCTCTGTTAATTCTCAACAAGAACTTTTGTACATGTATGAAAGAAATAATCGTAAACTGGTTTGTAAACTGGTTTCACACTCAGTATTGCTGGAAGTCAGTTGTAGTTTTTCTGTTTCTCTTTTTTCTGTTCTTGTTTCTCTGTCCTTCAGTGATTCTGCTTATCAGGTGTTCATCAGTGTCTCAATTCACTCACTTCTTTACATTCAAGGGGACTATATTAGTGAACTAATGTAGGGAATAGTGAATGAGGGTATAGGGTGTGATTGGGAAAACAACCTCTTATTGTCGACTTTGAGCACTGTTAATTCACAGTATATTCCTGTAGGCTAGTTTTGTTTTCTACGGTATATTACTGTTTTAATGGAATATGGTATTATATATATATATATATATATGTGTGTGTATATATGTAGCCTATATATATATATATATATATATATATATATATATATATATATATATATATTATATATATATATTTCTTGCGCATGTTTTCGTGACATAATGTGGTTTTGGGACCGGATAGAGTCGTTGGGTGACAGAGTTGTTGTCAGCTCGTGTGGTGTGTAACCCCCTGTTGCAGAATAGTGTGAACACCACAACGACTTCAAGACTCCAACATCTTGACTGACGTTGACTGCCGACGTTTAAAGTTGTGTAGTGCGAAATAGGCATTAGTTAGCATAATACATTAACTAATGTAAACAAATCAAACCACATTTAACACCTCTTAAAATGAGAATGTAAGTGTGCTTACCCCATTTTGGTGTTAGCAAGTGTTAGCAAGATAAACCTTAATAACCTTAATAAACTACTGTATTTTCAGGTTATCTATAACAATGTGTAGAACAATTACCAAAACAATCTTTTAGTTTAGACTGTTTGCGGTAAATGCAGTTGGGTTGTCGAGGTCAAAACTCTAAATAAGCTAAATAACTCAAATAAACTTACTATAAATAATGTTATGTCATTTTTTTACTCTTACACTGAATGTTTGGATTTGGTGAAGGTGTGAATCATTTTTGATTAATATTTAATATAATAAAGTTCTGTGTAACGAATTATTAATAAAGGAACACCCCCCGCCCCGCCCCGCCCCCGCCACCACAAATTGCTTTCTAATCTGTGGGAAACACTGCCTTTTGTGTTCCAACAAATAAAGGTCATCTGGCAGATTCAGAAACATAAGAAAGTGTGTGATGTGTGTGTTTGTATGTTTCTGTGGTCTATTTCTGAGAGTTCAGTAGTTTTACCTGTGACGTCAAGCTGAACTCCAGGAATCCCCGTCCATTTTCCCTCCTCTTTATCTGTAGTAAATCTGCAGTAGTAGATGTGTTTATCAGCTTCTGTTACAGCCGTCAAAGTGATGCTGGAAGTGTCTTTATCTTCTCTGTTACACTGAATCCCTGCTCTCTTCTGTGGATCTGAACAAAAGTTAGGTGGTTCTCCTTCATTTACAACAGTTTTGGTCCAGAAAGCTGTTTGAAGCTTATAACCATAAGGATATGTTAAAGTACAGGATATTTTCACTGTTGATCCCTTTAATGCACAAACATATGAAGGGCTGTAATTCACTCCCCAATCCTGCAGACCATCAACCCCTGAAACACAGAAATGAGGAATGAAGAGACTTTCAGGTGTTTATACAACAAATATCTTTTCACTTTTGATCATTTTTATGTTAGCTGACAGTAAAACACTCATGTCTGTTTATAAGTGTGAAGAGCTCAATCATCTTTTGTTAAAATATCAGTATAGAGAGTGAAACTGAAGACTCACCCGCAGTCATGATCACTACGATCAGAGGAAGAGACTTTATGAGAGACGACACCATAGTGACTTCTGCAATCATAAAACTGACAATTATGACATTATGAGCATCATCTATATACATCATCACAAACTCTATTGATAAAGCACATGATGATTAATAATTCACGGCTCATTGAAGGCTTGATGTGAACTGATGATGTTTCTCATGTCAGGCCTCGTGTGTCTAAAGAGCTTCACACAATATTTACACATGAATCTACAACAGATATTGAGCTTCTGGAGTTTAAATCACTTCATCAAATCAACATTCACCTAAAACAGTTTTACAAACATCAATCGTAGCTCTACTGAACTATTTTAAATAACAGTAAAATGGTCTTACCGCTCTGAAGTGTCAATGTTTCAGTGTCGACGGCCAAATGAGGGAAACATCCGCAGTTTAAGGCGTCAAACGCTGCAGTTTTCACACTTTATCAAGTTCAGCTAAATGTTGGTCTTCCTCTTCCTGGTTATGAGTGACCGTCATCTCAACTACACAAGAACAACTGGAGAAGAAAGTTAACGTCTCAGATGTCAAACACACATAAGCTTTACATGTATCTCAGTAGAGCTCAGTATTGTCAGATCTTTGTGAGAGAATATGTGAAAGATGTTTGCTTTGAGAAAGAACAGTGTAAAGATGCTCATCATGTCTGCAGGAGCGTCTGAACAGCATCTTTACAGCTCTTAGTTTCACTTCCTCTTTCTGACACAGACTCTGTTTAACACAAAGCGCTGGACGACACACACACACACACACACACACACACACACACACACACACACACACACACCGACACACACACACACACACACACACACAGTCATAACCATCAGCAACTACACTGAGTTTAAGTGGGTCAATGCCAGTTTCTGACAGACGACACAAGCACTCAGAGACCAGACCGACGACAGATACAGGAGAAATAGTTTTAATGGTCTTCATAAACAATACATCACTGATGGATCTATTTAATAACTCCTAATAATGGAGCAGTGATGTTCACTGCAGAGCCAAATGACGTCCAGCTCCTCCTCAGTGGATCTAATGGGTGGAGGGAGAGAGTTATGGGTCGGTTAGGGTGTTGTTGGACCGTCTCGCTCCACCCATTACACCCAAATTACATCCAGAGAGAAGAGCTGGACTTCTCTCTCCACCCACGACTCTGCAGTGAACAGCCTCTCAAAATAGAGGAATTACATCCATTACTCAAATCTTTCCTGCACTTCCATTGACTTTACTGTCATCTAGTGGTCAAAAAGATCCAGTGCACTTTACTGCCATTACAGCAGCTTTTACATCTGACTCTTGGACATGTTTGACAAAAACAGTGCAAATGCTTATCAAACACACTGACTTGTTTAAGCAGTTTCAACGTAATGGAAATTGAACTAAGATCATCTAAGTCCACTTATGAGGCCAAAGACAGTGAGAAACAAAAACAAAACAAACATTTCATTCAGACTCAAAACCAACTGAGTGACTGTAAAATCTGCTTATTATATAATTAATTGGATGATATCAGTAACAGGGAGGCTTGCAAAAACACATTTAACCCTTGTGTGGTGTTCAAAACCCTATATAACACCTTTGATGTTCCCGGTCAAAAATGACCGGCCTATAAAAAATAGCTTAAACTTGTTATGCTATATTATCACCCAATATTGTATTCAATCTTTTTGTCAACTTGTTCTCTTTCAATTAGGACTGGTTTTATATTTCTATTTGCATCTGATTAATCGTAGGCCTCATGTATCTGAGAGTAGGCATCTCATTTTTTGAGTCAAAAAAGCATTATTTTTGAATAATTTTAGAAAATTAAATTAAATATGAAGAAAATTGGCACTGTTGATCATACTAGTCTACTTTACTCTACTCTAATTTGTATACTGCACTGATTCACTTTCCCTAAGTTGGACTTGAAGAAAAGAAAAATGTCATAAATGTTTTTATTAATCTGGTATTGCAACAACTAATGACTGCATTTCAGCCACAAAACAACACAGTTTAGATGTAAATTTTAAATGTTATTGTAAGCCATTTTAGCTTTTTTAGATTCACACCAGGACCTTGAGAAAGCTATACATCCATTTTCATGAGCCCTCCAAAAAGAATTGGACTCTGCTAAAACATCTATACTATAATACAATATTTGCAGTATGTGTTTAGAATACATGGTTAATGAATGTGTAATTGTCTGTCAGATGCAGTCAGATCATGTAGTTACAGCTTCCTCCTGCAGGGGGTTTACGAGACCAAGCTAAACAGCCAAACTGCTCTCTGATTGGCTGGTTTTCAGGTTAAAGACATGCAGGCCACTCCCCTAACACTTTACTGCTGTTGTTCACAGACCTAGACATACATCTGGTTTCTTGATCCAAAATGTATCTGTGAGATTATACTGCTGAGAGTATCTATATGTGCAAGACATGTTTACTGAGGATCCTTTGAGAGCACATATTGATTTAGTTTCATAAATCACACTCCAGTTTTCTCCCAAAACTCCTTGAAACACAAAATACAAAGAAGATAAATGGTCAAGTATGAGTTATGTGTAAATGCAGCTAAAATAATATTTATCACTTGTTGCTGGAGAGATGACACACAGTGAGAGAAGTGTGAAAAGTCCTGCAGAAGGGTGTTGCAGAAAAGCATAAATGATTACGCTGACACAGAACTGTGAAAAGTGAACACATCCACAGGCGCTTTAAGTGAGTTCAGCCATTTTGTCAGCGTAACCACACACTCTCCCAAAGCCCCGTCTTCTACGCGTCAACCAACTCAATGTCAGCTAAAATGACTGACAGACTTGAGTGTGTTTCTGATTGGTGGACCGTAAAATAGATAAATAATGCACTCTTTAAAAAACACATAAAAAAGCTTATAGCTCTATAACAACTGTGACTCACCAGAAGTCAAGAGTAGAAAGATTAGAGAGAGAAGAAGAGTTATGCTGGCGCTCACGACCACAGGAACCATCACAGCTCTATAGACAAACATATAAATACACACATCCACTTCATACACTAGCAATAAAGCTTCTGAAAATAGTTTGTTTTAGTCTTTGGTTAGTACAAAAATAACAATTCTTAAGTGCTGCTCAGAAACAGTTTTAGTGACTCATCGACACCCAAAGGACTGATAAGATCAGGGTGGCATGGAGGTGTTGCACTGCTGAACTGTGGTCACATTGCTCATGCATGCTAAGAATTAGTCTCAAGCAAGATTAAACCTTTTGCACTGGACAACAATTTCTCTTCTTTTTGCAACATCAGATTGTTGTGTCTTTAGTGTTCCCACAGCATGTCTACACCAGCTTGAGACTGTCTACACTGGACATGACGAAGCGACCATTGCTAAAATAATTTGTCCTTCATGTCAGGAGTAGCACGTACTTGTCAGAAATAAAACGGGGCTTCAGTTTACTGTTGGAGATTTGTCGTGTCACGATTCTTCAGTGTAGACAGTATGGCTGATTATTATGGGTCCACATCTGGTACACTTGGATTCCACACGGCCCAGATGTGGACCGGATCTGGGCCGACACTATGTTGCTGTCTGGGTTCTATTGGCTTTTGTTGCTTCACATCAGGGGCCTGTACCATGAAGCCGGATTAGGTGGCTAGCCAGCTATGTTCCAGTTTAGTTTCCGCCAACCCTGGGTTTTAGGTACTATGAAAGTAGCTCGGCTTTAATCGGTGTTCGTTGCCATGGTATCTTACGCTGCACGGCTAACCTGCTCCGGGGCAGGTTATGTTCTGGATTCAAGATCTCAGACTGAAGTTTGACCAATCAGCTGATAGCAAAGAAACATATAGATGACGTAACTTATTCCAAGTGTCTGTTGCAATGACTTCACCTTTTCTTCCAAATCCTGTGGACATCTCAGCGCAAATTGTTTGACGAGCACTTCTTAGAGAAAGAGTTTTTAGCCAGACAAAATCCCCTTGCCTTTCCTGATAGTTACTTGTATGAAAGATACAGATTTTCCGCGGAAGGAATTTCTTATCTTTGCAAACCTCTTGAGCCGCACATAAAGAATTTAACACGTCGAATTCATGCACTTACTGTACCGCAAATGGTATTGCGTTGCGTTTTTTTGCAAGTGGTACATACTTGCACGGTGGGTGACGCACAGAAGCTAGGGGAAAACACGGTTTGTCAAACCATTCGCAAGGTGGACCTCGCTCTGCAGGAGTACATGAATAGTTTCATTAATAGTGTTCCCCGGACATTTATCGACCATGTCCATAAAAGAGGGCTTTTATAAAATTGCCGGTAAGATACCCAGTCAACACGTTGATCTCACAGTGATCTCTCCATATGACCACAATGTGAGTTCACAGTGAGCTAAAAGTGTAACCTCACAGCGCACTCGCTGTGTGCTCATTTTATGGCCACAATATGAGGTCACCCCAGCTATAAATGTTATTGGATTTGAACATTTTAGTTGAAAATGAAAATTAGGTTGACGTCTAAACATTTGATGTCAGGCTCCAACTTCATTAAACAACTCCACAAACAGCATTACCAGCTTCACTTATTACTAACCAGACTGCCTTTATTTCTGTCAGACGTCTACAAAAGTTTTTATTGAGAATTAACAGGTGTTTAACTCTAATGTGTTTCATTTGAAGTCACCATAACAGTGATTAGTGTTTCCATTAGTTGGGCTCTTAACTCTTGTTATATCTTTTGTCTTTTTTGGCAGCTGTGACAGTGTGTTTGTCAAACACACTTGCAGCAGCAAAGAAAGCTAAAGTGAAACGAGATCAGGTGATGATGGTTATCTGTTGATGGTTTTATAATCATCATGAAATAACCTGTTTCACTGAGGTAATTTGAACTTAACAATTGTGTTGTACCAATAATATATTCTCATCACAAACCATGTGTTACTGCAGCGTGAGTTCCAACAATATTATAACAATCAGTTAGAAGATTTTAATGAACATGAAAAATGAATCCACCGTGACACACAGAGATATCAAAAATCAGCACATGAATCTCAACAAGGGTGACAATATATATATATTTTTTTAGATAAACAGATTAATTCATAACATCACTGAAAAGCTACTAAATGTCACAAAAAAAAAACAACAGCAAAAAATAAAAGCACATATTTAGAATTAAAATAATAGGACAATTCAGCTGCATAATTTATTCATGTTGCAATGCATGCTGGGAGTTTTGTACAATGATGGTACCCAGCATGCATTGCAGCAAGGTACTTTAGATTGTCACCATTGTTGAGATTCATACGTTGATTATTGATGTCTGTGTTTGTTATCGAACAGTAATTTTTCGTGCTCATGTTTGTTAAAATCTTCTAACTGATTGTTATAATATTGTTGGACCTCACGCTGCAGTAACACAGGGTTTGTGATGAGAATATATTATTGGTACAACACAATTGTTAGATTCAAATTACATCAGTGAAACAGGTTACTTCATGATGATTATAAAACCATCAACAGGTAACCATCATCACCTGATCTCGTTTCACTTTAACTTTCTTTGCTGCTGCAAATGTGTTTGACAAACACACTGTCACAGCGGCCAAAAAAAGATAAAAGATATAATACGAGTTAAGAGCCCAACTAATGGAAACACTAATCACTGTTATGGTGACTTCAAATTAAACACATTAGAGTTAAACCTCTGTTAATTCTCAATAAAAACTTCTGCAGACGTCTGACAGAAATAAAGTCAGTCTGGTTAGTAATAAGTGAAGCTGGTAATGCTGTTTGTGGAGTTGTTTAATCCTCCTCTGCTGAGATCTTCACAGATTTAATGTCTTCTTTTCTCTTCAGTTGATTTCATCTGAGGCTGTGTCTGAAGTCAGTTGTAGTTCTTGTGCTTCTGGTCGTCTCTTTTTTCTGTTCTCTTCTTTCTTTCAGTGATTCTTTTTGTTAACAGGCTGAGATATTTCATATTTAATATACACAGATTTTGTGGCTCAGATAAGGCCCAGTTCTGGTTTATTTCTTTGCTCTTAGCTGACATGTGGCATTGCTATGGCCTGCTTGTGGCCCAAATTTGGCAAACAGGAGTGGCCCACCCAAGTGCCGTAATTCCACGCTGCATGTGGGCCAGGGGTGCGTTTCCCGAAAGCATCGTTGGCCAACTATGGTCGCAAGTTCATCGCAATGTCCATTGAACTCTATTGGTAACGACGGAACTTGCGACCATAGTTGGCCAACGATGCTTTCGGGAAACGCACCCCAGATCATCTTTCCACGTGTGCCAGATGTGGGCCGGATCTGGGCCGACACAATGTTGCTATGTGGGTATTGTGGTCACAGTTTGAGCACACAGTGAGAGCGCTGTGAGGTTACACTTTTAGATCACTGTGAACTCAGATTGCTGACGGTGTGACCACATGGTGACATCACTGTGAGATCAAAGTGTTGACTGGGTATATTGATAGGGGACACATTTAAAAAAAAAAAAAAGCAAATTTCACAAATGTACTATACAATATAATACATGTTAAGACTTATTTTAAATCTTTATTATTATTCTGCTAATCTTATGATATGATTCCCTAGAGTCATTGCAACATGTATGCAGTCTATTGCTCCAATCTCCACTGCTCTAGGGGAACATGAGGCAGATTATGTTAATAGGAAATCCTCCCAGCCAGCACAGCCATGTGGGGCCCAAATGGGTTTGACCTGGGCTATCTAACTGGGACTCAGCCAGTTTTGTCCTCGGTTTCCATGTAGGCCCCACATGGGTTTGCCCAGATGAAATGAACACTGCTTAGTGTGCACAGTACAGGCTGTTTAATGTAACACTGAATCAGTGTTGGCGGTAATGAGATAATTAAGTGATTGAATAATGATTGTGCATTATTGACGAACACCTGCTGTTAACAAGCAGAATCACTGAAGGAAAGAGAAACACAAGAACTACTTCCAGCCACAACCTTGGATGAAATCAACTGAAGATAAAATACATTACATCTCTCAAGATCTGATTAAACAACTCCACAAACAGCATTACCAGCTTCACTTATTACTAACCAGACTGACTTTATTTATGTCAGACATCTACAGAAAATAATTAAGAAGAGGTTTAGATGTTGATTACTTATTTGAAAGTAATAGTTTGATTTGATGTTACCACTGTGGCGATCAGTGTGTGCTTTAGTCAGGCTCTTGACTTTTTAACATTAGTTTTTCTCTGGCAGCTGTGTCTGTTTGTTATGGCGAGAACAGCAAGAGAAAATATAATCAGATGCTGTAAGCTGATTGATGATAAGAGTATAATCATCATATAGTGGCTTAGCTCATTGATTATGTGTGAGGTTTATTCACAGTATTATGTTATTCTTTTGTTTATTGTTTATTTCATCATACGAAACTTATCCATGGCTCCCAGAATGCATTGCACCATGAAGCATGTCACCATTGTTGAGATTCATATGCTGATTCTTGATGTCTGTGTGCAAGTAGAACTTTCAGTAGTCCAACATGTGTAAATGGGGTTTTAAAAATCATTTGATGTTCTGATTAAATTCTATTATTTTTTTGCTGTAGAATCACAACAATAAATAAAATGAATAACATACTACCCGTATAATTCTCACACATAATATCAGTGAGTTAAGCCAATATATGATGATTATATTCTTATCATCAATCAGCTTACAGCATTTGATTATATTTTCTCTTGCTGTTCTCGCCATAACAAACAGACACAGCTGCCTGAGAAAAACTAATGTTAAAAAGTCAAGAGCCTGACTAAAGCACACACTGATCGCCACAGTGGTAACATCAAATCAAACTATTACTTTCAAATAAGTAATCAACATCTAAACCTCTTCTTAATTATTTTCTGTAGATGTCTGACATAAATAAAGTCAGTCTGGTTAGTAATAAGTGAAGCTGGTAATGCTGTTTGTGGAGTTGTTTAATCAGATCTTGAGAGATGTAATGTATTTTATCTTCAGTTGATTTCATCTAAGGTTGTGGCTGGAAGTAGTTCTTGTGTTTCTCTTTCCTTCAGTGATTCTGCTTGTTAACAGCAGGTGTTCGTCAATAATACACAATCATTATTCAATCACTTAATTATCTCATTACCTCCAACACTGATTCAGTGTTACATTAAACAGCCTGTACTGTGCACACTAAGCAGTGTTCATTTCATCTGGGCAAACCCATGTGGGGCCTACATGGAAACCGAGGACAAAACTGGCTGGGTCCCAGTTAGATAGCCCAGGTCAAACACATTTGGGCCCCACATGGCTTTGCTGGCTGGGCTATCACAGCCTTAATGTTCAGGTAGAGATGATGTGAATATGTGAGATGATTATTTTCTGTGAGATGAATCTTTAAATTAATAGTAACATTAACAGATATAACAATGATCTATTAAACATTTCATCTGCAGACGACTTGTGGTCATGAATGCATGATCAAGTTTGGATGCCAAATGGCCTGGCTCCAGTCCAGTGCTTGTCTCACAAATTTTCTGTGAGTCTGTGTTGTGTCAGCACTTTGAGGAAAGCAAGTTAAATTTGGTACAGTACAAAACACTGTTAATTTGAACTGAGATAGAAAAACCTACACAATAACCCCCTATCATGACCCTCAGACAGGGCCACAGCACCGCTTCAATGTGGCCCTCTGTAAAACCAGAGTGAGGTCCCGTGACCTTTGGCATCCTAAAGGCACATTTCAACTGTGTTCGGCCCTTAAGAGTCACCAGACCGGGCATCACAGATAGTGGCTGCATGTGCCATTCTGCACAATATAGCCACCAGTAGAAAGGAGCGAGAAACACCACAAAACCGGCTTCTCCCCGATGAAACTGACCCGATCACACTTGACCACCCAGCTGGTGCAGATGTAGATGCAATCACCATACAATATTACACTTAATAAAAGCACATTGAAACTGCAGATAGGTCTCAAACCGTTTTATTGGTTTTGTGGGATGGGAGGGAGAAAGAGAAAGTTGCATTAATAAATATTCATACTAAAGTGTTACTTGGTTAAATCAGTTCTCATACTGAGATCAGTTTTATCCAGCTGTTTGATCTCCAATTTTTATTTTTATTTTTATTTTTTTGGAGCCTCCTCAGCTCAGTCTAGTTCAAGACTCCTTTAGTGTGCAGTCTAGTTCAAGACTCCTTTAGTGTGCAGTCTAGTTCAAGACTCCTTTAGTGAACAGTCTAGTTCAAGACTCCTTTAGTGTGCAGTCTAGTTCAAGACTCCTTTAGTGAACAGTCTAGTTCAAGACTCCTTTAGTGTGCAGTCTAGTTCAAGACTCCTTTAGTGTGCAGTCTAGTTCAAGACTCCTTTAGTGTGCAGTCTAGTTCAAGACTCCTTTAGTGTGCAGTCTAGTTCAAGACTCCTTTAGTGTGCAGTCTAGTTCAAGACTCCTTTAGTGTGCAGTCTAGTTCAAGACTCCTTTAGTGAACAGTCTAGTTCAAGACTCCTTTAGTGTGCAGTCTAGTTCAAGACTCCTTTAGTGTGCAGTCTAGTTCAAGACTCCTTTAGTGTGCAGTCTAGTTCAAGACTCCTTTAGTGAACAGTCTAGTTCAAGACTCCTTTAGTGTGCAGTCTAGTTCAAGACTCCTTTAGTGTGCAGTCTAGTTCAAGACTCCTTTAGTGAACAGTCTAGTTCAAGACTCCTTTAGTGTGCAGTCTAGTTCAAGACTCCTTTAGTGAACAGTCTAGTTCAAGACTCCTTTAGTGTGCAGTCTAGTTCAAGACTCCTTTAGTGTGCAGTCTAGTTCAAGACTCCTTTAGTGTGCAGTCTAGTTCAAGACTCCTTTAGTGAACAGTCTAGTTCAAGACTCCTTTAGTGTGCAGTCTAGTTCAAGACTCCTTTAGTGTGCAGTCTAGTTCAAGACTCCTTTAGTGTGCAGTCTAGTTCAAGACTCCTTTAGTGTGCAGTCTAGTTCAAGTCTGCTTTAGTGTGCAGTCTAGTTCAAGTCTCCTTTAGTGTGCAGTCTAGTTCAAGACTCCTTTAGTGTGCAGTCTAGTTCAAGACTCCTTTAGTGTGCAGTCTAGTTCAAGTCTGCTTTAGTGTGCAGTCTAGTTCAAGTCTCCTTTAGTGTGCAGTCTAGTTCAAGTCTCCTTTAGTGAACAGTCTAGTTCAAGACTCCTTTAGTGTGCAGTCTAGTTCAAGACTCCTTTAGTGTGCAGTCTAGTTCAAGTCTGCTTTAGTGTGCAGTCTAGTTCAAGTCTCCTTTAGTGTGCAGTCTAGTTCAAGTCTGCTTTAGTGTGCAGTCTAGTTCAAGTCTCCTTTAGTGTGCAGTCTAGTTCAAGACTCCTTTAGTGTGCAGTCTAGTTCAAGTCTCCTTTAGTGTGCAGTCTAGTTCAAGACTCCTTTAGTGTGCAGTCTAGTTCAAGACTCCTTTAGTGTGCAGTCTAGTTCAAGTCTCCTAGTGTGCAGTCTAGTTCAAGACTCCTTTAGTGTGCAGTCTAGTTCAAGACTCCTTTAGTGTGCAGTCTAGTTCAAGACTCCTTCAGTGTGCAGTCTAGTTCAAGACTCCTTTTGTACAGGGCCCTGACTGAGTCTGTTTCCACCTGAGACATAATTCCACCACAAACATGATCATTACAAGTTTTCTGGAGGCTCATCAAATCACAAAAAGTTCCTTAACTTCCTACAAACACAGGACTGACTGTAATTTATGTCAAGGGTTTTAAATCCTTACCTTGTTCACATTTCTTCTGAAGGCCACTGAGGTAGAGGGTGAGGTCTCAGTTTCTGGGGCAGGTGGTGAAAAATCCTACAATAAAAGAGATGTGTAAGGGCCAGTCCCTTTTTTATGCCACACATTCAAATGTTTGCCATAATAAAAAGCCCAGTGCATTCACATCAGCAACTGTGTGAGAACACACAGATAGAGTGTCTTCATTTCCTCCACCCTAATAAATAAAAATAGGCCAATGTAAAGCATAACTGTTGTAAAGCAGGTTATGTTTGGTGTTCTGTCTGCTGCATGCTGACCTCTGTGTGGGAGACTGTGTGTATGTGTGCTGGCTTCAACAGGGACACTGTATTTCCCTCTACTGCAGAACATACAGTCAACCATATTTACAACTTAAAAGTAGTAATGTATTGCACACGTATCCAGTGTTACTTGCTTAAAGGAGCCAGCACCAGGGTCAGATTGTACAGTACCTGTAATCCCATCCATAATCGGCCGCCCCTTATTGACTCAGAGCCAACTCCTCCGCCAGTGTATTCTGGTTTTCTGAATTTAACTCTTTATTTCTGTTTTCTGCAAACAAGTGTTTGTGATAAAATGTTCACAAAAGTAATAAAAGGTTGTGGTAAATACTCACCACTTTGAATTATATGTTTATATTTTGTCTTTATCTGCTGCCAAGAACATTTGGAGTTGGGGTTGCATCTAAAAATCAAAAAATCAATGAATATTAATCTTAGTTCATATATGCACATTTCTTATATATTATAAAAATAGGCTATAGGCTATATTACACATATAGGCTACATACTAATACATAATTGTACATAAATATAGAACGTATTTGTTTAACTTACACATTAACAGTCAGCAATATTTCTCCAACAGTCTTCTCTTGCTTTGGCAGCAGAGACCGTATTGTTTCGAGCTTGTAATACATATTTAAATTCATCGTTATTCTGAATGATTATCTCTTGCTCCTCCGCGGAAAAGTATATCGCTCTCGCTCTACCCGCGATTGGTTGTTCAGTGTCGACGTCACTCTTTTATGTGCACGCGCGCGTGGAGTAATCATAGCTTAAGGATCAAAGCCTGAGTTGACAGAGAAAGTTGATGAGCTGCGTCATGGTACCAATAAAGCCTGATTGCATCGGTTTGGTTTTGTCAACTCAAAACTAATCCTGTAACCCCGAGTTTGTTCAGCTACCTTCATGGTACAGGCCCCTGGTGTAACAGTAAGTCAACAGGACTCAAACACTAACAATGAACGAGGGCTTTACAGCTTCTTACATTGCCCAGCTGGCCTTCCACCAAATCATATACATCATAATATTATATATCTACATGTTTGCATACTTCACAATAATCAATTTAGCGTCTCCTGAACTTCTTTACCAAGCTTAAAATGCAGCATCCTGTGAAATAAGGGTCCACTAAGGTCCTGTGTGGTATAACCTGCTCCAAGAAGCGACCAACACAAACATTTTGTCCCAATTTAAAGCTATTCATTTCTTCTCTTTCATAGCCCTACATTTTACAAACTCATCAAGTAATATGTAAAAACTCTCATACCTTGTTCGCAGCAGCTTTCTTCACTAGTACTCAAAGTGCAAATGGAGAGTTTGAAGACTGAACAGACGTATTAAGCAGGGGTTGTATATGATAGTATTTCCTGACTCTATGCAAGCAATGCTCAACTTTCATGAGATAAAAAAAAACCCTGTTCACACACACAATAGGCTTTTTACACTTGAACAAGTTAATTCTGCGTAATTCTAAACCCTGCATAAACTGAATCCTGAGTTATCTTGTTTAACGTTTAAAGCCAGAGCACTTTTCCTCTTCGGTCCCCCTACAGGTTGGAAGCGGAATTGTCCATTACCGCTGTCGTAAATAATTTAGCCTACCGTCGCACGCACGCTATTTGTTTATCCAGCACCGGCTTTGGAAATAACGATGTCCACAGACAAGGTCGAGTATGTTGCATGATTTTATGAAAGTATGATGTATTGTGACAAAATAATGACATTGCTTGCTATTCTTTTTAACAACAAAGCCAAGTGACCATCAGTCTTGCATCTTGTAGCCTCCTTCAGCTCTCGCCAACGAGTGTAAGCCGGTCCAATGTTCACTCTAGTTCGAGCCCTTTCTCTTTCATACTCACGTTTTCTTTTCTTCGCCTCCTCCGACATCAAACCCTTCCTTTTATTTGCAGACTCCATCATGATGACAATTAAAAAGCTACCTGGCTGCTAGGTATCTTCCATTTATATGTACCTGCTGAGTACGCTATTGTAGCGCTTGCTGTAAAGCAAGTCAAATTTGTCGTTTCTTATGTCTTATTCGAACTACAGATCCGCTACCCGATCTGGCAAACTTGCATAGTGCAGTTATAGCCGATAGAGGGCCGCAATGCTGTGGTGGTCTTCTGCTCCAAAGTGGGAATCATCAGTCCCGTCATCTCCGCTGAAGTGGTCTTTGGCTCCATCTGATCGACTGTGGGGGTCTCCTGCTGTACCTCAGTTCCCAGACCACCTTCTACCTCAGGGGATTGGGCCTTGTAAGAAAAAAGTATGTGGACGTCGAAGATCTCAAAAATGAAGTGTATTTCAGCATAGCAGTGGCAAAGTCCACGAAGCACCTTGGGTTCACCGGCATCAGAATGAACACAGAACATCCAAATCTCAAACCCTTTATCCTGTCACAGTTTACCACTCTTAATGTAAATGAAGTTGCTCTGTTATAACAGCTGTGGTCTGTATGTTATGAAGTTCTGATGAAATTCTCTGTGTCCCACACCCATTCCCATTCTACAACTGATGATGACCATTTGCTTAGGATGTGATCATCCAAATGGTGAAGAAACTATATAACTGTTGACTTTCTTCTTCTCGATGATAATTAAGCCACTTTGGGGATGAACTCTAAAATATACTTTGGAGTGGGATGAGTCGGGGCAAACTATAATATCTTACACCCTGTTCCTCCTCCCTCCTGGACTGATCTGGTGCGTCTGGAAGCCGCTCTTTTGAGGGGAGACTATGTCACGATCCCAGTTCTGTGTCTTTGGTTTTGTATGGACTTTTATGTTGAAGTGTATTCTCTGTTTTCATTGTGTCTGTCATTCCCTTTCTGTGTTTGGTTTCAGTTTCTCCTGGTTTATGTGTAAGTTTCTATAGTTACTGTCATTAGTTCCAGCTGTTGTTAATTGTCTACTCATTGCTCTCTGTGTTTAAGCCCTTTGTTTTCAGTCATACTTTGCTAGTCGTTGTTTTGTGTTGGATCATGTTCGTGTTTGTATTTTGGATTAGTTGTTCTTGGTGTTCTTGTATTTTCATATGGAGTCTTTTTATTGAAGTGTGTGTGCAAGTGGATTTTCTCTCTGCCTTGTCCCTCTAACACACGGTTTGGAAGATGGTTTTACAATGTCTTCCCACCTTACTTACATTTTTATAATTTTGAAAAACATGTGTCAGTGTAGCTTTAAATTTAACAACCCCATTGTAAAAGAATATTACAGTATTTTAACCAGTAATGAAAAATATTATGAAAAATACAATACCCGGCACATTACAGGTATGAGAGTTGGGTGTAAAATGTGCAAAATATTCATGACAATGAAACTAAAGACTTTCTGACAATGTTCAGATTTAATGTATTTAGCAATAAAATCACACAGTATGACGAGAGAAGAGGAAACATCTGTTCTGCATTGACTGTACAAAGCGAGAGCTAAAAAGCCTTTGACTATTACAGGTATCAGTGTGTTCATGTGTGTGTGTGTGTGTGTGTGTGTGTGTGTGTTTGTGTGTGTGTGTGTGTGTGTGTGTGTGTGTGTGTGTGTGTGTGTGTGTGTGTGTGTTTGTGATACTGAAAATCAAATCAGATTATCATAAAAGAGCTCATTGTAAACCCAAATCAATTCATGTCAAACAGTAAAACAGTCCCATAAATGTGTAAAGGTGAAATCAAGAGGACAGTGAGATGGGAACATGACCTGAGCTGGACTCAAATCCAGGTCTCCCATCAGCATCAATAGGAAGCGGCTTCGATCACATGTTCTTTACTTGACTGAGCTGTAGATCACATCCTCAGATCTGGGGAGAAATTAAACAAATATGTTAATGTGGCATTTCAAGAGGTGACAATCCATCATCTCAACAACACAAAACAAGAGCTCTGATTAAGAATTGAATATGTTTTATTTGAGTTTAAATGAGTCGTTTCTCACCTGTTGGCTTCAGACGGATGATGCGTCTCAATGCAGTCGTACTCTTCAGTCTTCATGTCTTTGTTCTTGAAGTGATGGACACTGGCATACTGAACCTCTTCAACATCTGCAGAGTCTGTTTCTGTTTGTTTCTTTGCTTTAATGTTGGAATACAGATCATCCCTCTGATTGGCTGATACTAGTGAATACAGTGGAACGTCATTGGTCGAAGCCGTTTCTGCTGATCTGTCAATGTGATCCTCCTGCAGTTTCATCAAATAAAATATCACACAGATATAACAACAGATCGATCATTCAGAAACACAGTGACTGTGAGTTACATGCATGATGTTTTCCAGATTGTCTTCATGTCAAATATTTGTCAGTACATGATCTTGTAAGTCTTGTATTTTCTAGTTAAATATAATATCCATGTCATTGTAGATTCAGGTATGTATTATTATCAAACTTGCCTGATTTTGTCTGATAACTTCAGCTCCACCGTCTCTCCTCTTCTTCCTGGAGAAAGCATGTTTTTGTTAGAAAGTACTGAAAAGTAATTTATTTTAAGAAACATTTATTTTTTGTTAGTGGTTTAAGTTCAACAAATGTTGCATTTATGTTATTTTTTTTTTAAGAATTTAATGCAGGATCTGCTCAACATAGTAATGGGCGATATAAACGATACAAAACTGGCCTACGATAGAGATTTTAATTCTATTGCACTATCGCGATAATGCACGTTGATGACACAATCTACCCGCGAAATTTAGAGCCACGAGCTGCACCCGGCTGCAACGTATCATATTCGTCGTCATCTTGAGTAAACATGACTGAAAGCAAAACGCGGAGGAGCTGGTGAAAAAGATCGGTGCAACATTCATTATTTGGACTTGGTTCGGATTTAAGCCGTCCGACGAGCAGCAGCAAACTATACAGAGTGCGTGTGGCAACAGTTCGGTAACACACACGACTAATCTGTTCTACCACCTCAAAACGAAACGTCACTGAATACCAGCGCGTATTCACTAAATAGTGGTGTAAACACATCTCTGTGTGCCCGATTTTAAGATTCGTTGTTGTGTTGCTTTTTAACTGATCAGTTGTTCTGCTCTTTGCATCTTTTGTGTCCTTTAAGAAAATAGCCTAACTAAAACTACATTTGGTGCCTTCTGCACTGTTTTGCACTTTTTACTGTCTATGGCATGGCACTAATGTAAATAAACTTTTATACTTGAAGCATTTTCTTTAGTTGACGTATACAGGTGAACCTCGAAAAATTAGAATATCGTGCAAAAGTAAAAGGTGAAACTATATAGACTCATTACATGCAAAGTGAGATATTACAAGCCTTTATTTGTTATAATTTCGATGATTATGGCTTACAGCAGGGGCGTAGAATTTAGTAGGGACGCTAGGGACGTGTCCCTACCAATATCCAGTGACACTGATATATCCTTAGCAATAATTTCGATCAAAACTTAAAATATATTTATATTGATGTCCCCGTCCCTACCAATTTCAAAATCAAACCTACGCCACTGGCTTACAGCGTTATGAAAACCTTTTCACAACATTCTAATTTTGAATTTGGGGTTTCATAAGCTGCTAGCCATAATATAAACATTAGGGCTACTTAAAGTCTCTGCAGCTAGTTTACTTGAATTTTACTTATCTGCAACATTATGTTGTATAATTACAGTTTTGCACAATAAATGTTCTCAAAACTACATACACCGTTTCTTTCTTTCTTTCTTAAAAAAAAAAAAAAAAAACATTTAGCAGTTGTTTGGCTTTCCTTAAGGTCTGTGTAACCTGTTCTGAAATGGTTTGTTATAATTTATATATCGTGATATATATCGTTATCGCAATATGGTTTTTAGGCCATATCGCCCATTCCTAGCTCAACATTCACTCACCTTATGAACACAATGATGATTATGATGATGATGATGATGAAGATCAACCCTCCACATCCCGCCACGATCCCAGAAACTGTGAGCAGAGCATCTCTCTGAACCCCTGAAACAAGATGATCATGAAGATCATTTCACACATGAGACAGATGAAACTGAAAGAGTGTCTGATTATAGAAAATACCTTTAACAGTGAGTGAAACAGACGCTGATCTCTGAGATCCATGTTTATTCTGAGCCTCACAGTAGAAGCGTCCACTGAAACTGGAGTTAAAGCTGGAGATGCTGAAACTCTGTCCAGATCCAACAGCTGAGGTTTCATTCTCCTTAAACCAGCTGAAGTTCAGAGCAGGAGGGTTTGAGTCACTGATGCAGTTCAGAGTCACTGAATCTCCCTCCACTATTACACCAGACCGACTGACGGACACTGAGACATTTCTTGGTCGGTCTGAAAGAGACAAAAATAAAACATTATTGGATAACTTACTATAACCAGATGATTTACTGACTCACATTTATTAACTCACACATGACATTCAGCTTCACAGCTTCAGAGTCTTTCTCTCCATGTTTATTTCTGGATATGCACTTGTATTCTCCACTGTGATCAGAGCTGATGTTTGAGATGCTGAAGATTCTTCCAGATCCTACAATTGTTCCTCCTTTAAACCAGCTGAAGTTCAGAGCAGGAGGGTTTGAGTCACTGCTGCAGTTCAGAGTCACTGAATCTCCCTCCACTATTACACCAGACGGACTGACCGACACTGAGACGCTCTTCGGATGATCTGAAAAGACAAAAAGTGTCAAATGACATTCAGTAATTGAGCAAATAATCATCCAGAACTGATCTAAAATCAAGGCAGACTTACACATGACATTCACAGTCACAGCAGAGGTCCGAGATCCATGTTCATTTCTAGCAGAGCAATAATAGTTTCCACTGGCCTCAGATTTAATATTAGTGATGCTGTATGTGTCGCCAGATTGCAGAATCGTTCCTCCTTTAAACCAGCTGATTTCTGCAGGAGGGTTTGAGTCACTGCTGCAGTTCAGAGTCACTGAATCTCCCTCCACTATTACACCAGATTCAGTTATGGATGCTGAGATGCTCTTTGGAGGATCTGCATAAAATATATATAAAATATGAAAATAATTACTTTATTCATGCCATGACCTTCAATTATCTTTATAATATTACTGAAGTTTATCTTTAAGTAGAAATCAAAATGAAAAAGGTGCAAATCTACATCTGAACTGGTGCAATATTAATAAAACAATATTGTATTTACAGATTTATCAACTAAAGATTCATGAAAAAAAATTACTAAACACAAATTCATGTTTTAATGGTACGTTACTGTCACCACCACGTCATCACCATGTCATGGATTGTCTGCACCTGTGCTCGTTTGTCCCTAATTAGTTTACCTTCTACACTTGTCTAGTTAGTTTCCTTCTGTGTATTTATACTCCGTGTTCTGTTCAGTCCTTTGTCGGTTCTCGTATGTGTTTACGTGGTTGTGTCAGTTCTACCTGTATCTGTTAAATAAACCTTATTATTACCTTCATCATCGTCTTGTGCATTCAACAACCGCCCACAGCCGTTACAGAAGAACCGACCTCTCAAAACGAGAAAAAGAAGAATGGACTTACCAGCACAGCGACTCCCTCTCCTGCCTGAAAACCGTAGGTGGCTTGGATACCTGGCCTGGGGGCTCGGGAACGGAAACATCACCCTCACAGCCAGCGAGCCCGAGGCGCCCACGGAGTACATCAAGGCCCCAGAGATGATGCAGGCAGGTCAGTCCACCTCAGAGCCAGGAGCGGACCTGGACCTTATAGACCTGTGGTCCGCGGATCCTATTCCCACCCAAGTTCCCACCCAAGTTCCCACCCTCGAATCTTCATCTTCTTCGCCGGTCCCTGCCTGACCTCCCCATCTTCATCGCTGGTCACGGCCAGCCCCCTGGATCTGTCGGCACCACTGATGTGGTCCAGCTCCTCGGCTCTGCCTCCGCCGCTCACTCTGTGCGGCTCATCCTCTTCGCCTCGGGCTTCCCCTCCACCAGCTTGGAGTGAGGCCGAGCCCCCGGCTACACCTCTGGCCTCAAGGCCCATATCTCCACCTCGGCCTGTCAGTCTGTCACCTCCGTCACCTCGTCATCACCTCAGTCCTGCGACCCAGCGGCTCAGCGCCAACCCTCCAAACCTGCGATGTTGCCCTGTTCCGTCAACCTCTCTGTTCCGCCTGTTCCTCTACCACTCACCATGGTTCTGCCTCTGCCGATCGGTCCCAGGGTTCCATCCGCCCCCTCCGTCAACACTCCTCCCTGGTTCCTCCCACCATCAGCTCCACCATGGTCCACATCTCCACCAACTCCTCCTCATCACCATCCATCACCAGCTCCACATCCTCCACCGAAGCCTCCGCCCTTTTTTCTTTTTTTTTCTTCT
Organism: Rutilus rutilus; assembly: GCF_951802725.1. Lineage (NCBI taxonomy): Eukaryota > Metazoa > Chordata > Actinopteri > Cypriniformes > Leuciscidae > Rutilus > Rutilus rutilus. Next base: position 45,451,258 of record NC_140210.1, on the reverse strand, counting down.
TCTCTTGTCGTCTTTACAGCACGAGGACGCGCCTATCCGAGGGGGGTGTTATGTCACCACCACTTTGGAGGACTTTTCCCTCCACAGAAGCACGTCGGTTAACTAAGAAATACACTTGCGCTCCCCGGGCGGTTCAGCGCAAAGAGGAGGCGTGTTCCGGCGCAAACGTTCCCTCATGCTATTTTGCTGGTTTAGAAAACAATTCCGCCACTGACCGAAAAAAACTAGTTTAAAGTCAGTGGCGCGTTGCGCATGTTATTCATATGCTATTTTAAGGGCGCATGCTTGGCCATAATCAATGTAGCGTGTGCACAACGTGCATACACTTTGATTCTCTCATCTACACAGAAGCAGCAGTTTTCATTTTTGCAAAATCATACATTATTACGATAGATAGATAGATAGATAGATAGATAGATAGATAGATAGATAGATAGATAGATAGATAGATAGATAGATAGATAGATAGTTTATTATAAAAGCATACATCTAGCTTACACATTTACCCAAATTATCATACGCCTGTTTAACCGAAGTTAATTTGGGTGTGTTTCTCCATCCCCAACGTCCCTGACGAGAACGTCGGTCTCCTCGGCTGTGAACTGCTCCTGCCGCGCCTGGCAAATCCACCGTTATAATAGGAATCCGCTATAGAACAAGCGCGCCTGCTCTTAAAGGGAATGTGAGATGATGCTCTGATTGGTTTATTTCACGTTACGCCCAAACCACACCTATGAATAATGAAGCTACTTCAGACCAACCCATTTTAGTTTTGAGTCATTTATCCCGCCGGTATAATAGCAACAGCGCCCAAGAACCCCCCACAAAGTTACTTGCCTTTTGCGCTTGATACTTGCGTTTTAGATCGTTAAAATAGGGCCCTTGAACTCAAAACTCACTTTAAACAACCGTATTAACTTCCGATCGCGATCTAATGTGTTAGATCGCGTATTAATATCTGTATTATAGTACAGTAATACTTACTATACAGAAAACTGTTCATGCAATCCAGGCTTTTGCGTTTAATCTAACGGAAAGGGATGATAAAGGATGACTTAACAGTCCCTCCAGGATTTCAAGATTTTTTTGTGTGATTTTTGCGATTAAAATGACTGATTTTGTGGTGGTAATTTTTTATTTTTATATTTTATAATTAGGACATCACATTTACCATAATAGTATTATGTCAGATGCACAATAGTCATACAAATCACAAACAAAATGCATAAAGCCTGTTTATTTTGGTCTATTTTGGTCTATTTTTATCAAATTAACTTTTAAAACAACCTATGGCCAATTTTTCTACCTGACCTATGTAAATATTAACAGCAGGTGTAGTAATTTATACTGTAGAACTGTGTGTAAATCCTGAGTTGAGGGGTCCTGAGCTGCAGAAGGCAACCAGTTGCTACTTATAGTGTGGCGTTTTGCATGGCGTCCCCACTGCGTATAGCTACGCAATACGAAGTGACCGTTCGAAAGGGAACTACTTGGTTACTATCGTAACCTCAGTTCCCTGAGAGTAGGAAACGAGTATTGCGTAGCCGGCCGCACTATAGTAACCTGGCAAGTTGTCGCTTCAGTCGTTAAACCTGCTAAAATGGCGTTTTTCGGGACTAATATGGGCTAAGGCCGCGCCCCCTTGGCGGGCTCTGACGTGTAATGGCGTGATGCTAGCTCATTGGCGCACACGTCAGAGGCGCCCGCGCCTTTGGATGTGCAGTTGCCACAGCACAGCCAATGAGTGAGCCAGACACTCACTGTGCAGCTGCAAAATGCGTTTTACATTATAGGCTTCAGTAAATCGAGGAAAAGGAGTTTCCCCTGTCATCTGTATCCAAGTAAAAATGCATTGAAACTTTAATTAAACTAGAGATATTTCATTATAATGAATTATAATTTAATGTTTTGTGAGGTCTTCTTAATTTCTTTTTGATTATTTTGCGGTTAAATTAGGAATTATGCAGGATCGCAAAAAAATGCGGCATTTTGTTGATTTTGCGTTGTATTCAGCGATCGCGGAATCGCGAAAAACTGGAGGGACTGACTTTACCTGATATGAAGTGAGCACTCAAGCACGAGCCTCTATGATCGTAGCATTGTCCCAGTCTGCCCGTTTATTTAAAAAAAAAAAAAAAAAAACGATGAACAGTTTCCTGTTTTTTTTTATTTCTTTTTTTATAAATGGGCAGACTGGGACAACATTGTGACGTACGGTAGAGTTAAGCCATGGTAAGTAAACAAATGTTTTCTGTAGGGCTGGGGGAAGTAACGCGTTAATCTTTGCGATTAATTTGAGATGTTTAACGCGTCAAAAAAAAATGCAATTAATGCAGCACTTTTTTTATTTTTTTTTGCCTCGTTTTAATGATTTCCTGTTGCGGCTGCTATTGAAAAGGTCGAAAATATGCCCCCCTGTTCAGCGATCAGGTTTTAATCTCGCGCAGCTTTCATGAGCGGGTCTTTTCCGCTCCTTTTTTGCGCCGCGCTCTCCGTTTTGTGTGTGTGTGTGTGTCGGCGCGCTGCGCTCTCTGTTCAATGTTCTGCTCTGTAGTTAACGGCCCAAACGCTCGAATCATGTACCGATCACGCACTGGAAAAGCAAAGTCCGCTCAAATAACGTGAAATTTCTCTGTAGTAGACTTCTGTTTGCTGAGCTGCAGTCATGTTGGGCAACAATGGTAAAATGACCTGCTTTGATCACATGCTCTGGTAATAATAGCTTTGTAGGACTATATTTTATTTGGATAATTAGTTAAAAAAAATTAAAAAATTCTGTTTAATTGATTATGTTGATTGATTATTGAAAAAGAATAATATATCGATATATTGATGTTTAATATTATTTTAATATAGGGCTATTTTCTGTTCCTTTTTTTCCTGTGTTGTTTAATTTAATTAGGTGATTCTAAGTTTAAAAATTGATGATTGCACGCTTGGGGGAAATGCAATTAATTGCAATTAATTACAGCAAATTGTGCAATTAATTAGTAAAAAAAAATGTAATCGATTCCCAGCCCTAGTTTTCTGTAAACTGTAGACTGATTTAATAGTTAGGTGAAGTTTGATATCTGGCATTAATTGTGACCTGTGTCATGCGACAGACTTAGCAGATAGCAGTATCTATCTGAATAGATAGCAGTACCAGTGAATATCTGGCCACTTGCTAATGTTGTCTACCCATTCTGTTAGGATCTCGGGATCAGGCAGACAATCGCCATTAGCTAAAACAAGTTTATTATGGAACTGTTCCCGTTCCTGTGGTGGCAAAGACAGTGCATATCTTGACACAATATGCCGGTCTATTAGCCACGCCATTTTTCTGACCCCATGCTGCGCGCACCCAACCTTTCGAACATTGAAGGGGTCTATAGACCAGTCATAGAAGTTTGATGTCTATTTCTTCTACGCACACACAACGCAGAGTCAACGTCCCATCACGTGGGACCGGTTACAGGCTTATATGCTTACAGGCCTTAAAACGCTTGAACTCCGAAAAACACTGCTATATTTTTCTTCTACACTTTTCACAACACACTACTAGAGATTTCAGTTTGAGCCTAGCTTTATAAACTCTCCCAAATGAAATATAAACATTAATAGTGCGAGAATATTTCACTTATAATGATGAATCAGTTTGTACTCACATCCTACTGTGAGATAACCAGCAGAAGAGATCAGATGTTCATGTCCTTTAATGCCACAACTGTAGTCTCCGGTATCAGAACGACTGACTGACTGCAGATGAAGCTGATTCACTGTTCCTTCAGTTATTCTCTGTGTGTTTCTGTACCAGATGAATGTTGTTTGTTCAGGCAGAGAGCAGCTGCTTTTACATGTCAGAGTGACTGAATCTCCCTCTTTCACACTCTGCTGTGTCTCCACCTGCAGGTCTGACACAACAACAACAACAACAACAACATCAACAACATCATCAACAACAACAACAACAACAACAACAACAACAACAACATCATCATCATCATCATCATCATCATCATCAACAACAACAACAACAAAATAATCACTGTCATCACAACATCAGCATCATGGCAATGATACTAAATTAAAAACTTTAAAACACTAAAATGAAGCAGGTCAGACAACAGTTACATAATATATTGCTTGATATTTCTGTGGCACAGATGATAGTGATTCACTTCTGATATATAAACAGCTGCTGTTGTCATGGAGACCTGAGTTTGAGTCCAACCAACATCCATCATTCCCTCCCGTTTAATCTAATACATTCAATCATTAATAGAAAAGGTTTTGTGTTTTATTTCTGAGAGTTTACTAGTTTTACCTGTGACATCAAGCCAAGATCCAGGAACCACTGTCCATCTTTTACTCTGATGATCTGTAATTCTGCAGTAGTAGATGTGTTTATCAGCTTCTGTTACAGCCGTCAAAGTGATGTTGGAAGTGTCTTTATAGTCGCTGTTACACTGAATCCCTGCTCTCTTCTGTGGGTCTGAACACAGATCAGGTGATTCTCCATCATTTACAACAGTTTTGGTCCAGAAACCTTTTACGAGTTTATTACTCTGAGGATATGTTAAAGTACAGGATATTGTCACTGTTGATCCCTTTAATGCACAAACATATGAAGGGCTGTAATTCACTCCCCAATCCAGCAGACCATCAACCGCTGGAACACAGAAATGAGGAAAATAATTAAAGAGGCTTTCAGCAACAAACAGAAATCTCTCATTGGGTTCAAGCAAGTGGTACATTTCCAAGGATCAGCATTTCCCCTAAAAGTGATCGGGTCACCATTGTTGAGATTCATGTGCTGATTGTTGATATCTGTGTGTGTCAGTATAGGTTAAGTTGTTGTGCTCATGTTTGTTAAAATCTTCTAAGTGATCGCCGTGAAGTGAAGACTTCTACTAATCTTATAATATTGCTGGATCTCATGCTGCAGAAACACAGGAGCCGTTTCTCAATGTCAAGGAAGGATCCTCGGAAGCCAGAATTTCGAGGATGCTACGTCATCGACATCCGTCGAAGGACTGTTCCAATGTCGAGGATCCTCGGAATTTCAACCAAGGACTGAGTCCTTCGTTCGAAAAATATCCCATATACAGGAAAGGATGCATATGTGTAGCCTTCGCGCTCTCAAATCACCCACAATCCTATGCGCGCAGCTTTGCTATCTTTTTCAAAAAATTCTAAATGTCGGACGGTAACGGAGTCGGAACGTTAACGGGGCAATATGCTTTCAAATGTAAGTATATTTACGTTACCAAACATTTGTTTTAAAAAATAATTACATCCATTATGTTATGGGTCAAATTGACCCACACTGTTTAAACACACTTGACAGTCAAAGAATCAATATGATTAAAAAGGAGTTTATTGATTTAAAAACGATTATATTGCCTGAGTGAACAGAACTGCGTCCATAGCAACGCTCTGTTTTTCATTTTCACTGACGTAATGACGCAATGACGTGCACTTGCTAACCTGTTCCAGAGCCGTTGAAAAACGTGTTCTCCAAATGCTAAAGAGGAGCCTCGCCTAGCCTCTGAAGGAAGTGACTTGGAAGGACCAGTCCTGCCAAGGAAGTATCCTTGACATTGAGAAACACCTAGTGTTTGTGATGTGAATATATTAACCCCTTAAGCCCTGAAGGCATTTTTAGAGTTGTTTTGTCTGAGTGACACATAGAAAACTAAAGACTCATAACTCCAAAACTATAACAAGGAGAGTCAAAAGGTAGGTATCGTTTGATAGAAAACTTTTCAAATTTTTTGAAAATATAAATTACATTACATTTGGACATTCTCCTGCCGAGAAACTGCTGATAAATACAAAGAAAAATATATAATTTTTATTATGATTTTGCGTATCTCTCTTGTTTGACATGCAATAACTCGGGAAGGAAATACGGTAGGGGAAAAAATATTTTTTGGGGAAGTTCCCCTAAATATGAGCTGCATCTGGATCAGATTTTGTGGTGATCGCATAAAGTACCTTTTTGTTTAGTCCTCACACATTTGGAAGGCAATAAAAATGAGTAATAAAAATAAACATGAGTTTTCTGAGTGACACACAAAACTAAAGACTCATAACTTCAAAACTGTATCAAGGAGAGTCAAAAGGTAGGTATCGTTTGAAAGAACACTTTTCTATTTTTTTGAAAATATAAATTACATTACATTTGGACATTCTCCTGCCGATAAACTGCTGATAAAAGTAAAAAATATATATATAATTTTTATAATGATAATGCATATTTTTGTATTACAAATTTATTAAATGTTTAATTTAGATTTCAACTACAATAGTATATAAACTGAGAAAGTGATTATTGAGTTTACAGCAAGATATTCCTGCCAGACCTGTTTTTCCTTTGTAAGTTAAATGAGTCAGATCACGGAGACGCTAACCTATTGTCTTTAATGGCTCCTGGAGCCAGAGCCAGAGCCACAGTCCAGACGTTGAATCGTTAGGCTGATTGGATTAGCACATATGCGTTTGAATGGTTATGCTGATTGGATTGAGACTGGTAACACGCTGGAGTTTGGGGCGGGTTCCTTAACCTGTATATTCATTTACATGCTTTATTCAGAGTCTCCACCTCTATGTAATCCCTCCCCTCTTTGAAAAGTATAATTACAATGAATACTGTATTATGAGATAGACTTGATGATGATGAACTACAGACTTGATGAACTACAATCTCTGAAGAATAAATCTCTTCTGCTTATAAAATCCATCTCAAGTCTCCTGGTTTTTGCTTCGACTTTGCTAGGGACTTGGAATACACATATGACCCAGCGGGGCTGCATATGGAGTATCACTGGGGTGTTCAGCCGCAGGTGGAATATTTCAACCCCAGGGGTGGCAAGGTGGCTTGCCGAGGGAAAGACACATGCTCAGAGAGGCTTACAGTGGAAATACACATGTGGGGGTCGCCCAGAGGGGGAACCATGCACATGGAGGCACCTAGCCAAGCGCGAAAGCTGCCGGTGGCATAACTCTGGCGTTGACATCAACAGTGCTGGAGGAGACTCAGGGCTTATTAGGCTCACCTGAGGAAAAAAAATTAATAAAAATCGCACGTATCCCACCCGTGGAAAGGAATGGCGAGCAAGCGAAGACACCTGAGCAGAATCTAGTACCGGCTAGTTGAATCGAGAACATTAGAAGAAACTGGCTCCACTCGGATATTATAGAACATCGCGAATGTGTGTCCAGCCTGCAGCTCTACAAATGTCTGTTAGCAAGGCGCCATGCGCTAGAGGATGCAACACTCCGAGTGGAGTGGGCCGTCACACCAAGGGGGCACGGTCGACCTTGCTGCTGGTATGCCAAAGCAATGGTGTCCACTATCCAGTGAGACAACCTTTGCTTGGAGAGAGCCTTTCCCTTCAGCTTCCCACCATAACAGACAAAGAGCTGGTCTGAGGTCCTGAAACACTGCGTTCTGTCTACGTAAGCACGGAGGGCGCGTACTGGACAGATCAGTGCCAAGGCTGGGTCTGCCTCCTCCAAGGGCAGCGCTTGCAGGTTCACCACCTGGTCTCAAAAGGGTGTGGTGGGAACCTTGGGCACATATCCAGGCCAGGGTCTCAGGATCACGTGAGAGTTAGCTGGCCCAAATTCCAGGCACGCTTTGTCAACCGAAAATGCCTGCAGGTCCCCTACCCTCTTGATGGAGGCCAATGCAACCAGGAGCGCTGTCTTAATTGCCTCGTCCCGTCCAGGAGCCACACGTGGAGGTTCCAAAGATCGGGACAAGGGTGCCATAAGGTGCCCCGTCCCTGAGAAAGCAGGTCCTACCTCAGAGGGATTGGCCAGGGAGGTGCTGTCGCGAGGAGTACTAGTTCTGGGAACCAGGTCCGGTTGTGCCAATACAGGGCAACCAAAATTACCTGCTCCTCGTCCTCCCTGATCTTGCGCAAGGTCGGCGCAAGGCGGCTCACTGGGGGAAACGCATACTTGCGTAGGCTCCGCGGCCAGCTGTGCGCCAGTGCATCCGTGCCGAGCGTGCCCTCGGTCAGGGAATAAAACAGGTTGCAATGGGACGAGTCGTGGGAGGCAAACAGATCTACCTGTGCGTCCCCGAACTGATCCCAAATCAGCTGAACCGACTGGGGATGGAGTCTCCATTCTCCAGGGAGAGGCCAAAACCGAGACAGCTCGTCGGCCGCAAGGTTCAGGTCTCCCGGGATATAAATGGCTCGAAGCGACCTCAGATGCTTCTGACTCCATATGAGGAGGTGGCGAGCGAGTTGCGACATACGGCGGGAACGTAGACCACCTTGATGGTTGATGTACGCTACTGTTGCGGTATTGTCTGATCGGACTAGTACGTGCTGACACCTGAGCAATGCACGGAAGCGGTGCAGGGCGAGACGTACAGCCAGCAACTCGAGGCAATTGACATGCCAAAGGCGCTGGGGTCCTGTCCAGGAGCCCGCGGCAGCATGCCCATTGCACATGGTGCCCCAGCCCGTAGTGGAGGCATCTGTTGATACAACAACATGCCGGGAAACTCGTTCTAAGGGCACTCCGGCCCATAAAAAACTGAGGTTCGTCCATGGGGTGAAGGTCTGATGGCAGGCCGGAGGCACTGGGACTTGGATTGTGCTGTGTTGCCATGCCCACCTCGGGACTCGATCGCAAAGCCAAAGCTGAAGCGGTCTCGAATGAAGCAATCCGAGCGGCGTTACTGTGGCTTCAGATGCCATATGCCCCAGGAGCCTCTGAAATAGTTTCAGTGGAACCGCACTCTTGCCCTCGAATAGACGAAGGCAAGTCAGCTCAGACTGCGCGACCGAGTCGATCTCCATACCGAGAAAAGAGATCCTCTGCACGGCGCAGAGTTTGCTCTTCTCCCAGTTGACCCAACGAGCTAGGTGCCTTAGCACTAGGTCCCTGTGTTCGCAAACCTGGTCTCGAGAGTGAGCTAGGATCAGCCAGTCGTCGAGATAGTTCAGGATGCGAACCTCGTGTTCCCGGAGGGGAACAAGGGCTGCCTCGATGACTTTCGTGAAGACGCAAGGAGACAGGGCTAGCCCGAATGGGAGAACCGCGTACTGGTATGCCCGCCCCTCAAAAGCAAACCGAAGAAACAGTCTGTGTCGAGGTAAAATGGAGACATGGAAGTTGGCGTCCTTCAGGTCGATCGCTGCAAACCAATCCTGCGGCCGCACACACTGGAGGATGCGTTTGGCTGTTAACATCTTGAACGGCAGCCTGTGAAGGGAGCGGTTTAAGACGCGCAGATCGAGGATTGGCCGTAACCCACCGGATTCTTTCGGTACAATGAAGTAGGGGCTGTAGAAGCCGGACTTCATTTCGGCTGGAGGGACAGTCTCGATCGCACCCTTCGCCAGTAGGGTGGCGACCTCCGCTCTCATGACAGGGGCATTGCCGCCGACCATAGTGAAGCGGAATCCCCTAAAGCGGGGAGGAGACCGCGCAAACTGAATCACGTAGCCGAGCCTGATGGTTCTCGCGACCCAGCAGGACAGCCTGGGAAGCTCTAGCCAGGCTCCCAGAACTGTACCAGCAGGGTCACACGAACCACAGACGTACCCTCGGTGGTGCAGCGAGGCGGAATGACCGGCCCAGGCATGGGTGGCATAGCGGCCCTTTGCGGGGGCACGGTCATTAGCCGCGTCCTGCCAGAGGAGGCCAGGGGAGGACCAGCGTCCCACGGGGGCGTGCTCTGGCAGGGGTCTGGCGACAGAGGGGGACGAGAGTGGCGAGGCTCATGAGCGGCGCGCACTGTCATCCACAGCCTCTTGGGTCTTGGAGGAAGGGGCATCAGTTCTCGAAACAAGAGATTCTCCCCCGGCCCTCCACCGGGGGAAGGAGTGGCCCTGCTACCAGCTCCTGAGAAGAATTGAGCCCTAACTCCAAGCTGCCCGTCTCGAGAGTGCTGCTTAGCCCGGCATTTGGCCAGCTAAGGGTCAAAGACGGGCAGTGCCGCCCTCCTGCATCCTCCTCCTGCTCGGGCCGGTGAAGGCTCGAGGGGAGGAGCCGCAGGGAGGCGGCCTCGGCGGGAAGCAGACTAAGGAGACCGCACGGATGGATGAACGTTGGTGCAGAATGCCTCAGTCTGCTTCTGGGGGGTCGAAGACTGTAGAGTACAGTCCTCAACCACACCGCCAAGGAGCCCAGCCTGGGACATGGGGGAGCTGAGAAAATGAATTCTCAGACCCCCTCACATAAACCTGGCTGAGCCCATTGCTGGACCACACCTGCGGACATCACCTGGCCCGGGAACACGCAGGTACCGATGTCGCCCGTAGAGCGAGGTCAGTAGTGTGCGTGGCGGATCGACCAGCCCAGACATGGGAGGCATAGCGTCCCTGTGTGGGGGCGTGGTCGAGTTTCCGCGTTCTGTCAGTGTTGGCCAGGGAAGGACCAGCGTTCCACGGCGGCCTGGTCTGACAGAACTCCCGAGTAAGCACTGCCTCGAAGGCGAAGGCGACACACAGCACTGCATGCCTGTGCCATGATAGTGACAGAGAACATACAGCCCATGATCGCCACGCGATCGAGTGCAGCGAAGGCGGAGGACGCCCGCGGGCCGCGATAAGTCACAGGGACCCTCGCGAGTCAGAGGCGTCCTGATGCACGTCCGGGAGAAAGGCACTGGGAGCGAGTGCTGTAGAGCAATATGCGCCCAGGAACCAATCGTAAGCCTACAGCGCTCGGGGGGAGGGCGGCGCCACTCCAACCGATGCTTTCAGCTGCCCGGGAAAGCATGGCCATCAGCTCTGGATCTGACTCGACTAACGCTGACACTCCCGAGGGAGGCAACGCAGTCGAATCCTCATTTCCAGAGGAATCAAGCCCGCCTTGTGATGCTGTGAGTGACATGACACCATCTGCTGGAGCCCCGAATGAAAACACTGGGTCCCCGAGAGGAACCAGGCACACACGGAAGCCCCTCCCAACACGCGAAACAGCGCTCATGACCGTTAGGCAGATGAATCACGCGCCCACATCCAGTAAAAACACGGGCAAGCCGTCTTGAAAAAGACGTGCCGCGTGCAGCTCTTTTAGAGAGAGGAAAAAGCTCAGCAGAGTGCTGAGGCGCCCAGGGAGAAACACACACACCGTCGGCAGATCACTGCACAGATCAGCAGCAGGCAATGCGATCTCGCTGGAACGCGCCGTCATGACAACATTATGACGTCCCAGATCCAGCCCAAATCTGGCACACGTGGAAAGATGATCTGGCCCACATGCAGTGTGGAATGACGTCCCTTGGGCGGACCGCTCCTGTTTGCCAGATCTGGGCCACAAGCAGGCCATAGCAATGCCACATGTCAGCCAAGAGCAAAGAAATAAACCAGAACTGGACCTTATTAAAAAATATTAAAAATTCACAGACAACATATGTTCACATTCATGGCACAATTCAAACGGGACCAGAAAATAATTATTTTCTCCCATTCACTTGCATTGACGATTTTTCAACCTAGAGGTCCAGTGGGGTTAGCGGAAGGGGCGGGACTTACCAGCTCTATAGAAGTGGCAAATCGATAGATTCATGTTCTGTTATTTTTATTAAATAGAAAAAAAAGGAATGATTTAATATAGGGCAGATTAAACATATTGCCAATTTAGACAATTACACTAATATAAGGTTTGTCTATATTCTAAATTAATATGAATATTAATATAATATATTAAATGTTTTTTAATCTTTTAATCTGTGAAATATTTATTTACTGTTAATGAATCAGTTTGTACTCACATTCAACATCTAGATAAACAGCAGGAGAGATCAGATGATCATTTCCTCTTACAGCACAATGATAGTATCCTGCATCAGAACGACTGATTGACCACAGATGAAGCTGATTCACTTTCACAATTCCTTCAGTGAATATCTGTGTGTTTCTGTACCAGATGAATGTTGTTTGTTCAGGCAGAGAGCAGCTGCTTTTACATGTCAGAGTGACTGAATCTCCCTGTTTCACACTCTGCTGTGTCTCCACCTGCAGGTCTGACACCACAACAACAACAACAACAACAACAACATCAACAAAATCAACAACAACAACAACATATTCACTGTCATTACATCATCAGCATCATGGTGATTATACTACAATGATAATATTAAAACACTAAACTGAAGCAGTTATATAAACATGATGTTTCTGTGGCACAGATGGTAGTTTATTCAAAAGCTAATAAAATGTTTCTGTGTTTTATTTCTGAGAGTTCACTAGTTTTACCTGTGACATCAAGCCAAGATCCAGGAATCACTGTCCATCTTTTATCCTGATGATCTGTAATTCTGCAGTAGTAGATGTGTTTATCAGCTTCTGTTACATTCATCAAAGTGATGCTGTGAGTGTTTATATTTTCACTGTAACACTGAACTCTTCCTCTCTTCTGTGGATCTGAACACAGATCAGGTGATTCTCCATCAGTTACAACAGGTTTAGTCCAGAAACCTTTTATGAGTGTATAACCCCAAGTATATGTTAAAGTACAGGATATTTTCACTGTTGATCCCTTTAATGCACAAACATATGAAGGGCTGTAATTCACTCCCCAATCCCGCAGACCATCAACCCCTGAAACACAGAAATGAGGACAATAATTAAAGAGACTTTCAGCAACAAATACAGAAATCTTTCGTTTTCTTTCTACACTGTTCATAACACACTACAAAACAAAATATTTCAGTTGGTGTTTATAGGGATGTTCCCGAAGCCGAATTCTATGTTCGGAAAGGAAATGACGCATTCTACGGAGTCCCTAAAAGGACATGATGATGGAGAAATATATGAGATGGGAGGAAAAAATATTTTTCAATGCTTTTGCATTCTCTTGTAATTTATATTGTGTATAATTTGTGGGCATCATGGAGCCACTATCAATATGCAAAATACTGAAATGTTTTTTGAATGAACACTTGTTGCTTTCGCATTAACGATCACGAGTAACGTTACTCTGTTTACAGGGAGTGTCGGCAGTCCATGCCCGGAGTCACGGGGGGCAAAAGGGGGAATTGCCCCCCAGATCTGATCTGATACTCTTCACCCCCGAAAGGAGATCCATTTGAACCCTTTGAAGTGTAGGCTATGACAACATCAGATTGATCAGAACTTTCCCTGCTGTCACGCTTTGGCTGGCGCTGAGCCAGAGATGGACGCGCTCAGTGCTTTTCATATCACAACTATTCAGCGATTTCAACCACATAATGTTCATTTTAAGTTTCAGACATTTATACAGAGCATGGGTCATCAAACTCAGTCCTGGAGGGCCGCTGTCCGTCACAGTTTATCTCCAACACACTATTGAGCGCGCGCGAGTCTGTGGAGGTTCGTGCTGCACACTGATGCTCCCTCGCGTTTATGTATTACACTGATGCGCACTCGACATGTGTCGTTAAAAATGCCATAGAAACTGCCTCAAGTGAACTATAAAACTGAAAAGAAAGTCACGTCTGAAAGCTGCAGTCGTTTTTAATTGGTCAAAGAGAATCTCGTGATTTTTCTGTGTTTGCTCAGCACTTATTATAATGATAGGCTATCGTTAATGAATAAATACGAAATAAAAGTGATACATCTGTGTCACGTTATTGTGCCTGTGTGACACGTCATAGAAATAAAGTGATATATATAAATTATAGATATAGATAAATTGCAGATATCGGAAGTTTGAATTTATCCAGAAATTCTCCATATGAAAGCAAGTGACCATCATGGCGAAGCAACTGTGTCACCAATAAAATATTGTTTCTAAACCAATATTCCAAAAAAAGTGTTTTATTCTTATATTTAATATCTTTATTATTCCATATCAAACATCTATGGGGAGAGAAATTGTGTTTGAACGCCAGCAACCAGGATAACAGAGCTTGCCTATATATGAAAGTTAGACAGCTTAATAGGGACTTTATTAATATCAAAATTGCAATTGAGGAGAAACTTAATACCGCCAATTTGGTTAAAAACTAAATTTGGGAATATAATACCACAAGTTGTTATTAGATTTGATACAATTCTGAATCCATTTAATTTTAAAGACAGTATTAGAAACTTCAAAGTCAATGGCATTTAAACCACCTTGATGAAATAAATTGCCTAATATACCTCTATTTAAGTAATGTGGCCTATTCTTCCAGATAAAATTGTACATTTTCTTATTAACTTGCCTAATAATTGACTTTGGAGCATCTAAAACCATTGCTGTATAAGATAATAGACAACCCTTCAGCCTTTGATAACAATATTCTACCAGTCAAAGATAAATCTCTAATTAACCACACATTAAATTTCTTTTGCACTTTATCAATGGAGGATAATGTCAATTCTTTCCTTTTGATTTTTACATATTTTGATCCCCAAATAAGAGACTTGGTTTTTAACTGGTATTCCACACAATTCCACCACACCATCAGGTATGTCTTTCAAAGGGAACAATTCACATTTATTAATATTTCTAATTAAGCCAGAGACTGACGAAAACATATCTACACACCTAAGTGCTGCATCTATTTCTTTGTCACTTCTCAAAAATATGGTTGTATCATCTGCAAGCTGTGAACATTTTATTTCTTTGTCAAATAAACAAATACCTTGAAATGGGTTCTTTTTAACATGAAGGCACAACACTTGCATAACTAATAAAAATAAGAAAGGAGCTACAGGGTCCCCTTGTTTTACTCCTCTAGAAATGTTAAATCTGGGAGTTGTTCCAAAAGGCAATTTAATAGAAGTATTGCAATCGCTATACATTGTACGAATTGCTCTAATAAAATTATTACCAAAGCCAAAAAAACCAAGAGTATCCATCAAGAACGCATGGTCCACAGAGTCAAAGGCTTTATAATAATCAATGAATAATATATAACTTTAAATCCTGAATTAAGAAATTATAATCAATTAGGTCCAAAACTAGACGAATATTATTTCCAATATATCTGCCACACATAAAGCCAGATTGGCAGTCATCAATAATTTTATCCAGACAAAGTTTCAGCCTCTCTGCAAATATAGTCGATAACAGTTTAGCATCATTATTAATTAAAGATATGGGCCTCCAATTTTCAATACTAAGTGGATCTTTACCCGACTTTGGAATAAGGGTTATTAAACTCTGATTCATTGTAGGGAGCATTTTCTCAGCTTCTAATATTTCCTGAAAAACATGTAAAAGGAACACAGAGAGATCTTCCTGAAAGGTTTTATAAAATTCGGCGGTTAAACCGTCATTACCCGGTGATTTATTATTCTTCAATTTGGCAATATTTTTATGAATCTCATCCAATGTTATTCCACTATCACAAAAATGTTTTGAATCTTCATCTATTACTGTAGAATTAATTGTAATATTTTCCAAAAAAGTCCCTGCACCTACAATTCCTTCATCTTTTGTGTATCATTTTTTATAAAAATTGGTTACAAACTGAGAGATCTCATTTAAGTCCGTTGAAACTTTAGCATCAATCATAAGTCTTTTAAGAGAGGACAATTCAGCATTTCTCTTTTCGAGATTACAAAAAATATTTTGAGTTCTTTTCTCCCTCTTCTAACCATTTACGCCTTGTCCTCACAAATGCTCCTTTTGCCTTATTCTCAAATATTTGATCCAATTATAATTGTAATTTAACTAATATGTCTTTATCTATTTGAGATAAATTATGTTTTTTTATATATAAGAAAAATATGGTTAATGATGGAATCCTCCTTAACCCTTCCGGCTTTGGCCAATTCTTTTCCAAACCTGAGAGCAAACTTTCTTATTGAATACTTCATAAATTCCCAATGTTTCCCATACACTTTAGAAGCATTTGCCTTACTATAAGACTCCTTTATAATATTTTTAACAACTTTTTGAAAATGTTAATTTCCAAGGAGAGAGTTATTTAACTTCCAATAATTAAACCCAGATCTTTTTTCAGCCAAACTATCAAAACCAAACATAACATGGTTCATTTTATGGTCAGTAAGAATGGAAGGTATTATATCAATTTCCCTAACTTTTTGTGCTAGTTCTTTAGACAGTAGCCAAAAGTCAATTCTGGATTGTCTGATGCCATCTTTATTACTCCATGTAAACTCAACTTTACCAGGATTCCTATCTCTCCACTCATCAAGACAATTAAGATTCGAACACAAGTCACTAACATAAGAAAAAGAATACTGTCTAACCTGTCGTGGAGGCAGACCAAATTAGCATTAGAAAATGTTAACAACGTCCCTGAAATCTCCTCTTCAAAACTCTGCAAGAAAGTCTGATTCTCAGCTTTGTTATTATAACCATAAATGTTTCCTAAAATAACAATATTATCATCTATCTCAACTATCAAAATGATCCATCTTCCAGATGAGTGTACATTACTTTTCAGTATTTTTCCTTTAAACATTCCTCTTAAAATCGCAACACCTGCAGAGTTACTGCTTCCATAGGACAGCCAAAGACCATCTCCCCATTGATTCCTCCAAAACTTGTAGTCAGATCCTAAAGCGTGAGTCTCTTGCAAAAAGTAAAAATCGGCCTTGAATCTTTTAAGATATAGAAAAATAGCTTTTCTTTTCAACATATCACGAATACCCCTCACATTAAACGAATATAAACATAATGACATTGCACAGAAAAACGAGCAATGAAGAAAAACATCAAACGCCGTGGAACAACATAACAAAAAAATACATAGAGTCAATCAATAGTCCCGTGTGTAGCCTACTTTTAAAGAAATCTATCAAAGAAATGTGAAACATTTAAATGTCATTCACCTTAGAGTCCAACACTCTCATAAAAAAAAAAATCTTCAAACTTCAAATATTCCGATCCCCTTGCGTTCTTCCAAATGATTTTTGCTGTATTTCTTGATTGAGAACAGCTGTATTCTGACTCATCTTCTCTTGACGATATTATCTTGTACCTCCCCGAGTGTGGGTTCAGGCCGACTTCTCTTAGAGTCTGGAGTACAAGGCTCAGATTCGGGTAGGGGTATGAGACAATCGTCACCTTTCCGTGCATATGAGTGCATGGTCGTCTGATCAGGAGAATCCTTTGAGCGCCCAGACGCCGTTTTATCTTTGCTCTTTGCAGGTCTTTTCTCCTCCATTGCGTAAACGAATGTATCAAATACAAAAGAATTTGAAGAAAACTCGAAGCGTAAGACTGTTTCCTCACTATGTCTCACAAATTAAGACTGCACACCATTAAACTATGAACATTATCATTGTTCATATGACGTAAAAAGGAAGTTACTTTGTAAGCACAAAAAATGCGTGTGTCTCGTTCCCCATCTTGGCCACACCCCCCTATGAATGAACATGAGAAAGTATGAACTTTCAGACGCCATCTTTATTTTTCTAGCTCAACTGAAGCTCAGGATTGTGGGATAAAGGCAGTGAAGGATACATCTAAGCTGCCTTCAGAAATCCATCAGACAAAGGAGACCGGAAGTGAAACTATTGCATTCGGACGTGCCTTGATGCCTTCAGACCTTGGAATGAGTTCTCCGAAAGCAGCATTTATCAGTTTTCGGATGCAGCCCTGATGTACTGTGATGTAACCGACTACCGCAGCAAGCCTAACCATGTCCCTTTAGGGGCTCCGTAGAATGTGTTACTCATTTTCCGTGCCTTTACGAGTTCGGGTTTAGGCTTCTGGTACATCCCTCACAAACTCACAGTCAAGTTTATTAAATGAAGTGATTTCATTTCAATAAAATATTACTGAAAGATCATTGCACTTAAAAGAAAAAGTCATGTGAACTCAATAACTGAGAACTCAAACTGAATGAGTTCTATATTTCTATTTCCAGCATGCTTTGCTTCAGACTCTGAAAGGAGAGTAAATGTTAAAATGAAGTGTTATTTTATGTGTTTTGCACATGATTAATATAGCGGGAGATCTGTTAGTGTTTAATGTTGTTGTGTTGGGATTTAAACGGGTTTCTGTTATGTCTGAGTTTTGGGGGTTAACAAGAGTCTGTGATCAGGATGAAAATGGGCCAGAGAAGGTTCAGACTTATTTACGCTGCTTTGATGAAAAGGCAGTATCTGCACTTGTTGATGCAGTTCTAGTTTCTCTGCTATATTCAGCGTTCGAAGTGGGCCGGTACACACTTCTCTATTTTAAGCTGTAGCGTACCCTCACTTTTATTGCATATACCGGCACTTCTCACATGTTGCCGGTACCAGGGACGTCACTTGGCCCTTTTTCTACTTGTACACGAATTTGTGATGGCCTCAGTCCCCTTTTAAACCTCATATGAAAACGACGTCAGGAATCGGCTCCTACCCGTCTCTCACGATGTGTGTCCACTGGCGCGAGCGGAGTTCTTGTTTAACATAAATTTGCCTAATCTGGTTGACTTAAAATTTTAGTTCATTTAAACAAATAATGTGAGTTGATACAAAGAAAGATTGTATTTCTTTCTGTTGAATAAAGTTATTTTATCTAGGGGTTAAACGGATCGTGTTGTTGATCCGTGATAAGGACAGACCGGCCCCCACGGTTCGGCACGCATTTGATTCGTGAATTAATTTCAAGTTTATCATTTGCAAGTGTTTTTTCTTGCTGGTTTCCACATTCAATAGATTTTAAACCATTCAAGCGCTAGAAGAGGCAAAAGAGAATTTAATATGCTATTCGCACAATGTTAGCTGTGCGCACAGTCACACACACCCGAAACACACACACACACACACACACACACAGAGAGAGAGAGAATCGTTTTGGATAGCACACGAACTCCGAACTGATTCCTCTTTCGCATTCACACAAAATTATGTCAAAATACCGGTCTCAGCAAGTATTCTCGTCAGTTATGTCTCGAGAGAATAAGAACAAGAGAAGGATGTATCATTATTGGACCGGTGTATTCGGTCTTAGTGACAGCAGTCTATAAATGCCTTATATGTCATTAATGTTAATCAAACAACAAAACACAGCTTTAACAAAGATTATATTAAATTTATACAGTGAACTTAAATTTATTTTACATTTAATTATTACATTTCTTTACCTTGTTGTATTACAAATGTATTAAATGTTTAATTAAGACTTTGATTTTAGTAGGGTCAGTTTCTAGCTAGAGACTCCGGCCAGTCCTGTTTTCTCTATTGTGTTTTAAATGAGTCAGATCACTGAGACTCTCACCTTTTGTTCTGCAAATGGCTTTCGGAGCCCAAATGGCTCTTGGAGCCCCAGCCCCAGACGTCGAATCGTTAGGCTGATTGGATTAGCAATGCAATAGACTGTTATGCTGATTGAATTAGGATTGGCCAGACCCTCAGTCTAGGGCAGGGGTGTCCAAACTCGGTCCTGGAGGGCCACTGTCCTGCAGAGTTTAGCTCCAACCCCAATTAAAAACACCTGAACCAGATAATCAAGATCTTACTAGGACTTGATTATCTGGTTCAGGTGTGTTTAATTGGGGTTGGAGCTAAACTCTGCAGGACAGTGGCCCTCCAGGACTGAGTTTGGACACCCCTGGTCTAGGGTGTGTTTTCTAAACATGCTTTATTCAGAGTCTCCGCCTCTATGTAATCCCTCCCTTCGTTGAATGTGTATAACTACAATGCATACTGTATTAGATTTAGACTTTGGTGACTGCCAGAGGTGGAGAGTCCAGGGATCAGAAAGTAAAAGTCCTGCCATATATTTATTCCACCCATGAACTCACACAGCAAAAACTCCAGTGTTAAATGAATTCTCCTGTGAGTTTATTTGGCTCCAGACTCAAGAGTGTTAAAGTTAATGAGATAATTAAGTGATTGTTTGAGTGATGATTGAGCATTATTGAAAACACCTGATGTTAACAAGCAGAATCACTGAAGGAGAAAATCTCTTTTTTAAGTTGCCAGTATGGTGATCAGTGTTTGCTTTAGTTGGGCTCTTGACCCTTAAACTAATAACTTTAGATTTTGTTTGGCTGTTGTATCTGGGTTATAACTCTCAGATGAACAAAGAGAAACGTTGGTCAGTTGGTGTTGGTTATGTTTTACCATAATCATAATTTGACCTGAATCACAAAACTCATTTAGAGAGTTAAGTTTACCTTGTTGATTACAACTGCCTGTGATTCTAATATTATGCCATGTTAATCATTTTCAATGTAATCGGAAAGATTTCTTGAAAGTTGTTCTGATCAAAAGACTTTGAAAAATTATATTATTTGGACACACTGACACCAAGAATCAGCCTGTGATTCTCAACAATGGTGACAATAATAAAGCATGTTGCAGTGCATTCTGGGTGCCACCAATCAAAACTCATCCATGGCTCCCATCATGCATTGCGGTATGAATAAATTATGATCTGAATTGTCTTGTTTTCCTAATTGAATATTCTTTTTGTCACCATTGTTGAGATTCATACACTGAATCTTGATGTCTTTGTGTGCCTTAGATTTTCTTTTTCTTTATCAGAACAACTTTTAAGAAATAATTTGAATTAGATTGAAAAATCTATATCTTATTCTGTAGAATCACTGTGATGTTGTAATGACCAATATACATTTAAGTCAGAGATTAGGCTCTAAATGAGTTTTGTGATTCAGGTCAAATTATGATTATGTCAAAACATAACCAACACCACCTGATCAACGTTTATCTTTGTTCATCTGAGAGTTGTAACCCAGATACAACAGCCAAACAAAATCTAAAGTTCTTAGTTTAAGGGTCAAGAGCCCAACTAAAGCCAACACTGATCACCATAATGGTAACTTAAAAAAGAGATTTTCTCCTTCAGTAATTCTGCTTGTTAACATCAGGTGTCTTCAATAATGCTCAATCATCACTCAATCAATCACTTAATTATCTCATTAACTTTAACACTCTTGAGTCTGGAGCCAAATAAACTCACAGGAGAATTCATTTAACACTGGAGTTTTTGCTGTGTGAGTTCATGAGTGGAATAAATATATGGCAGGACTTTTACTTTCTGACCCCTGGAATCTCCACCTCTGGTGACTGCAGCTACCGACAGCTCGTGTTCTCAATAAAGAATCCTGCTGAAGAAAGAACCAAGTCTCCTGGTCATCGATTCTGAGTTTCCTACAACCTGAATAATACAGTTTGACCGTACTTTATTTGTAACATTGTTAGGCTATATTTTATTTATCTCTGTGTGTAATTCGTGTATTTGTATTCATTTTTTACTGACCGTTCACTTGTCTTTAATAATGTTTGAACTTTTATTAGTTAGGCTAGTAGTTTTTGCTGTGGTATCGGAGTAGACCTACGTAAAGTGTGCTTTTAGTATAATAAATGGAAAGCAAAGTTACTTTTCCCAACCCCCAAAATATATTTATCTTGCAAACCCGAAAAATTATCCGATCCGTGACTCAAAAACCACAGTATGATCCGAACCGTTGAACCACTAATGTTATCTGAACAACGTTTGTGAACTGAAGCTGAATTGACAAAACATTTGTGAAAAATTTAGATAAAGCATTCAAATATTTTTTTTACAGTGCAGTGGCAAACACAATGCACTTAAACTGCTTATCAGAGAAACATCATGTAGTTATTTTGTTGTATTAAATATTGACCCAGCAGCAAATTGTGACATTTATAGCCTTAGAGTAAAGGGCTGTAGTGGTTTTTCATGTCACTTTGAAGTGGCAAATCGATATATTCATGTTCTGTTATTTTTTTAAATAGAAAAAAGGAATGATTTAATATAGGGCAGATTAAACATATTGCCAATTTAGACAATGACGCTAATATAAGGTTTGTCTATATTCTACATTAATATTAATATATTAAATGTTTTTTAATCTTTTAGTCTTATCATCCCCCCCAAAAAGTGTGAAATATTTCTTTACTGTTAATGAATCAGTTTGTACTTACATTCAACATCAAGATAAACAGCAGGAGAGGTCAGATATTCATTTCCTCTTACAGCACAATGATAGTTTCCTGCATCAGAACGACTGATTGACCACAGATGAAGCTGATTCACTTTCACAATTCCTTCAGTTATTCTCTGTGTGTTTCTGTACCAGATGAATGTTGTTTGTTCAGTCAGAGAGCAGCTGCTTTTACATGTCAGAGTGACTGAATCTCCCTCTTTCACTCTCTGCTGTGTCTCCACCTGCAGGTCTGACACAACAACAACAACAACAACAACAACAACAACATCAAAACAACAACAACATCAACAACAACAACATCAACATCATCAAAACAACAACAACATCAACAACAACAACAACAACAACAACAACAACTCACCCAAAAATACAAATTCTGTAATTTTTTTATCATTATTTATTTTGATCTTTGTTCAGTTAAATTCATGTTTTATAGTGATCGCATGTTTTCGCTGTAGGCTATATACATTTTCACTATATATTGTTTCAATGCAGCTTTACAGCAAATGAATCTTTCACTGTTACAACTGGTCCTCCTAATGAAAAGGGA
Source organism: Rutilus rutilus (assembly GCF_951802725.1). NCBI lineage: Eukaryota > Metazoa > Chordata > Actinopteri > Cypriniformes > Leuciscidae > Rutilus > Rutilus rutilus. The sequence continues at coordinate 45,428,879 of NC_140210.1, read as the reverse complement.
ATCTAGCATTAAATCAACACATTTATTTTAATCTTATTTTAATCTCTTCTGGCAGCAACATAATGTAAAAATAATGTACATCCAGCCGGTTGTTGATTTAAAATAAACCCCAACAGTGTGATCAGGATTTGTGAACCAGTCAGAGTTTATTCTGCGATAACAACCAGCTTGATGTACATTATCCTGATTATTACACTAATGCTTGCCACATAAATATATAATTAGTCAACAAAATGTTTAACTCATTAAACGCAAAACTTCCGTGGAGAAAAAGTTCCTATAATCAGCTTTGAGCAGAGACCAACAAACAAGTTCAAACATTTAGGTGGACATTTAATAATGTATCATATCAGTCATATCACTTTTTACACAGCTTTTCACCACATTAATAATGAAGGAGACATGAAATATTGATTTGAGAAGAAACCGTTTAAAATAATACCTGATTGTTATCCTATAACCCATTACAATTAACAATCACTCCCAGCGGGCACCTTGATGTCAAAATTAGGTCAAGAATAGGTCAAAAATAAAAGTCATATTGACGTCAAAGTGTTGATGTCAATTTGACGTCAAGAGTTTGACCTCTGCTGATGTCATTTTGCCAAACAAAAAGGTGAAACGCATGGCCGTTATTACCAGCTTCACTTAAAACTAACCAGATTTACTTTATATAATTTCCATTTTTATGAAATCATTAAAATTTTGTATTTTAAAGTCACCATGAGGGTGGTTAGCGTTTGCTTTAGTTGTGCTCTTGACCCTTCACTCTTTAATATAAAAGTTCTTTGGCTGCTATACTTGTTATAGGCAAAATAGTCATGAGAAGATAAGGTCAGGGGATGTTGGCTGTTTATAGATGATGACGACAATACCATCATGTAAATGCCTGATTTCCTAATCGTGTTCAGTGTCAAATGTTTTGATTATATATGGTTTTTATGCCATATTACAATAGAATCTACTTAATTTTACAGCCTTTGAGCAATTTTGTTTATCGAAGACTATAATGGATTTTAAAAACATTTAGTGCATTAAACATTTTCCTCTATATTATTACTTAGCTATCAAGAATCAGTGCATGACTCAACAATGGTGACAATCAATGAAATGCTTCATGCCGCAGTGCATGACATAATTTTGACATGTGCCCGCTGGGAATGCACTACAATTGTCATACAACAAAACAACTCGATGTAATGACTCCAACAATTACAGAGTACACATCTTGATCTTGCATATATGAGAGTGTTTGAGAACAGCAGTGAAGATTTGTGATAAATAAGGGACTTTTCGTTTTTTATTTAAGGGGCTACCGGAGGAGTTTTGAGTCTATAGTCAAAATAGACTTGACCCTCCTTCGCCAGCAATAAATTTTTCTATGACCCTCCAAAATTATTGTGAAAGAAGGCATGACCCTCCCCGATAATTTCTTGATTACTTCTGTACTGGTTTGTGCTTGGCAAATATGTTCAGATAGCCACTGTTTTTTTTTTACAACCATTACAACAAACGACTTTCACACATACTCCGTTTGCAGTGCAGTCCCGGAAAATGTACATTCTTTCCCGTTTTTTTTTTTTTGTGAAAATGTACTTCTAAAGTAGAATTTCTTGGTTTCAAACCGTTTCCTTCTACCGTTACTCTGTTTTTTTCATGGTTGTGTACATCCAATCCTGTGTCCGTAAACGGGTAAAAACGGGTAAAACACCGGATTGGCCAATGCCAGGCGTTTGCATTTATTTGATTGGAAGCTCAACTTATCGTATATCGCCTAGCAACTGCCTGTGCTGCCGGTCGGTCGCACACATTCACACACATCCAGGATGAAACAGTGTGAGTTCAGTTGCTAGTTAGCTTTTTTAAAACTTTCTATTTACTCAGTTTTGTGAAATGGGGGGAGAGATGGACGAGGAGGATAACACAACAAAATCGTATGAGCCACCAGTGTCAAAGAAAAAACGATTTACAACCTACAACTCAGACTGGGCGAAAAGAGAAAACTTTTCTGAATGGGTATAAGGCCCACCCAAGGAGATCTGTTCTCCGCTACCTGTGTTTTGTGTCCTGCCAAAATTTCAGTTAAATATTAAGGAAAAACAGCGCTGGAAAATCATTTCCGCACCGAGTCTATTTCTGCTGTGCTGCAACGCTGAATTAAAGTGACAGCGCATGTTTCGTGGTCAAAATGAACACAGATTGACCTGAAAATGTAGTAATTTCACCATAAATGCGTTTAATTAAATAAAATGTAGTAATCTCACCATAAATGTATTTAATTAAATACTACTTTTTTTCACAGTCATCTTTTTACTTTAAGACCAGGAGGAAATGTCGCCTTGTTTACCTCAACAAGGCGACATAATGAAGAGCACTCATCTCATTCGTGGAGGTGGAAAAACAAGTTCTTTGTGACATGCAAGATCTATTGTATTAAAATTTAAATGCAAAAGAAAAGGCATGAAAGTCGGCTGTTTTTGTAAATTTTAAGTTTTAATTTAAAATCTTTGCGATTTTAATATATGTACATGGTAAAATATTTTACCACTTGCTTGAGCAACTTAATAAATAAATCTATATAAGTAATGCATTGAATAATACGTTGTTTAAATTGTGTTTAAACGTGAATAGTGTTTATGTGTACAAAGAAAATCGCAATGCTGACAACTTTTTTTTTTTTTTATAAAAGTTGCTGATAACTTCTGGATTTAAAATAAAAATAGTGATTATGTGTTAGTGATACAGCCGCGGATCAGTTGTGCACTGCACACGCACCATATGTGAAAGCACTATAGTGTGTGCTGCTCCTGCACATGTGTGAAACGGGCGTTAACCCTCTGAGGTCGGCAAATGCGCCCCCGCGTTTTGCTGGATTTTCTTCACATAGTAGCACAATAAACTTAAATTACTCCGTCATTTATGGTCATACAGAAAAAAGAAATATGAAAAAAGAGTCTGTGATATTTCTACTTTTGTATGTGTCCACTTACAATCAAATCAAAGCATTGTGCTTTTGTAAAATAAAGAAAATAAACAGGGTGTGCTTTCTGCCTCTCCGTCTCGGTGAACTTTTTTTTCTTGAGCACGTCTATAAACTGAAACAAAACTCAGCGAATACTATTCACACATTTATGAGACGTATATACCTTTATAAACATTTAAGTGTGTACTTTTAAATGATCGGATTCAAACTGAAAACAAATATTCTCTGTTTAAGTAATATGTATAAAACCAACAAGATGTCCAGTATCTCAAATGCTTGCTCATTATTTTTAATTCGACCACGCCCACGCGCTCAAAAGAGATTCACATGCAAATCTCCACATGGAACGCGAACGCGCTCGTTACCTCAAAAACAAAGCACCAAACTTCATAAGTCTCTGCTTTTCGTCGAGTTTGGAAGACGCCGTGAGCTTACATTGGATTTACCTCAGAAGAAGAAAGTGATTTGAAGACAAGAAAAATGTAGATATAAGGTGAATATTATAATATTTAGACCCGTGTTTACTATACTGTGTTTGTGGATACCTGCTCAAACGTAGATATGTATAATATGGTAACCATAATGTTTCATATTTTGGAGCGTGCTCTTCGTTTGAATGTATCATATTTTGGAGCGCACTCTGCGTTTGAAAAGCAAAACGCACCAAACAAAGGCTTCATGTTTTACTCTAATCTCATTTCATATCATCATAATGAATGGAAACATTTGAAGTAACATGATAATCAATATATTTTTCTCTAACGTAGTTGTTACTGAAATCTTTTGGAAGATTTATAGGCTGCTATAGGCTATTGTTATTATTATTTTATGCAGCATCATTATACATTGTTGGAAACATTTGTGTGTGTATTCTGTGAATTTAAAAATGTTTTTAGGAATGGCACAAAGGTTTCTGTCTTTGGATCATTGTTTTCAATAATGTGCTTTTTTGTCATTTGTTGTGTATATTTGGATTATGTTGTGTTGTAAATAAATCAAACAATCTAAAAGCCATTCTTTTTAAATTCTCCTCATTCTTTGTGCAAGGTTGCTCAGAATGATAGGGCCTGATAGCTCCTAATAGGGCAGTTAGGGGAGGGTCTTTGTCTTTCTCAGGTGTGAAAAGCTTACATATTAATGATGCGATCACGCCTCTTCGCATAAAGCTTTCTTACACAAAACACGTCTTACAAATTTTAAATCGATATATTGTCTTATCTGAATGAGCAGTCAGGATGATTTTCACATAGTTTTGAAACAAATATTTTAGGCTACGTGATACAGTTTTCAAAAGTCTTGTGAAGAAATAATCAGTATGGGTTTCATGGCCTTATTTCAGTGACAATTTTTTGGGGGGTATTTTCACAAACCACACATAAATGTCATTATCTCAAAACTACAAACTTTTACACACATGCTGCTGATATATTATTGTAGCAGAGATTGTGCTAAAAACAGCGTAATCAGACTTTAGCCATGAAAATGTCACAAGTAACAGAAATAAGCACAAATGTCAGAGCATGTCAGAACACCTCCAGGACCAGAAAACAGCTCAGACCCCAGAGGGTTAACCTCTGCTTTCTCATCTTACACATCACACTCCACTGTTATGGTGATATTATTTCAGTAGATTTTCAAAGATACTAGAAAAGATACTAGAAAAGGCAGTATCCTCACAACTATGTTCCTTTTAAGAAAGAAATGGTATCTGCAAGGATTTTCAGTCCGGATTTAGACCATACCATAGTACTGAGACAGCTCTCATCAGAGTCACAAATGATTTGCTCTTATCATCCGATCGTGGTTGTATCTTGCTAGTGTTACTTGATCTTAGTGCTGCATTTGATACTATTGACCACAACATTCTTTTAAATAGACTCGAAAATTATGTTTGCATTAGTGGAATTGCATTAGCATGGTTTAAATCATACTTGGTTTAAATCATACAATCATAATGAAAATGAAGTAAATGAAGAGGTGTCTTATAAATCAAAACATCAGTATGGCGTACCACAAGGCTCAGTACTAGGACCGTTGCTGTTCACTCTGTACATGCTACCATTAGGAGATATCATTAGGAAGTGTGGAATTAGTTTTCACTGTTATGCTGATGATACTCAGCTCTATATTTCTTCACGCCCTGACGAAACTTACCAATTCAAAAAATGAATGCATAGCTGATATAAAAAAAATTGATGACTAGTAATTTCCTACTACTTAATTCTGAAAAAACTGAGATTCTAATTATTGGACAAAAAACTTCCTCACGTAATAACCTAGAATACTGTCTAACACTTGATGGCTGCTCTGTCAAGTCTTCGTCGTCGGTTAGGAACCTGGGTGTGCTCTTTGATACCAATCTTTCTTTTGAAAATCATGTGTCTAGTATCTGTAAAACTGCATTTTTCCATCTTAAAAATATATTTAAATTACGCCATATGCTCTCATTGACAAATGCAGAACAATTAGTTAATGCGTTCATGACATCAAGTATTGTAATGATATTTAGATTATTGTTAGCGGCCCCTAAGTTAATAACTAATGATCGTTGCGACAGAAGTGAATCAATCAAACTAACTTTAGCTGGACAATAACTTTATTCTAGAGCTGCAATAAAGCCAAAATATTCTGTTACTTTAATTTCCTATTATCACTGTAAAGCTGCTTTGGAACAATCTACATTGTTAAAAGCGCTATATAAATGAAGGTGACTTGACTTAACTTGACTTAATGCTGGGTGGTTGCACTGCACGCTTAATAAACAAACTACAGCTGGTTCAAAACGCAGCAGCTCGAGTTCTTACCAGAACCAGGAAGTATGATGATATTAGCCCAGTTCTGTCAACATTGCATTGGCTCCCTATTAAACATTGTATAAAATTTTAAATATTGCTAATTAATTACAAAGCACTAAATGGTTTAGCTTCGCAGTAGCCTACTTGAGCGAGCTCTTAATGCATTATAGTCCTTCACGTCTATTGCGATCTCAAAATTCGGGCCAGCTGATAATACCTAGAATATCAAAATCGACTGCTGGCGGTAGATCCTTTTCCTTTTTAGCACCAAAACTTTTGAACAATTTTCCTAACATTGTCTGGGAAGCAGACACACTCTATCAGTTCAAATCTAGACTAAAAACACATCTCTTTGACCTAGCATACACATAACACATTATAGACTTCTATAATTCAACGTTAGGCTGCATAGATTAGGTCAGCCGGAACCGGGAACACTTCCCATAAATCCTGATGTATTTGTTACATCATAATAAGAATGTTGTCTACGCTAATATTAGTCTCTCTGTTTATCCTGAGGTTTACCGCAGTCCGCTGGTTCCAGGCCGTATCCAGATCCGATAAAGGACCTGCGACTGGACGCGACGCCAATGCAGTCCTGAAATGTCAACTAGTGTCTCCCCTGTGAAGGTCTCCTTCCCTTCCCTTTACCTCTCCACAGATAAAACGTTGTCGGGATAATTACGGTTCGCGTGGCTACACTGAAAAAAATGATTTATTGACTTAGTAGAATTTACTAAAAAAAATTATGTTAATTGGTTCCACATAATTGATTTTAGCTAGATTTAAACAAATGCATTACGTTGAACTAAGTTCAGCTTAATGCATTTGTTTAAATGTAGCTAAAATCAATTGTGTGGAACCACTTACGATAAAAACATTTAGTAAATTCAATGAATTTACTGAAATCATTGAATTTACAAAAAAAAAATTATCATAAGTGGTTCCACACAATTGATTTTAGCTACATTTAAACAAATGCATTAAGCTGAACTTAGTTCAACGTAATGCATTTGTTTAAATCTAGCTAAAATCAATTATGTGGATCCAATTAACATAATTTTTTTTAGTAAATTTAACTAGTCAATGAATCATTTTTTTCAGTGTACATGGAAGCGATGAAAATTCTGTATTATAAATTTTAAGGCCAGACAAGTAGTATGTTGAAGGTTGATTTGTAAAGAAGGAGTACACGCCTGCGCACATATATTCAAGCGCTCATACCTATAGACTGAACTCATAATACTCATGTGCACGCCATCAGCGTTCTCACAGGTTCGCGTTTTTGAAGTTTGCGCAGAAAGAACTTAAGAGTTTTCTGTTAGAACGGTGTCGTGTTAGCGGCCCCTAAGTTAATAACTAATGATCGTTGTGACAGAAGTGAATCAATCAAACTAACTTTAGCTAGACAATAACTTTATTCTAGAGCTGCACTGAAAAAAATGATTCATTGACTAGTTGAATTTACTAAAAGAAATTATGTTAATTGGATACACATAATTGATTTTAGCTACATTTAAACAAATGCATTACGTTGAACTAAGTTCAACTTGATGCATTTGTTTAAATGTAGCTGAAATCAATTGCGTGGAACCACTTACGATAATTTTTTTTAGTAAATTCAATGATTTCAGTAAATTCATTGAATTTTCTAAATGTTTTTATCGTAAGTGGTTCCACGCAATTGATTTTAGCTACATTTAAACAAATGCATTACGTTGAAGTTCAACGTAATGCATTTGTTTAAATGTAGCTAAAATCAATTATGTGGAACCACTTAACAAAATTTTTTTTTGTAAATTCAACAAAGTCAATAAATCATTTTTTTCATTGTGTTACTTTAATTTCTTATTATCACTGTAAAGCTGCTTTGAAATGATCTATATTGTTAAAAGCGCTATATAAATGAAGGTGACTTGACTTGACTTGATAATTAAAGCTTGAAGAAGGTGCCGACTGTCATTATATGAACAAGAGCCATCAGGACATTTTATAAAATATCTCCTTTTGTGTTCCAACAAATAAAAAAAGGTCACCTAGCAGATTCAGTAACATAAGAAAGTGTGTGGTGTGTGTTTGTATGTTTCTCTGGTCTATTTCTGAGAGTTCAGTAGTTTTACCTGTGACGTCAAGCTGAACTCCAGGAATCCCCGTCCATTTTCCCTCCGCTTTATCTGTAGTAAATCTGCAGTAGTAGATGTGTTTATCAGCTTCTGTTACAGCCGTCAAAGTGATGCTGGAAGTGTGTTTATCTTCACTGTCACACTGAATCCCTGCTCTCTTCTGTGGATCTGAACAAAAGTTATGCGGTTCTCCTTCATTTACAACAGTTTTGGTCCAGAAAGCTGTTTTGATCTCATGACCACGAGGATGTGTTAAAGTACAGGATATTGTCACTGTTGATCCCTTTAATGCACAAACATATGAAGGGCTGTAATTCACTCCCCAATCCCACAGACCATCAACCCCTGAAACACAGAAATGAGGAATGAAAAGGCTTTCAGGTGTTTGTACAACAAATATCTTTTCACTTTTGATCATTTTAATATTAGATGACAGTAAAACACTCATGTCCGTTTATAAGTGTGAAGAGCTCAATCATCTTTTGTTAAAATATAAGTATAGTGAGTGAAACTGAAGACTCACCCGCAGTCATGATCACTACGATCAGAGGAAGAGACTTTATGAGAGACGATACCATAGTGACTTCTGCAATCATAAAACTGACAATTATGACATTATGAGCATCATCTATATACAACATCACAAACTCTATTGATAAAGCACATGATGATTAATAATTCACGGCTCATTGAAGGCTTGATGTGAACTGATGATGTTTCTCATGTCAGGCCTTGTGTGTCTAAAGAGCTTCACACAATATTTACACATGAATCTACAACAGATATTGAGCTTCTGGAGTTTAAATCACTTCATCAAATCAACATTCACCTAAAACAGTTTTACAAACATCAATCGTAGCTCTACTGAACTATTTTAAATAACAGTAAAATGGTCTTACCGCTCTGAAGTGTCAATGTTTCAGTGTCGACGCCCAAATGAGGGAAACATCCGCAGTTTAAGGCATCAGACGTTGCAGATTGCAAATTAAATATTGTGCAACTAAATGTTGGTCTTCCTCTTTGTGGTTATGAGTGACCGTCATCTCAACTACACAAGAACAACTGGAGAAGAAAGTTAACGTCTCAGATGTCAAACACACATCAAGCTTTACATGTATCTCTGTAGAGCTCAGTATTGTCAGATCTTTGTGAGAGAATATGTGAAAGATGTTTGCTTTGAGAAAGAACAGTGTAAAGATGCTCATCATGTCTGCAGGAGCGTCTGAGCAGCATCTTTACAGCTCTTAGTTTCACTTCCTCTTTCTGACACAAACTCTGTGTTTAACACATGAACCGCTGGACGACACACACACACACCCACATAGCAATATTGTGTCGGCCCAGATCCGGCCCACATCTGGCACACGTGGAAAGATGATCTGGCCCACATGCAGTGTGGAATGACGGCCCTTGGGCAGCTCACTCCTGTTTGCCAGATCTGGGCCACAAGCAGGCCATAGCAATGCCACATGTCAGCCAAGAGCAAATAAATAAGCCTGTTAACAAGCAGAATCACTGAAGGAAAGAAGAGAACAGAAAAAAAGAGACGAGCAGAAGCACAAGAACTACAACTGACTTCAGCCACAGCCGTAGATGAAATCAACTGAAGAGAAAAGAAGACATTAAATCTGTGAAGATCTCAGCAGAGGAGGATTAAACAACTCCACAAACAGCATTACCAGCTTCACTTATTACTAACCAGATTGACTTTATTTCTGTCAGACGTCTACAAAAGTTTTTATTGAGAATTAACAGAGGTTTAACTCTAATGTTTTTTATTTGAAGTCACCATAACAGTGATTAGTGTTTCCATTAGTTGGGCTCTTAACTCTTAAATTATCTTTTGGTTTTTTTTGGACGTTGTGACAGTGTGTTTGTCAAACACATTTGCAGCAGCAAAGAAAGCTAAAGTGAAATGAGATCCGGTGCACTGTAAAACCCAACAAGTTAAGGTAACTCATTTCATTTGAGGCAACCGATTGCCTCAATTTTAATCGAGTTCACTAAAACAATAATATTTCTTAATACACAATTAAACTTTACACTGCATTTGAATACTTTATATAGCTGAAACTTCACTTTATTGAGTAAAAACAGTGACATGACAAACTTTAAATGAACTCAGAGCACTTGCAGTTACTGTTAGCTCACAATGTCACACACAAAGTCAAATTCAATAAGTTAAGCTAACTTATTACATTTGAGGAAACCGATTGCCTTAATTCAATTAAGTTTATAAAAACAATAGTTATGAGTACTCTGAACTTATTTCAGTTGAGTTTACTAAAAGTAGATTTACATTGCAGTCAAGAAATTAAGTGATTAATTAAGTGATTATTGAGCATTAGTGATTAACACCTGCTGTTAACGAGCAGAATCACTGAAGGAAAGAGAAACACAAGAACTACAACTGACTTCCAACCACAGCCTTAGATGAAATCAACTCAAGATAAAACACGTTTAAATCTCTAAAGATCTCAGAGGAGGATTAAACCACTACACAAACAGCATTACCAGCTTCACTTATTACTAAACAGTTTGACTTTTGTCATGCGTCTACAGAAGTTGTTATTGAGAATGAACAGAGGGTTAGATGCTAATGATTTATTGAGTTTCATTTAAAGACACCATGATAGTGATCCGTGTTTGCTTTAGTTGGGCTCTTGACCCTTGACTTCATAACACCAGTTTTTCTTCTGGCTGCTGTAACTGAGTGTTTATAAAACACATTTGTCATGGCACATACGCCAAAAGAAAATATGAGCATGTGGTTGTGTTTCGATGATACAAATCATCATTTAGTGACTTGATTCTCTGATCTTTTCTAGAGCCTAGTCTCTGATTAGACAGGTGATGTATTACTTGTATTATTCATTATAATAGAACTGATTCTGCTGTAAGACCCATTGTTGTGACAATCAGATTTTAAAAACCTCTATGGTATCATGCTGACTTACACAGTAATCAAGAATCAGCATATGAAACTCAACAATGGTGACCATTAAAAAATGATTTATGCCGCAATGCATGCTGGGAGCCATGGATAAGTTTTGTATTATGCTAGTACCCAGCATGCATTGCAGAATTAATAATTTTTTAATGGTCACCATTGCTGAGATTCATATGCTGATTCTTGATGTCTGTGTGAGTCTTAGTAAAGCAATACCTTTTCTGTGAAACTTTTGTGCTCAACTCTTTGTAAAATCCTTCGTATTATCTGATGGTCACAACATGGCTAGCTCTTATGCTGTAGAATAACAGTTTTGAGTGAAACTAATATGTTACCCTTTTAATCAGAGATCAGACTCTGAATGAAATCAGTGAATCAAGTCACTAAATGATGATTGTCATCATTAGCCCTTCACCATCAACACCCAATCAGACTTTTCCTTGCCTTTTGTGCCATAACAAATATGTTTTATTAACACTCAATTACAGCAGCCAAAGAAAATCTTAAGTGCAAAAGTCAAGGGTCAAGAGCTCAACTAAAGCAAACGCTGATCTCCATCATGGTGATTTAAATGAAACTCAAATCATCAACTTCTAAACCTTTGTTAATTCTAATAAGAACTTCTGTAGACGAATGGCAGTAATAAAGTCAAAGTGGTTAGTAATAAGTGAAGCTTGTAATGTTGTTTGTGTAGTGGTTTAATCCTCCTCTGCTGAGATCTTGAGATATTTAATGTCTTCTTTTCTCTCCAGTTGATTTCGCTGTGGCTGGAAGTCAGTTGTAGTTCTTGTGTTTCTCTTTCCTTCAGTGATTCTGCTTGTTAACAGCAGGTGCTCATCACTAATGCTCAATCATCACTTAATTAATCACTTAATTATACAATTATCATTCTGGGATCTAGAAATGTTCTATAACTCATTCAGTTTGAGTTCTGTTTCAGTCATTCAAGTTTCGGTAATATTTGAGTGCTGTGAACTCAATTGTATTTAGTTAATATTACTGTTAGGTTTTACAGTGTGATGATGGTTACCTGTTGATGGATTTATAATCATTGTGAAATAGACTAATTCACTAATGTCATTTGAATCTAATAACTGTGTTGTACCATTAATATATTCACATCACAAACCCTGTGTTACTGCAGCATGAGATCCACATCGCTATTCGGACATCTGAACATCTTAAAGAACTGTAGAGACTAAACCGGACTGTTGCAATCATTGTTTTCATTGCCTAATCACAAGACCAGCTGACATCTGTATCCTTGAAATTCAAACCTGTTGAAATAATTCATTGTTTATATTGTTAATTATTTTGCGCAGGCCTACGCTCTTCATATGTACATTTTCTTTGCATTTGTGTAATCCTTTGTTGGTGGATATGTACACAGTGTATTTGATTACTGTTATTCCACAGTCTTAAGAGTAAAATAGTACAATTTAGTGCAACTGCCTGCTCTTCATTACTCTCGTGGCCATTGGACATCAAAATGTGGTAATCGACCCTCTGAAACGGTTGGCATCGTAATAGTATTTAGCGCAATACAGTTCCTTTATACAGCTTGGACTTATCGAAGGTGGTGATGAGACAGCTTATAGAGACGAGGTCTAGAAAATAACATCATGGAGTTCAGTCAAACAACCTGACTCTAAACATCTCAAAAACGAAGGAGCTCATCATAGACTTCAGGAAACAGAAGGCGGATCTGTTTCCCCTTAACATCAACGAGGACTGTGTTGAGATGTTACATTTCTGGGCACTTTTATCTCTGCTGACCTCTCCTGGACTGCAATACTACAGCGGTCATTAAGAAGGCGAGGCAGCGACTACACTTCCTGAGACTTCTCAGGAAAAACAACGGGTGAAAAGCTGCTGGTGAATTTCTATCGTTCTTCCATTGAGAGGGTGCTGACCTATTGTATCATAGTGAGATATGCTAGATGCTCTGAGGCAGATAAGAGGGGGCTTCAGAGGATCATTAACACCGCACAGAAGATCATTGGATGCCACCTCCCATGACTGAAGGACATGCACAACTCTCAATGCCTCAGTAGGGTTGAAAACATTTTAAAGGAATCCTCACACCCCTGGTTTAAATGGTTTGACTTGCTGCCATCAGGCAGGCGTTACAGGTCCATAACGATGAGGACAGAAAGATTAAAGGACAGTTTCTTCCCCAGAGCCATAACCATCATGAACTCTGATCCCTCTCTGCTACATACATAAATATACACATACAGTCTCAGGGTGCTATTTTTCATTTTGCAATTCACAGTTTTAGTGCAATATATTTCTTATTAGTGCAATATTTAAAACTGATTACAAATTGATTGTATTATATGTTTAATATTTGTGTTGTATGTAACATTGTTTGTTTTGTTGTATATAATCCAACACTAAGGGATGCATTTCATAATTTCGCTATACATGTTTATAATGACAATAAAGGTAGTTTATTCTAATCTAATATGACATCAGTGAATCAGTCTATTTCATGATGATTATAAAGCCATCAACAGGTAGCCATCAACACCTGTTGTCGTTTTACTTTAGCTTTCTTTGCTGCTGCAAATGTGTTTAAAAAACACACTGGGTGCTTCTCAATATCACTCCTCATCTCCTCGCTCCTCCGTCCTCCATCCTATGACCCGGAAACCGATCGAGCTCAGCCATCTTGAAGGACATCTTATTACGATTCGTCTAGGGTTAATCGTAACAAAAGAATAAAATAAATAAACATGTCTCCCACGCCCAGTCGTCAGACCCAAAGGACTCAAATGACTTCAAAAATCAAGAAAAACGATAAACGTTTTATTAAGACAAGAAAGTTTGAACAATTTAAAAGTTGGATGTATTCAAATAAAGTAACGGAAAAAAAACAGTAGGTGTTATAGTCTTCAGGAAGACCCAAGGCCCAAAATAACAAACAAAACAGATAATAAATAAAATAAGCAACTAACTTCCCTCAAAATATCCAAAATCAAAATTACAACAAATTACCCTCCATACTCTAACAAAACAGAACGAACAGGATTTCAAAAGAAAAGGGCAGGTCAACCCTACAAAGAACACCACTGAAAACAAAAACAAAAAGAAAGTATCTAACATATAAGCTGCTACAACAATGGTCTGACGGCTGGAGAGGAGCCAGGAGAAGTGCGACCGGCCCAGAATCGCAACAACTCGTCCTCTGGAAACGGAAGCACGGTCTTAAACCCACGTAAAGGGGTGGAGCCAGCTCACAGCTAATCATCGTAATCCTAAAACAAACAGCAAAATAAGCACACACACAAAAAAACAACAATAACAAGATAAATACAAATACAAACAATATACAAACTCAAAACATTATCCAAAATTACATAATTCCGTAACACATCTCAATTCTCTAATCGCACCGCAAGGAGGCGAGGATCAAGGAGTGAGGAACTTCCAGAGGAGTCAAAAGCAAGGATACACGGGTGGATCCTTTGCCTAAGTGTTTTATCGACTAAACGTGACGCACGTATCAATTCTCCTCCCCCTTCACATCGGTCACAATTATTTTAATTCATACTTTACCTTTGCAGTTTAACTAAACCACACATCTCACATATTTCAACAGGGTATCTTGCTTTATTATTATTTATTATGAATTTCTTAAATAACCAAGAGCGCTGATGATGACGCCGTGATGTGATGCTCGAGTGATCAAGTATTCCAATGTATAAAAAAGCTTCCATTCAATTCCTCTGTCCTCCTTTTCTTCCCTCGCATCCTACTGGGGTGGGGAGCTGAGATGCGAGGAAAGGAAGCGAGGATGCACATATAACACAGTAGCAACATAATACAATTAATAACAAATAACAATAGTCACAGCAGCCAAAAAAAATGACATAATAAGAGTTAAGAGCCCAACTAATGGAAACACTAATCACTGTTATGGTGACTTCAAATGCAACAGAGTTAAACACCTGTTAATTCTCAATAAAAACTTCTGTAGACGTCTGACAGAAATAAAGTCAGTCTGGTTAGTAATAAGTGAAGCTGGTAATGCTGTTCGTGGAGTTGTTTAATCCTCCTCTGCTGAGATCTTCACAGATTTAATGTCTTCTTTTCTCTTCAGTTGATTTCATCTAAGGCTGTGTCTGAAGTCAGTTGTAGTTCTTGTGTTTCTGCTCGTCTCTTTTTCTGTTCTCTTCTTTCCCAGCGGGCACCTTGGTGTCAAAATTAGGTCAAGAAATAGGTCAAAAATGAAAGTCAAATTGACGTCAAAGTGTTGATGTCAATTTGATGTCAAGATTTGACCTCTGCTGATGTCATTTTGCCAAACAAAAAGGTGAAATGCATGGCCGTACACTTATTACCAGCTTCACTTAAAACTAACCAGATTTACTTTATTTAATTTCCGGTTTAAATAAATATAATATTTAAATACTTTAAAATATATTAAACATATTTTGATGACACCATGATGGTGGTTAGCGTTTGCTTTAGTTGTGCTCTTGGCCCTTGACTCTTTAATATAACATTTTCTCTGGCTGCTATAACTGTGTGTTTATAAAGCACAACTGTTGTAGCTAATAAAGCCATGAGATCAGGAGATGTTGGCGGTTTATTGAAGATGATGACAATATCATCATGTAATTGCCTGAATCGCTGACCTTATTCAGTGTCTAATGTTTGGTTATATAGGACTTGTGATTTTAATGTTGTATTATAATATAAGCCATTTAATTTAAGAGCATTAGAATAATGTTTTTTTTTTTATTATTAATAAAGGATTTTAAAAACATTTAATGCATTAAACTTAACATTATTACTTAGCTATCAAGAATCAGTGTATGACTCTCAACAATGGTGACAATCAATGAAATGCTTCATGCTGCAGTGCATGCTGGGTACCACCAATCAAAACTCACCCATATCTCCCAGCATGCATTGCGGCTTTAATAAATTATGCAGCTGGAGTTGATCTGATTATCTGGATATTTTGTTTGATTGTCACCATTGTTGAGATGCATATGCTGTTTCTTGATGTCTGTGTGTGTCTAAGTAATGCCATAGATGACAGGGTTTTGTGCACTAAATAGTTTTTAAAAAACAAGTGCATTATTTGATAAACAACACTGCTAGATATGCTGTAGAATCAAATTTCTTCTGTCATGAATAAGACCGCTTTTAAACCACAAGTCCCATATAATCAAAGCATTAGACACTGAACATGATCAGGGATTCAGGCATTTACATGATGATATCATCAATAAACAGCCAACATCTCCTGATCTCAGTTTCTGATGGCTTTTTTAGCTACAACAATTGTGCTTTATAAACACACAATTAAAACGACCAGACAAATTTATATATTAAAGAGTGAAGGGTCAAGAGCACAACTAAAGCAAACGCTAACCACCATCATGGTGACTTTAAAATACAAAATATGATTTCATTAAACTGGAAATTAAATAAAGTAAATCTGGTTAGTTTTAAGTGAAGCTCGTAATAAGTGTACGGCCATTCGTTTCACCTTTTTGTTTGGCAAAATGACATCAGCAGAGGTCAAACTCTTGACATCAAATTGACATCGACACTTTGACGTCAATTTGACTTTCATTTTTGACCTATTTCTTGACGTAATTTTGACATCAATTTGATGTCATATTGATGTTAAATTGACATCAAATGCCCACTGGGTTCCTTCAGTGATTCTGCTTGTTAACAGACTTATTAAGGCTGAGATGACTCCATATTTAATATACACAGATTTTGTGGCTCAGATAAGGTCTAGTTCTGGTTTATTTCTTTGCTCTTGGCTGACATGTGGCATTGATTGTGGCCCAGATCAGGCAAACAGGAGTGAGCCGCTAAGGGCCGTCATTCCACGCTGCATGTGGGCCAGATCATCTTTCCACATGTGCCAGATGTGGGCCGGATCTGGGCCATCACAATGTTTCTATGTGGGCTACTGTGCTGGAGTGTGACGAAGATGGAATACAAGGAAGATTTTCTCAATTCTGTTTTTCAAACCACAGTTTTGTCTGTCAGTTCTTTCCATTGCCTGGTTTGTCTGGAACTTGGGGCAAATCCCAAATGCGTTTTTGCCCCCTTGAAGGGCACTTCGGGAAGGAGGCGCCATTTGTAGGGATTTTCCAAATGAAAGTGAACAACTGGATCCCTTCGTGACGGGCCCTTCCACAAGACCGTAAGTGAAGGGAACATAATTCATGTCTAAACAGTAAAGCAGTCCCATAAATGTGTAAAGGTGAAATCAAGAGGACAGTGAGATGGGAACATGACCTGAGCTGGACTCAAATCCAGGTCTCCCATCAGCATCAATAGGAAGCGGCTCCGATCACGTTCTTTACTTGACTGAGCTGTAGATCACATCCTCAGATCTGGGGAGAAATTAAACAAAAATAATGTGGCATTTCAAGAGATGACAATCCATCATCTCAACAACACAAAACAAGAGCTCTGATTAAGAATTGAATATGTTTTATTTGAGTTTAAATGAGTCGTTTCTCACCTGTTGGCTTCAGACGGATGATGCGTCTCAATGCAGTCGTACTCTTCAGTCTTCATGTCTTTGTTCTTGAAGTGATGGACACTGGCATACTGAACCTCTGTAACATCTGCAGAGTCTGTTTCTGTTTGTTTCTTTGCTTTAATGTTGGAATACAGATCATCCCTCTGATTGGCTGATACTAGTGAATACAGTGGAACGTCATTGGTCGAAGCCGTTTCTGCTGATCTGTCAATGTGATCCTCCTGCAGTTTCATCACATAAAATATCACACAGATATAACAACAGATCGATCATTCAGAAACACAGTGACTGTGAGTTACATGCATGATGTTTTCCAGATTGTCTTCATGTCAAATATTTGGCAGTACATGATCTTGTAAGTCTTGTATTTTCTAGTAAATATAATATCCATGTCATTGTAGATTCAGGTATGTATTATTATCAAACTTGCCTGATTTTGTCTGATAACTTCAGCTCCACCGTCTCTCCTCTTCTTCCTGGAGTAAACATGTTTTGTTAGAAAGTACTGAATTATTATAAATGAATATAATTAAGTAATTTATTGTAAGAAACATTTATTTTTTGATAGAGGCTTGCATGTTGCATTTATGTTAATTTATGAAAAGAATTGAATGCAGGAGCTGCTCAACATTCACTCACTTTATGAACACGATGATGATGATGATGATGAAGATCAATCCTCCACATCCTGCCACGATCCCAGAAACTGTGACCAGAGCATCTCTCTGAACCCCTGAAACAAGATGATCATGAAGATCATTTCACACGTGAGACAGATGAAACTGAAAGAGTGTCTGATTAAAGAAAATACATTAGTATAAATTAATATAAATTATAAATTAGTAAGATTAAATGTGTATTAGACATAAAATGTCATGCAGTCTGTATGATTGAGCCTGAATTTATCAAAAAAAAATCTGAACTAAATTCTGAATAATCTGTGAAATATTTCACTCATATTAATGAATCAGTTTGTACTCACATTCAACATTAAGATAAACAGCAGGAGAGATCAGATATTGATTATTTCCTCTTATTTCACATTGATAGTTTCCTTCATCAGATCGACTGACTGACTGCAGATGAAGGTGATTCACTGTTCGATCAGTTATTCTCTGTGTGTTTCTGTACCAGATGAATGTTGTTTGTTCAGGCAGAGAGCAGCTGCTTTTACATGTCAGAGTGACTGAATCTCCCTCTTTCACACTCTGCTGTGTCTCCACCTGCAGGTCTGACACAACAACAACTCTCTAAATCATCATCAGCTTAATGAAATTGTTACGCCAATGTAAACCAGAGGCCTATACCTTCAGATAGATAGATAGATAGATAGATAGATAAATACTTTATTCATTCTCTAGGGAAATTCAAGTTTCCATTAGCAACAATTAAAACAAATAATAAAAACAAAAAAAACAAGACAAGCTGCCCGATATACATAAATAAATTAATAAATAAAGCCCTGATCACAGGAATGTATTAACCATCTACTGCTCAATACTACAAAAACTAAGGAGATGGTGGTCAAGGCCAAGGCCCCACATGCAGCCTGTGTTCAGCGAAGGCATCTTATAGTATGAAGATGGTCCAGACTGTAAGAATTGAGAAATTACAAAATGCCGGACAGTCTGTTTCGGGGGTGATCAGACCCTGAGAGGACAAAAGGACCTCTCTGGAGATTACCATTTGAACTGGCCCTCGTGCACCATCGAGACGAAAGTCTCATCTCCGAGTCATCTTAATCTACTTCTCTTTCCCTCTCCCCTCACCCCCTCTCTCTCATGCTCAGATGATCACCTGAATTCACCCAAGAAAATGTATAGTTTAATGTGAATGATAATCACAGAGTATTTTTCATGTTTGGTATCATTTAAAATGTCACAGTGCGACTGGTACAAATGTCTCATTTCCAATAAGTAAAACAAAAGGTAATAAGGTTTTTAAGAGTTTAAAGATAACTGACTTACAAAAGGAAGGTGGTCTCTCAAGACAAATGGTCACACACTCCCAAAAGGTGCGACCTCTGAATGCAAATTTCTTTTGTTAGCACATGTTTCCATGTGAAAGGTTTGTCTATATAATGAAATGCAGCAGGGAGTTCGAGGCCTTTTCTGTAACTCAGATTAGCCCGTGAGGCTGAGAGTGAGACCTCTCAGCCTCATGTATTTCTTAATGTTGGGTTTGCATCTTCTCTCTATTCCAGAGCATTTGATGTTTTGTATCGATTATCTTTGAATTGATTATGAAATTGGCATGATACATTTACCTGACATAATAAATTGTTACATTTGATTATTCTAACTGACTTTGACATTATTTTCATTGAAGAGTTAAACGAAATAGTCAAACATTCGCTCATAATTAATGATCCACAGATATCATTAAAACCTTTTCATTTATGGAGTCAGCTGAAATAATGAGAGAATACATATTCAAATGTATTGCATTTAATCAAAAAATACTTTGCATCGAGAAAAGGACAGTAACACGTTATGACCTTCCGCGCTGGTCGGACGCCGGACTTTGGGCCGACTGAGTGCGAGCTTACAAGACCTACAAATATCTAGTTCTGCAGCTGGACGACAGACTGGGCTGGACAAGAACACAAATGCCCTATACTGGAAGGGACAGTCGACTCTATTTCCTGAGAAGGCTAGGGTCCTTCAGTATCAGTCAGAAGCTCCTGCAGATGTCATCGCTAGTGTCCTCTTCTATGCTGTGGTATGTTGGGGGAGCGGCAGTAAGAAAAGGGACTGGATAAGCTGGTGAAGAAGGCTGGTTCTGTGGTGGCTGTGGAGCTTGACTCATTAACATCTGTGGCAGAGAGGAGGACCCGTAGCAAGTTTTTGTCCATCTTGGACAATGTCCATCACCCACTGGGTGGCATTTGTCCCTCAGGCGATATGGCTTTTTAAAGCTACACCACCTCACAAAGTCCCCAATCAGGGTCTGATACTCTCCCTCATCTCCATTCTTGATACACCCCACAATGGCAGTGTCATCAGAATACTTCTGCATGTGACACAATTGACCGTTCGTAAAGACCCGCCCCCTTAAGTTGTTACATCCGACAAGCCTCACCATGTTCTCACGCAGTGAAAAATACATCGTGGAGCAAAGAGGAAACTGACACCATGCCGACAGACAGGACAGAGCAGGAAAGTTGAGCAGGTCTCAACTTTCAAATTTGGTCACCGCGGAAAGACGTCAGTACAGTTTAAAGTTCAAATCCACCGACGTTAATCTACTAACTCTCCTGACTGCTTTGTCGGACAAAAATGGCGGGTTCGGCGGATGGTGGATTACGTGCACCCTCTCCTGATAAGCAAACTGTAGAGGGTCGAGTGCGAGGCGGACCTGTGGTCTGAGGTGGTGTAACAGCAGATGCTCCATGGTCTTCATGACGTGTGAGGTCAGTACAACTGGCCTGAAATCATTCGGCTCCTTGGGGTGTGGCTTCTTCGGTACAGCCATAATGGCACGGGAATGGCAGCAGAACAGTCCCCATCGGCAGCAGGGGGGGCAGGGAAATCCAATCTATTAAAGAAGTTATTAAACTGGTTGGCCCTCTCCACATCCCCCTCCACGAGGTTCCCACGCTTGTGATGGTCTTCATGCCCTCCCTCATGCTGTTTTGCTGCAACTTCTGCTCCATTTTTCTTCTGTAAGTATATTTAGCCTCTTTCAGTTGGACTTTGAGCTCCCTTCATTTGTATGCATCTTAACGGTTCCTGGTCACCAATCATAAAAGCTCTCTTCTTCTGGTTGAGGAGGTCTTTGATGTTGCTGGTGATCCAGGGTTTATTGATGGCAAAGCAGCGTACAGATCTAGAGGGAACAACAATGTCCATACAGAAGTTCATGTAGTCAGTTGTGCAACTAGTGATCCCTCAATGTCCTCCCCATACGCCTCTTGAAGCATTCCCCAGTCAGTACACTGGAAACAGTCCCGCAGGGCCTCCCCCGCCCCAGGAGACCACTTTCTGAAGGAATGTGTGGTGATGGGTTGCCTCACAACTTTGGGCTTATAGTGAGGAGCAGAACCAGATTGTGGTCTGATCTCCCAAGTGGATCAATAGTCCTGTTTCCTCAGGTGGAAGGGAACAGTCAACATACTGGCAAAAAGCAGACAGTGAGGAGTCCAGTGTGACGTGCAAATCCCCAGAAATAAACATGAATGTGACCCTGGACCACACAACCAGTCACATTTTTTTAAAATTGAGATTTATACATCATCTGAAAGCTGAATAAATAAGCTTTCCATTCCTTTTCCTGCTGTTGTCACACTTTCGTGTGCTGCAGGCACGGCGCCAGGATTCCAGTTTTGGAAGGACCAGACCAATCATGGGTGGGCCTTAAGTTAAAAACTTTATCAAATCACTGTTTAACCTAATAAAAATGACTAACTAACATACTGTTATATTATCTGTGTTTACATAATAGAGATTTTAATAGCTTGATGCTCTTTAAATATTTTGTTGCATTGTAAAAAGTTTTGGTGCATAGGACGGACCTATCCGCGATCGCTCTCCTTGCTTCTGACTAAAGAACCTGGCAGTGCTTTAGCACAGTGTTTCTCAACTCCAGTCCTCGTGACCCACTGCTCTGCACATTTTGTATGTCTCCCTTATTTAACACACCTGAACCAGATCATCAGCTCATTAGGAGAGACTCCATGAACTGAACTGAGTGTGTCAGATAAGAGAGACATACAAAATGTGCAGAGCAGTGGGTCACGAGGACTGGAGTTGAGAAACACTGCTTTAGCGCATGTCTCTATAGACCTAAGGCCTATAGACTGTGAAAGTGGTCAGGAATCTAATATTTCCCCAAAACATAGTTTAGTTCTGCTCGTATAACATGAAGCCGAATATTTCACAATTCTGTTTAATTGTTTTAAGTTTTCAATAATACAGATCAACAACACTGCCCGACAGTTTCAATTATATCCGGTCATAAGTGGCAATAGACCTGTTTGACGATTTCATACAACATTCATTTCTTTCGATTTCATTAACAACAGACTGAGCTTGGCTTATTATACAGAGAAGATGCATTAAAATGTAGCCTAATACGAGATAATAACTAATACAATAGGCTACCGCCAATTCATGGTCATCCACGAAGATTAATAGCTACATCCGATCCCGAACCTCACTGTCTGCTGAACTTGCGCAGAAACATCAAAATAGACTTAACCAGCTTTTTAAAATTGTTTTGAAAACTCGACTGGTGCTGGGTGACGTCACCTCACCCCATAGGATCCACAACGAGCCATATTTAGAGCTTGATTAAATAAATAATTTAGCTCGACCCAGCAACCCAGCAACAGCTCGACCTTGTTCAAAATTCTGCCGCACCACAGAGCGCCATTTACATAGTTTTATATTAAATTTACATTATATTTGTCTCAAATCGTCGTTAATGTATATACTGACTTCATTCTGTGCTGCAATATACATTTAGTTTTACATTAATTCACAGAAATCAGCTGCTTGAATGAAAATCGCTGATGTTATCGGATTTTCAGGTGATATTCTCAATTCATTCAGTTAACGGACGCTCTGAGGTAAAGTGTTCAGACTGCAGACTTAGCAACGATTGTATTTAATTGTACAGTACAATCATAACATGGTACAGGCATTATCTTAATGTCATAATGTCCTTAAACATAACAATATTGCTGGCCATAAACTGAGAAAGTACGCGTCTGGTGTGCGATACCTCAGGTTGTCCTAGACGCGATGCTTCTCGTCCGGTGTGCGACCTCCTTTAAGCTATGAAACTTTGAAAACTAAACATTTAGATTATTTTAGCACAAATTATGAGCTTATTTGCCGATTTTTAATAATTATTGACAAAATTTTAACAAATTAAAAGTTTTTTATTATTTTTTTTGAAGAAAAGTTTTGGGTGGGCCTGTTGAAAAGTGGGTGGTCCTAGGCCCGTCAGGCCCACCCATAACTCGTGCCTGGTGTGCTGATGTCACACTCTCCATGACCTTGTTGTCCAGTTGACAGAGAAAGTTGATGATCAGCGTCATGGTGCCAGCAAAGCCTTATTGGACTGGTTTGGTTTTGTCAACTTTAAACTATTCCTGTAACCCTGAGTTTATTCAACTACCATCATGGTACGGTCCCTGCACTTTTCAGCTTCAGTCCTGAGGCCTGTTGCACGAAGCTAGTTGAACAAAGAGTAGGTTTAGAGTTGACAAAACCATACAAATCCAACCAGGCTTTGTTGGTACCATGATGTTGATCATCAACTTTATCTGTCAACTCAGGCTTTGATTCTGAGTTTAGGAGTTTAGGTGTGACATCAGAAGCGAACAGCCAATCACGTGCTGGGAAAGAGTGAAACTCGGTTCATTTCTCGCGAGAGAAGCAGCGCAATTCACTTCTCTCTTCTGCAGAATATAACGAGATTAAAAAATATTAAGAATTTAAACAAGTTTACACAGCAAGAAGAAAATAGCTGTCAATGAAACACAACAACTAAAAGAAAAAGTCTTGCTATATCAGTGCACAGCAAAATCCCCAGTGTTAAATTAACACTCCTCAGTGTTTATGTGTCCACACTACAGGGTGTTAAAAATTAACACCGAAGCAGTGTTGAAGTTAATGAGATAATTAAGTTAACACTGAAGCAGTGTTGAAGTTAATGAGATAATTAAGTGATTAATTAAGTGATGATTGGCCATTAGTGGTGACACCTGATGATAACAAGCAGACTCACTGACGGAAAGAGAAAAAACAATAACAGAAAAAAGAGAAACACAAGAACTACTGACTTCGAGTCATTACACATTGTTGCACTTATTACCAGTTTGACTTTATTTCTGTCATACATCGACAAAAGGTCTTGAGATTCAACAGAAGTTTAGACGGTAATGTTTTATGGATTTTTTCTTTTCAAGTTACCATTATGGTGATCAGTGTTTGCTTTAGTTGGGCTCTTGACCCTTTTCATTTTTTAATATATGTTTTTCTGTGGTTGCTACAACTCTGTGTTTATAAAGCACATTTGTTACTGCAAGAGAAAACATGACCTGCTCTCAATATGTTTTGATGATAATGACATTATCATCATGTAGTGACCTGATTCACTGATGTCATTCAGACTCTAAATTTTTGACTATATGCTTGATGTCTCGTTTTAGTATTGGCGATTGTAGCTCTGAGATTATATAGTTTGAGATCCAACAGCAATATCAAAAATTTTGAAAATACTTTGAGCAAAGAAGTTATTGTGTTTAAACACACAGACATCAAGAATCAGCATATGAATCTCAACAATGGTGACAATAAACAAACTAGTGACAAACAGATCAACTCTGAACATCACAAAACAAGATACTAAAGTCAGAACAAAACAATAGCAAAATAAAAGCAAAAAGAAAAAAACAATGAAAATTACAGGACAATTCAGCTGCATAATTTATTCATGCTGCAATGCATGATGTCAGCCATTGATGCGTTCTGATTGGTGGCTCCCATCATGCACTGCAACATTAAGCATTTGTTTGATTGTAACCATTGTTGAGATTCATATGTAGATTCTTGATGTCTGTGTGTGATTTTAAATCCTTCAGATCTTTAAAACATTGCTGGAAGTAACTACTGTAGTGAAAAATTAATAAAACAATTAGATAATCAGTTTATAATGCTGGGTGACATCATTGAATCAGGTCACTAGTAATTTCATCATTGAAACATAACCAGGGCTGAATTTCCAAAAGCATCTTAAACTTAACTTGATCGCAGACCAACTGCAACAAATGGTCTATACGATCAAATTAGGCTTGCAATGTTTTCAGGAAACACAGCCCAAATCATAGTTTCTCTTACCACAACACATATGCTTTATAAACACAGAGTTGGAGCAACCAGAGAACTCTTAATGTTAAATAATAAAGTGTCAAGAGCCCAACTAAAGCAAACACTGACCACCATAATGGTGACATGAAACGAAACATTCCATAAAACATTACCATCTAAACTTCTGTTAAATCTGAATAAGACCGTGTGTAGATGTATGACAGAAATAAAGTCAAACTGGTAAAATAATAAGTGCAATAATGGCTCGAAGTCAGTAGTTCTTGTGTTTCTCTTTTCTGTTCTTGTTTCTCTTTCCTTCAGTGAGTCTGCTTGTTATCATCAGGTGTCACCACTAATGGCCAATCATCACTTAATTAATCACTTAATTATCGCATTAACTTCAACACTGCTTCAGTGTTAACTTAATTATCTCATTAACTTCAACACTGCTTCAGTGTTAATTTTTAACACCCTGTAGTGTGGACACATATAAACACTGAGGAGTGTTAATTTAACACTGGGGATTTTGCTGTGTGCAAGTAAAAGTTGTGAAGTTAGTTCATACAGCTGATAAAGGTATGGAGAGAATTGAACATTTAAAGGGGTCATGGACTGGATTATTTTATTATTTTAGAATGTTTCCTGGGGTGCACTTATAATGTTAGTATGATTTTAACATCAAAAATGTTCATAATTTATAAATAAAAGGCATTTTTCCAAGCCTGATTTTAGCCTCTGATTTGAACGCTCTGTTTGAAGGGGCGTGTCTGCTGCTGAGAGACTTCAGTGTAAACGCCCACTGCTGTGATTGGCTGACATGTTTGCATATGACATAGCTAGCATTACATGTGGAACTCTCTCTAAAACTTTTACTACGTTTTTACTATGACAGCTATCGAGATTAAGGAATCTTGAAAAGTATTGATCACAATGTTCTATTCCTAACACATGAAAGGTTGCAGTGATGAGCATTGAGCAGATGACAGACAGTCTGTTGATCACATATGAAAAGATCTTATCATTGCAACGCAATTTCGGCACTCTCATGAATGCTTTCACCAAATAACAATGCAAACACGATG
Organism: Rutilus rutilus; assembly: GCF_951802725.1. Taxonomy (NCBI): domain Eukaryota; kingdom Metazoa; phylum Chordata; class Actinopteri; order Cypriniformes; family Leuciscidae; genus Rutilus; species Rutilus rutilus. The sequence goes on along the minus strand of NC_140210.1, from coordinate 45,402,603 downwards.
TAAATACAGTAAGAGCTTCGTTGTACTGCACATTATAACAGTGTCATGATTTTGTGATGATTGATTTCAACGAGTTTTGGCAAGTGTCCAGATTAACTCGCGCTGTTTGATTGACAGCTTGGGCAATTGGAAAGGGAGCGTTCTTTGATCGCTTTCTTTATATAATTCAATCACAGTTTAAAAAAGATTATTTTCGTCCTACTAAGAGAAACGACGTGAAGTTGATTAGACACCGGCTCAGGAACAAACACCGGTTCAGGAACAGACTCCGGCTCAGGAACAGTCTCCGGCTCAGCGGCGGTCATCTTGTCCAGAGACACTGGCTGGGCGGCGGCCATCTTGTCCGAAGACACTGGCTCGGCGGCGGCCATCTTGTTTGGAGACACTGGCTTGGCGGCGGCCATCTTGTCCAAAGACATTGGCTCGGCGGCGGCCATCTTGTCTGGAGACACTGGCTCAGCAGCGGTCATCTTGTCCGGAGACACTGGCTCGGCAGACGTGACGTGAAGAAACTCAGGCTCGGAAGGGCTGACGTGAAGAAACTCAGGCTCGGCAGACGTGACGTGAACAGTCTCTGGATCGGCACACATGACGTGAACAGTCTCTGGATCGGCAGACGTGACGTGAACTCTCTGGATCGGCAGGACTGACGTGAACAGTCTCTGGATCGGCACGACTGGCGTGAACAGTCTCTGGATCAGCACGACTGACGTGAAGCTCTGGCTCGGCACGACTGACGTGAAGCTCTGGCTCGGCAGGACTGACATGAAGCTCTGGCTCGGCAGGAATGTACTCAGGCTGGACGGACTGGATGTGAATTGGCTCAGGCTCAGGGGGTACTGTGAGCTTGTGGGGTTCTTCAACTACCAAGCCCACAGTAAATGATGAACCGCCCAGGAGAAGAGCCAGGTTGATATACCCCTCTAGGGTCCATCCGGCATTATCATCCGGCATCATCAGAGCGATCTCCTCATCTAGCCCACTCCAAAATATGTCCATGAGCTGAGAGTCCTCTAATGATGCTAAATGACAGCATGTCAAATAGTCCTTAGCATACCTCTCGATGGGCTGGCTATCCTGGAACAGAGAGGATAGCCAACTTCTTAGAGCACCGTTGCTTACAGCTACTGGATCCATTTCGTGGTGAGTTCTTCTGTGATGCTGCGGCGGAGACAAGGAGAAAGCGGGATCCAAATGCAGTGTAATTTATTAAATAGACTCTAGACTTTACAAATATAGATTCCGGGAACATGACTAGGGACAGGACAACCAGGAACAGCACTCAACAATGAAACAAGAACTCACAAAGACTGAACTCAAACACAGGGCTTAAATACAAGGACAAACAAGCTAAACAAGATAACAAGGGGGCGTGGTCAATCTGAAACACCTGGGGAGACTAATCAACATAATGGGGAACAGATAAACATGGGACATGACAGAGGAACACAGACCTGAATCATTACAATATAGGCCATCATGTTTAGTAATCACTAATATGAATCAGTTTGTACTCATGTTCAACATTAATATAAACAGCAGGAGACATCAGATGTTCAGATCAGACACTAAACTGCTTTAATTTGGGGTGAGAGATACAGAGATAAAGGGGCAGTGGCTTTATTGCAAGAGTTGGGGTACTCGAACTCGAGTCCGGACTCGAGTCCAATTTTTAATGAACACGGACTTGTCACGCACTTGGATGAATTTGTACTCGGACTTGACACGGACTCGGACATTTTAGACTCGGAAAAATGTCCGAGTACAGTCGAGTCCGGGCACTGAAGGACACAATATTATTAAAAAACGAAACGAAACTGCTTACATTGTGTTGTGTCAGTGTTGAGCATTGTAGCCAATCACAGACATGTATATTAAGCGCATGAAGTGGCAAATCAGAGGCGTTTTGAGTCACCGTGCGGAGAAGTCGCTCAAAACCAGGGATGTAGTGGAGGCTAAACGCACGTAAACGCCGTTTACGCACCTCCCAAAATTTGGAAATAGCGTTTGCCCACCTCCAAAGTGCGTTTATCCACCTCTAAATTGCGTTTATCCACCTCTAAATTTCACGTTATTTGAGCGGACTTTGCTTTTCCAGTGCGTGATCGCCGATCGGTACATGATTCGAGCATTTGGGCCGTTAACGACAGAGCAGAACGCGCAGCGCGCAAACACGGAGCAGAGAGCGCAGCGCGCCGACACACACACACACACACGGAACAAAGAGAACGGCGCACACACGTAGCAGAAAACACACGCTCGTGAAGTTACTAAACAAACTGCGCGAGAATGAATATTGATCGCAGCCGCAACAGGAAATCATTCAAATGATGCAAAAAAAAAAAAAAAAAAAAAAAATTCATTACAGGCAGCTGGTTTAATGTAGGGAGCATGTCAAAACCCAACTGTAGGCCTACAAGAGATTCAGAGGGAATCAAGCCTGCATCAAGACTTTTCCCTCTACAGGGAAACACTGATCCACATTTTTTCTGATAGACCAAACAACTAATAAATTAATCTAGGAAATATTCAACAGATTAATCGACTATGAAAATAATCCCAAATCCCTAATCATTATGTACAAGTGCATTGCATTGGAAGCCCTGGATATAAGCCAACCTCTCGATCTCTCTTAAATATTTTTGTTCTCTCTGTTTTGTCATTTAGTAAACTTGATAGATTTCAACCATATTATTCCTTTTTGAGTCTCTTTAACAAGAACTTAGATTAATGCATGAATTGAATAGTGATTGTGTGACCTATGATGAGGGAACAACCAGTGATACCCTTGGTAGTACCATCAAATGATAGCCTATTCACCTTATTCCGCCCCGCCCACTTTTACTTCTGTCCAGTACTTCCGTTGTAAACCAACTTCCGGTTTAGCGGAACCTCATTCAATTTCAAGGAGAACTGCAGAGAAGTCTCACTGATAAAATGTCACATAAGATAAGCTAATTTGTGCCAAATGTGCTATGTACGTGTGTACCAACAGCACAGCAATGCACTGTTTCTCGGGGTAATTTTTAAACGACTTTTAGGTGTTTATATGACCCGTCTGCCTGTCTGATCGCAGCCCGGCCGATGTGTAGTGTTTAGCCTACATTAGCCACAAACATCTAATGTTGTAATGGTCTCACTACAGGACACATACACATGCTATACCTTGTTTGAAAGCTATGGTCCTCTAGAATTCAGTCGCTGGATTTATTTTACAGCCATTACTTGTGTTAGAGATCAAACCATAAGAAATTGCAGTTAGCTAAGCTAACGTTACCCTCTTGTTCATCTAGTTGAGGCTCTACTTTCTCTCTACACCAGTTCGTGGCTATTTTTTTGTTGGCTATCTGTTGGCTATACACTGCAAATGTATCTGGTGATTAAGCAAACAAACTGTGGTGTAATAATGTTTCAAACTTTACATGTAGTAGTGTTCGTGCACATCTTCATAACTAAGTAATAGCTATTAGAAAGACACAGCTATTAAATAATTTGATTGTGGCATTGTTTCAAAAGCTTCAAGTGAAATGTACTTTAGTACGTTGCAGCAGTTATTAATAACCATAGGCCAACGCATTTGGCTATAATATTATAGTCTATCTAGACTTATATCAAGACAGATAACAGATTGGACCAGGGCAAACAAAGCGCTAAGTAGCTAAACCAGGAAGTGAGATTACGCGGATGGCGCCACCCAGTGCTACTTCCGGAATAAGGTGAATAGCGATGTCATCAGGATACACATACACCGGTAAGCAGTGGCCCACCTTACCGGGTGACCAAGTTGTGGTCCACCAGAATTTATAGTTTACCCACCTCTTTTTTTACCACTACACCACTGCTCAAAACGTATGTTCAGAACTATGGTTCAGAATCAGCGCGAGTTTTATCCTTTCGCAAATCTCCTCATAAACAACAAGGTCTTGACGCGATATAAATAAGAGATTCGCTGTGCAGTGCGGACAACTTCAGTGTTTATGACGAGAGTTTCAGTGAGAGTGCAGAACTGAAGTAAGTGATGGCTTAAAGGGAGCGCTATTGACATTCTAAATAATTATATTTATATATTTTTTTCATGCTTCTAGAGGACCAGTGGTTACGTTCACACTGTAAAATATAAAGAGTGATAACTGCATTTAAATATGGGAGAGAATCCATCCGCAGAATTTTAGTCCTGTGAGTCATGAAATTGCGATGATTGACACAGTAACCATAGCAACATGAGAACGTGATAACCAAAGCAACATTTTGGCGTCTAATAATGTTACGATTTTTGTTACATTTAGCCTACACTTTAGTCATAAGTTTACATACACCTTGCAGAATCTCCAAAATGTAATATTTATTTATTTTTTAATGAGGAGGATCATAAAAACATTGTTTCTATTTATTACTTTACAACTGAGGGACTCATACACAACTATTACAAACCCTGCAAACATTTAGTGATGCTCAAGAAGGAAGCATCCGTTAGGAGCCAGGGGTGTTAATTTTTTTAACTGGATCATTGGTGTAAATTGCTCTTATTTTATTTAAAAATTAATTAATTAATTCAGTCCTGCCATTTAGAGGCTAAATAAGATATTAGCATGTAAAACAAAATAAGATAATCAAAATAAATAAAAATTTAAACCACCATCATCTTGCTCTTAATTTTACTCCTGGCTCTTAATGCATCGTGTTGCATTCTTGAGCATTACCTTGCAGATTCTGAAACATGTACGATAGGTAAACGTATGACTGTAACTATACATTGGAATCATTTTGTTAGGTTTAAACTATTAATTTAAGAGCTCAGTGTTGAGACCTTTCGCCGGAATTTGATTGACATGCGGTCTGACCAATCATAATGCAGATACCTGCCATTTTTGTCCGACAAACAAACCAAACCAGTTAGTAGATCAAAGTCAATGGACTTGAACTTGAAAACTTGAAAAATGGTGTGTATTGATTTCTTTTTGCAGTTCTGATGATCATTCATGTTTAATTCGAGCTATAACTAGAAGAGATTATCAGTTCATGTGCTGCTTGAACTGAGGCCTATATTAAAGCACCACAAAACAGTGTGTATTATTTTAATTTCATAAAAATTACAAAATTTGAAAGCTGAGACTTTATTTCATACCAGAAGTAGCATTGTCTTGTCTGTTGGCGCATTGTCAGTGTCCTCTTTGCTCCACAATATATATTTCACTGTGTGAGAACATGTGGAGTGAGAGCGGAATGGCTTGTCGGACATAGCGACAGTAAGAGGGGCGGGTCTTTGTGAAAGGTCAATTTAAAATCCTTTAAATCTTTGTGGACTCGACTCGGACTCGGATGTTAAGGACTCGGACTCAAGTCCGACTCGGCTCTCTTTGTACTCGGACTTGGACTTGGACTCGGACTCGATTGTTAAGGACTTGGACTCGGCACGGACTCGACAATGGTGGACTCGGACCCAACACTGCATCAGAAACATGTCACTGATTGGCCCAGTTTGGGTTTGCGATCTCTAACCCACCCAGCGGGCACCTTGATGTCAAAATTAGATCAAGAAATAGATCAAAAATGAAAGTCATATTGACGTCAAAGTATTTATAAACACACAATTATAGCAGCCAGAGAAAATTTTATATTAAGAAGTCAAGGGTCAAGAGCAAAACTAAAGCAAACGCTAACCACCATCATGGTGACTTTAAAATGCAAAATATGATTTCATTAAACTGGAAATTAAATAAAGTAAATCTGGTTAGTGTAAGTGAAGCTGGTAATAAGTGTACGGCCATGTGTTTCACCTTTTTGTTTGGCAAAATGACTTATTATCAAACTCTTGATAGAGGTCAAACTCTTGACGTCAAATTGACATCAACACTTTGACGTCAATATGACTTTCATTTTTGACCTATTTCGTGACCTAATTTTGACATCAATTTGATGTCATATTGATGTTAAATTGACATCAAATGCCCACTGGGCAGAATAAAACCTGCAGGTTAGCCGTGCAGCGTAAGTTAGTGAGTTTAGCTCAAACTCTAACCAAAAACCTGAAAAAGCTCATCACAGGGTTCAGAATTACTTACAAATTAGCAGGTGGTTTAATTAGAGTTAAAATTACTGGCCCTCCAGGAATAGAGTTAAAGAGTCCTGATGTAAACTTACTTTAATGTGAAAAATAATGAAGCAGGTCGTAGATAAATTGCTTTATACTGTATGTGTGTGTTTGTATGTTTCTGTGGTCTATTTCTGAGAGTTCAGTAGTTTTACCTGTGACGTCAAGCTGAGCTCCAGGAATCCCCGTCCATTTTCCCTTCTCTTCATTTGTAGTAAATCTGCAGTAGTAGATGTGTTTATCAGCTTCTGTTACAGCCGTCAAAGTGATGCTGGAAGTGTCTTTATCTTCACTGTTACACTGAACTCTTCCTTTTTTTTCTGGATCTGAACACAGATCAGGTAATTCTTCAACACCTACAGTAGGTTTGGTCCAGAAAACTGTTTTGATCTCATGACCATCAGGATATTTTACAGTACAGGATATTTTCACTGTTGATCCCTTTAATGCACAAACATATGAAGGGCTGTAATTCACTCCCCAACCCTTCAGATCATCCGCCGCTGAAAAACAGAAATGAGGAAAATAATTAAAGAGACTTACACACACACCAAAGATTTCCTTTTGAAACTACAGTAGCTTTATATATTCACCCAAATGAAATTTAGAAATTCCAAGTGTGTGAAATATTTAACTAATATCAATGAATCAGTTTGTACTCACTTTCTACTGTGATCATAACAGGAGGAGAGATCAGACGATGATCATTTCCTCTTATGTCACATTGATAGTTTCCTTTATCAGAACGACTGACTGACTGCAGATGAAGCTGATTCACTTTCACTGTTCGATCAGTTATTCTCTGTGTGTTTCTGTACCAGATGAATGTTGTTTGTTCAGGCAGAGAGCAGCTGCTTTTACATGTCAGAGTGACTGAATCTCCCTCTTTCACTCTCTGCTGTGTCTCCACCTGCAGGTCTGACACAACAACAACAACAACAACAACAACAACAACATCAACATCAACAACATCAACAGATTCACTGTCAGCTCAAAGTGAGAGTTCACACACAAATATTAATCATTATTTATGGTTTTGTTCTAAAGCTTCATGAACTTGTTTGTTTCTTTTATTTTCAGCACACAAAGGGAATTTTTTTTAATACTGTTCCATCATTAATGAATAACTACAGGAACAGATTAATAATGCAATATTAACACTCTAGTAACTATTAACCAGAGATGGACAGTATTTTAATTAGATGTATTTAAAATATGTATTTACTTTTGAGTATTTTGTCATTTGTATTGTCCTGAAAAATAAATCAAATGTAATTTGTAATTAAATACTTTGAGAGACTATATTTTGTATTTAAAATACATATTCAAATATGTAATTTTAGTCTTGCATTTAATAGCTTTCATCAGCAGGCTTAATAAGATCATACACATAAAATAGGAAGGACTAACAAATAGTCGATCACAGTTTCAGTTTTTGGCTAGATGCGAGAAAATCACGTGAAACATCAGAAGCGGAAGTGACCATCATTTGACCTGAAACACTAAGCTCATTTACACATAGTCATTTAGCAGATGCTTTTATCCAAAGCAACTTACAACAAAGGACTAAACTTTAGAGAGTATTGATGGCAGCAGCCTGGCTGTTTTATAGCATACGATTTGTAGCATTTTCCATAGAATCCAAAAGATTTCTTGAAAGTTCTGTTCAAAATATTTTATTTAGACACACAGACATCAAGATTCAGCATGTGAATCTCAACAATGGTGACAATAATAAAGCATGTTGCATTCTGGGTGCAACCAATCAAAACTCATTCATGGCTCCCATCATGCACTGCGTTATGAATAAATGATGATCTGAATTGTCTTAGTAATTTCCTTTTCCTAACTAAATATTTCGTTTGTCACCATTGATGAGATTCATACACTCATTCTTGATGTCTGCTTGTGCCTAAACATTTTTTTTTTCAAAACAACTTTTAAGAAATTCTTTGAAATATATAAAATTCTGGATCTTATGTTGTAGATTCACTGTGATGATGTAATCAACAATATAAGTTTAAGTCAGAGATTAAGCTCTAAATGAGTTTTGTGATTCAGGTCAAATGATGATTATATCAAAACATAATTAACAACATCTGATCATCTTTTCTCTTTTATGGGAGTTATAACTTAGTTACAACAGCCAAATAAAATTTAAAGAAAAAAAATGTAAGGGTCAAGAGCCCAGCTAAAACAAACACTGATCTCCATAATGGTAACTTAAAATAGTGCTTTTCTCCTTCAGTGATTCTGCTTGTTAACATCAGGTGTCTTCAATAATGGCCACTCATCGCTCAATTAATCACTTAATTATCTCATTAACTTTTTATCACTGGAGTTTTTGCTGGGTACGTTTTCGGAGAACATTCTGGGAACCAAAATAAAACTACCCGCTGAAAACATTATTAGACCTTCATGGTAATGTTCTCAGAACGTTTTTAGAACAAAACATTTCTAGCTGGGGTGAAGCGCGGATCGCAGTTATATCCGTGGCTGGGTCAAGTAACAAAAATAACATTGGGATTAATTGCATTTATAAAACATGTAAAAGAAGCTCATTCTCGCTGTCTCGCTTCCCTTTTAAAAGCGCTTCTTCTGCACTAAACAATGATATTCTGATATTCTATACATGTATCTAAATCCAGTTACTCTCTCTAAATGTTTTTTATATTTTTGTATTTTCAAATGACAAATTATTTGACAGCAGTATTTTGTATTGTATTTAATATACATTTGATTTGTAATACATTTTGATGTATTTGTGCCCATCTCTAATTTAACATCACATTTGAACAAGAAACATCAAGTCTAAAAAACTCATCAAGTCTAAAAAACTCATCAAGTCTATAAAACTCGTCAAATCTCAGCGAAATACAACAAAGAGTATATATCGGTGAGTTTAAACAGCATACACACACCTAGACATTTGACTGCACATCACATTTTAGGTATCTTTGATGCTGTTTGCTATTGTAAGGCAATGTACCGTTCTAAGAGACATAAATTAAGCCTTTAAATAAAAGGGTTATTGAACTGTTTACACTGTCATATACAATAAAAGAGCCTGTGCAGCGACAGTAAGCAGAAATGGACACTGCCTACTAGTGCCTACTTTACACAACACTGACGGTGGACTTGCGCTCAGGATTAGAGCGGATGAATTCCCCAAATTTACTTTGAAAAAAGTCCTGTTTGCGGTTGTTTATTTAGCCTACTAGTAGGGCTGGGCGATTTAAATCGCGATATTGTTATGCGCATCTCGTCAGTAAAGCCGGTTCCTTGATTTAGTAGTAAATCACCATCACCTGCTTTCAGATGGAGCGGCATTTAGGGCTGAGAAGATAATTAAGTGATTCATTTAGTGATGATTGAGCATTATTGAAGACACCTGATGTTAACAAGCAGAATCACTGAAGAAGAAAAGCACAAATTGTAAGTTACCATTAAGGTGATGGGTGTTTGCTTTAGTTGGGCTCTAGACCATTATTATGTTTACTTTAATATTTACTGTTGTTTGTCTGCTGTTATTGATTTATAACAGTTAAATGAACAAAGTAAAATGTTATCTTATAGTGTTGGTTATGTTTTGACATAATCATACTGTGATCTGAAAAGTGAAACATATTAAGATAGTTTGGTTTAACTTGTTAGCAGCAGTTTAGTGATTCTTCAGCCTATGATTATCAGGACTTTACTTATAATTCAAAATATTTAATAAACATTGCTCTAATCAGAAAGACGTTCAGACATCAATAATCAGCCTGTGAATCTCAACAATGGTGGTGACAATAATAAAGCATGTTGCAGTGGTTGCCACCAATCACAACTCATTAATGGCTCCCATCATGCATTGCGGTATGAATAAATTATGATCTGAATTGTCTATGTAATTTACTTTTCCTCATTGAATATTCTGCTCCTCACCATTGTTGAGATGCATAGACTGAATCTTGACATCTGTGTGTGCCTAAAAGAATGATTTTTTTTTTTTTTTAAACAAGTTTTAAGAAATCCTTTATATCAAAAATTCTGGCCATTTATTCAGATTCACAGTTATGCTGTAACCAACAACATAAATCGAAGTCAGAAAGAAGGATCTTGATGAGCTCAGTGATCAAGTTCAAATGATGATTGTCATAATATAACCAACAAAGATGACTTTTTTTTTCTTTGTTCAACTGGCAGTTTTAACTCAGATACAACCGCCAAACAAAATCTAAAGTACACATGAAAGGGTCAGAGCCCAACTAAAGCAACTACCCATCACAATAATGGTAACTTACAATTTGCGATTTTCTCCTTCAGCGATTCTACTTGTTAACATCAGGTGTCTTCAATAATGCTCAATCATCACTAAATTAATCACTTAGTTATCTCATTAACGTAAACACTCTTGAGTGTGGACTCATACACTCCCAGGGGTGTTAATTTAACACTGGAGGTTTTGCTGTATACAAAGAGCCGTAGTTAACTGACAAGCTGAGCCATATCGCATTAAATATCGCTGGCGATACGTCCGCGATATTAATGCGATATGGCTCAGCTTGTCAGTTAACTACGGCTCTTTGTAGTAAATGCCGCTTCATCTGAAAGCAGGTGATGGCGATTTACTACTAATCAAGGAACCGGCTTTACTGACGAGATGCGCATAACAATATCGCGATTTAAATCGCCCAGCCCTACCTACTAGGCACATAGCAACATTGTGTCGGCCCAGATCCGGCCCACATAAGGCACGTGGAAAGATGATCTGGCCCACATGCAGCGTGGAATAACGACCCTAGGGCGGACCGCTCCTGTTTGCCAGATCTGGGCCACAAGCAGGCCATAGCAATGCCACATGTCAGCCAAGAGCAAAAAAATAAACCAGAACTGGACCTTATCTGAGCCACAACATCTGTGTATATTAAATATGGAGTCATCTCAGCCTTAATAAGCCTGTTAACAAGCAGAATCACTAAAGGAAAGAAGAGAACAGAAACACAAGAACTACAACTGACTTCAGCCACAGCCTGAGATGAAATCAACATAAGAGAAAAGAAGACATTAAATCTGTGAAGATCTCAGCAGAGGAGGATTAAACAACTCCACAAACAGCACATGTGGGCTAGATCATCGTTCCACGTGTGCCAGATGTGTGCCGCATCTGGGCAGAGGTGGAAAGTCCAGGGGTCAGAAAGTAAAAGTCCTGCCATATGTTTATTCCACCCATGAATGAACTCTCCTGTGAGTTTATTTGGCTCCAGACTCAAGAGTGTTAAAGTTAATAAGACAATTTAGTGATTGATTGAGTGATGATTGAGCATTATTGAAGACACCTGATGTTAACAAGCAGAATCACCAAAGGAGAAAATCTCTTTTTTATGTCACCATTATGGTGATCAGTGTTGGCTTTAGTTGGCCTCTTGACCCCTAAACTAATAACATTAGATATTGTTTGGCTGTTGTATCTGAGTTATAACTGCCAGATGAACAAAGAGAAAAAGTTGGTCAGGTGGTGCTAGTTATGGTTATACATAATCATAATTTGACCTGAATCACAAAACTCATTTAGAGAGTTAGGTTTACCTTGTTGATTACAGCAGCATGTGATTCTGCAGTATACTATTTTCAGCATATTCAATACAATCAAAAAGATTTCTGAAAAATTGTTCTGATCAAAAGAATTTGACATCAATTTGAATTTGACTTCAAGACATCACACACAGACATCAAGAATCAGCCTGTGATTATCAACAATGGTGACAATAATAAAGCATGTTGCAGTGCATTCTGGGTGCCACCAATCAAAACTCATTCATGGCTCCCATCATGCATTGCAATATCAATAGTAATTTCCTTTTCCTAATTGAATATTCTTTTTGTCACCATTGTTGAGAATCATACACTGATTCTTGATGTCTGTGTGTGCCTTAAAGAAAGATTTTGTATATATATATATATATATATAAGAACAACTTTTAAGAAATAATGTAGTTAATACTGAAAAATCTGGATCTTATTCTGTAGAATCACGGTGATGCTGTAATGACCAATATAAATTTAAGTCAGAGATTATGCTCTAAATGAGATCAGTGATTCAGGTGTAATGATGATTACATCAAAACATAATCAACACCACCTGATCAGCTTTTCTGTTTGCTCATCTGAGAGTTATAATTTCAAACTAAATCTGACGTCATTAGTTTAAGGGTCAAGAGCCCAACTAAAGCAACACTGATCACCATAATGGTAACTTAAAAAATAGATTTTCTTGTAAAAAAAAAAAGAAAAAAGAAAGGTGATTCTGCTTGTTAACATCAGGTGTTTTCAATAATGCTCAATCATCACTCAATCAATCACTAAATTATCTCATTAACTTTAACATTCTTGAGTCTGGAGCCAAATAAACTCACAGGAGAGTTCATTTAACACTGGAGTTTTTGCTGTGTGAGTTCATGGGTGGAATAAACATATGGCAGGACTTTTACTTTCTGACCCCTGGACTCTCCACCTCTGCATCTGGGACGTCAAAATGTTATGTGGGTAGACATTGTGTTTTTGAGTCTTGTTTTTAATTAGTCAAAATGGTGCACATGTTCTTCAACGGTGTGCCGGCATGAACTGCTGCTCTCATAAACTCTCATGAGTGTGCACAGGAGAGATTTCGAGATTAATTTCTGCTTATTTAATTTCTCGGTCTAGTCTATTTCTGAGAGTTGACTAGTTTTACCTGTGACGTCAAGCTGAGCTCCAGGAATCCCCGTCCATTTCCCATCCGCTTTATCTGTAGTAAATCTGCAGTAGTAGATGTGTTTATCAGCTTCTGTTACAGCCGTCAAAGTGATGCTCGAAGTGTCTTTATCTTCTCTGACACACTGAACTCTTCCTTTTTTTTCTGGGTCTAAACACAGATCTGGTGGTTCTCCATCAGTTACAACAGTTTTGGTCCAGAAAACTGTTTTGATCTCATGACCATCAGGATGTGTTAAAGTACAGGATATTTTCACTGTTGATCTCTTTAATGCACAAACATATGAAGGGCTGTAATTCACTCCCCGATCCTGCTGACCATCAACCCCTGAAACACAGAAACGAGGAATGAAGAGACTTTCAGGTGTTTTGAAGCAATGTAAAAAATATATATATATATCTTTTTCACTGTTCACCCTTTTTATTTTAACCGACAGCATAATCATGCCTACGGTGGCTGAGAGAGCTCAACATGAAAATAGAAAAAACACCTGTAAATTAAAGGCACAATATGTAAGTTTTCGCCGCCAGAGGTCGAATTATCAAACCAATAACAAACACTAAGCTTGATGACGCTATGAAGGAGAGTGGAACGATGGGAGATTGTCGTTTTCACCATCCAGAGATGTATAGAATTCACGAATCATGTTCACGGATGAGGTAATGAATTAGTTTTTTATAACCTGTACGTTTGATCACATTGTTTAATGTCATCGTAATGAATTTGTCATGGTTTGCGGGTTTGCTTGTTCATTCTGTGTGTACTGCTCTGATCTGATTGCCCATCAGTGTCAGCTGTGCTGATGAGCAATCAGATCAGTCACAGGTGTGCCTCATTTATGAGTCCTATATGTAGTGCTGTGTTTGTCATGTTCAGTGTCAGATCATTGTTTGCTGATTCCTCTGTCTGGTCTTGTGTCTGTGTTGTTTTCCGCCTGGTACTTCTGTCTCACGAATTTATCCTGCGTCTCTCTGCCAGCGTTGTTGGGTTCTGCTTGCTGAGGGTTTCTCTGATCGCTTCAGTCATCCTCGTTCTCCAGGACCGTGTTCAGCCCACTGCAGTCACCCTGCGCTGCCAAGGACCTACCACCGACCAGAGACTTCACCAGCCTTCCTGTCTTGTTTGTCTTGCTTGCTAAATTAACCTTACCATTATTCGTATTTTGGATCCTGTGATTCGTGACCTGACAGAATTATCTGCAAGGAACATGAAATGTAATGATATAATAGCCTGTTACTTATATGTGACTATTTATCAAATGATTTGGTGGGTTAATGCTGCACAGTTTTACGTGTTTAAAGTAGTGGCTAAATATTTTTGTGCAACACATATTGTATTTATTTTCACTGCCATAGACTTGATCACCAGACTTGATAAAAAGCGTTACTGAAGCACAAACAAAGTGCAATATAACTATCTGTACAATAAATAATATATATTTGTTCACCTGTTTATTAAAACACATGTTAGAGCAGATTCTCTGTCAAGTCCAAGTTTGTCACGAAGCTCTCTCCATCTTGTTTTATTTCTCCAAAGCCTGCTTGCCTCAGTTTATCACCATTTATGGTTATTTTTATTTATTTATTTTTTGTTTCTGTACACAGCAAATTAATCAATTAACACTGCTCAGTGTTTATATGAGTCCACACTCAGGCCCCGTTTACACGATGGGAAAACGCAGATATTTCCCTGCGTTTTGGCCTGTCATTTACACGAAAACGCCGTTTTTATCCAAGAAAACGATTATTTCTAAAAACTCCGGCCAAAGTGGAGATTTCTGAAAATGCCGGTTATGTGTTGCCGTGTCAACTGGGAGAAACAGAGTTTTAGGTTCTCAAACGTCACATTATGCGCCAGAAAATGCTTACGTCATGTGAGCGCCCTATATGTTTAGAGTTTGTTTGGCTACTATTTGATCATGGATGCTGTTAAGGTGGTACTCATTTTTACTTTTGTGCAAACGGTTTTGGTCTGTTTGCATTTGCTTCGCTGTCTGTCCACACAAACGAATCTCACGCCATGTCTGTTGTTTTGAAAGGAACTGGAAGTCGCTCGTGCTATTCGTTGTTGTCGATTTTGAGGATTCTGATTGGCTTGCATGGCTTTATCCTTCTCCCTACACTGCCGCCCATAGGTTTGGCATAATTATGATGTTGCTCGACGGCGTATTTATGCGGGTTGATGTAAACGACAACTTTTTTTGAAAACGATGTTGTGTGCACGATGTTATTTTTGAAAACGGAGGGGGAGAAATATTCGTTTCTCTAAATACCCGGCTATGTGTAAATGTGGCCTCAGAGTGTTATAAGTAACACTGAAGCAGTGTTGGAGTTAATTAGGTTATTAAGTGATTAATTGAGCGATGGTTGAGCATTATTGAAGACATCTGATGATAACAAGCAGAATCTCCAAAGGAAAGAGAAACACAAGACCTAAAACTGACTTCAACCACAGCCTTAGATGAAATCAACTGAAGATTAATGAAGATTAAAGAGGACATTAGACCTCTGAAGACAACTCCACAAACGACATTACCAGCTTCACTTATTACTAACCAGAATGACGTTATTTCTGTCAGACGTCTACAAAAGTTCTTAATAATAGTTTGGCTTGTACTCACCGTTGTGGTGATCAGTGTTTGCTTTAGTTGGGCTCTTGACTCTGGGCATTTACTGTATAAGGTTGGTTTTGGTCTTTTTAACAGTGTTTATCAAAACATATTGAAAAATATTAATAACGTCTCTTTTTTTTAAAAGCAACATCATCTGAATACACACAGATATCAAGAATCAGCATATGAATCTCAATAGTTCATGCTTCAATGCATGCTGGGATCCACCATGGTATAAACTCATGGCTCCCAGCATGCATTGTGGCATGAAGTATGTCACCATTGTTGAGATTCATATGCTGATTCTTGATATCTGTTTATTCAGGTGCTGTTGCTTTTTTTTTTTTTTTTTTTTAGTGAAGTTATTAATATTTTCAAGTTATCATCACACCAGTGTTGAATATCAAGATGTGCAGTCCTGTGGCCACTGTTGTTACGAACCGCTCTGAGACACGAGGGTAGAGGATCCAAATGCAGCTTTTATTAAAGGGGTTATCCAGAATCGTAATCCAACAAGCAGAGGGTCAAGCACAGGAAGACAGTCCAAACAAACAAACAAACAAACAAAACAAAACAGGGGTCAGAGGCACAAGAGAAATCCACGGGATAGGCAAGAAATACAAAAAACCAAGAGACAAGAAAACCAGGGAAAACGCTCAGAAGTGCAGTGCAACAACATACAAAACTTCGCAGTGAGTGAAGGGGTGAACCAGGCTTATATGGGGTGAAGTAAACAAGAAGATGAGATACAGGTGAATGTGATAATGAGTGCTGATGAGTCCAGGCAGAGAATGATGGGAGATGTAGTCTGTGAGTGAACGTGAGAGTGGTGTGAAGTGCCCTCTGGTGGCTTTCAAGGGCACTCCAGCTGGTGACCAATACAACTGTACTCAATGATGTGATATTCTTAACACATAACCTATATAATCAGAAACTAGACTCTGAATGAGATCCGTAAATGAGACAATTACATGATGATTACATCATCATCATGTTTTCTCTTACTGTTCATTCCATAACAAACATAGTTACAATAGCCAGAGTAATGTTGAAAAAATCAAGTGTCAAACTGCCCAACTAAAGCACAGACTGATCACCATAATGGTGACTAAACCAGAACTTATTTTCAATAAATCATCAACATCTAAAGCTCTGTTAATTTTCAATAAGATTTTTTTAGACAATTTTTTTTTCTATTTGCATGTGTTTTCTTCAGTTGCAGCATGTTGAACTCTCTCAGCCACCGTACATGTCAGAGTTTATAAAAAAAATACAAAGTGTGAAGAGCTCAATCATCTTTTCAAAGTGTGTTAAAATATCTGATAACACGTTACAATAAGGTTCATTATGTGTTAACTAACATGAACTAACAATGAGCAATACATTTGATACAGTATTCATTAATCTTTGATAATGTTAGTTAATAAAAATAGAGCTGTTCATTATTTGTTCATGTTAATTCACAGTGCATTAACTAATGTTAACAAATACATCTTCTGATTTCAATAATGTATTAGTAAATGTAAAAATTAATATTAACTAAGATTAATAAATGCTGAATAAGTATTCTTAATTCTAAGTTCATATTAACTAATGAACCTTATTGTAAAGTGTTACCAAATATCAGTATAGTGAGTGTAACTGAAGACTCACCCGCAGTCATGATCACTACGATCAGAGGAAGAGACTTTATGAGAGACGACACCATAGTGACTTCTGCAATCATAAAACTGACAATTATGACATTATGAGCATCATCTATACACAACATCACAAACTCTATTGATAAAGCACATGATGATTAATAATTCACGGCTCATTGAAGGCTTGATGTGAACTGATGATGTTTCTCATGTCAGGCCTCGTGTGTCTAAAGAGCTTCACACAATATTTACACATGAATCTACAACAGATATTGAGCTTCTGGAGTTTAAATACTTCATCAAATCAACATTCACCTAAAACAGTTTTACAAACATCAATCGTAGCTCTACTGAACTATTTTAAATAACAGTAAAATGGTCTTACCGCTCTGAAGTGTCAATGTTTCAGTGTCGACGGCCAAATGAGAAAAACATCCGCAGTTTAAGGCATCAGACGCTGCAGTTTTCACACTTTATATTGTGCAACTAAATGTTGGTCTTCCTCTTCCTGGTTATGAGTGACCGTCATCTCAACTACACAAGAACAACTGGAGAAGAAATGTATCAAACACACAACAAGCTTAATCGCTGTTGAGCTCAGTATTGTCAGATCTTTGTGAGAGAATATGTGAAAGATGTTTGCTTTGAGAAAGAACAGTGTAAAGATGCTCATCATGTCTGCAGGAGCGTCTGAGCAGCATCTTTACAAGTTTCACTTCCTGTTTCTGACACAAACTCTGTGTTTAACACATGACACCCACACACACACAAAGACACACACACAGTCATAACCATCAGCAACTACATTGAGTTTAAGTGGGTCAATGCCAGTTTCTGACAGACGACACAAGCACTCAGAGACAGATACAGGAGAAATAGTTTTAATGGTCTTCATAAACACCAGGCTTGTGCAAAATTCAGAATTTGAGAATTGCCCTCCATTCAATTCATGAATTTGAATTTGAATTGAATTTACTCCGCCCCACAGGACATTGAATTGAATTTGAATTGGAATGACAGGAAGTGGAATTAAATTCATGGCAATTCAAAGAAATTCCACTCAGTCACACAACAGAAAGAATGTGTTGAGTCTCACATGCATTCAGTGTTAGGAAGGTTATTTTGGAAATGTTTTTGCTTATTACTGTTATTAGTTACCCATTATAAATGTGGTTTGGATTACTTTATTTGGATAACTTTATCAATGCAAAGCAATTTCGTTTTAAGTTGATTAGTAATTGAATTAAACATTTTACCTCAGTAATACAACTAAATACAATTACATTAATTTTGTAATTTATTAACAGAAATTTCATTTCACGTAACTATTTACTCCTCAAAAAAAATTTCCTCAAAAATACATTTTGTTCTAAAATAGATATTGATCAAATTCTTGAAATAAATTACCCCCTCAATGTTGTTTAATTCGTTTTTTTTTTTTTTTACTTTGCTTTTAACATTCATCGCTGGGGGAAAACATATCCTTTTAATGTAATCTGTACAAGTAGTTCAAACCAATATCATTTATAATGCAATCATATCTGACGTAAAGCTTCATTGTTAAACACTTCACTTAAAATATGTATATGAATTTCTTTGAATTTTTATTGAATTGCAATTCTGCTTCCTTTAATTCAAATTCGAATTGTAATTCTAGATCCTGTTTTTGACATCAATTCAAATTCAATTCAAATTCAAGAATTGAATTGGAATTAAGGAGTCATTCTCAATTCAATTCTGAATTGTGCACAAGCCTGATAAACACTAATACATCACTGATGGATCTATTTAATAACTCCTAATAATGGAGCAGTGATGTTCACTGCAGAGCCAAATGACGTCCAGCTCCTCCTCAGTGGATCTAATGGGTGGAGGGAGAGAGCTATGGGTCGGTTAGGGTGTTATTGAACCGTCTCGCTCCACCCATTACACCCAAATTACATCCAGAGAGAAGAGCTGGACTTCTCTCTCCACCCACGACTCTGCAGTGAACAGCCTCTCAAAATAGAGGAATTACATCCATTACTCAAATCTTTCCTGCACTTCCATTGACTTTACTGTCATCTAGTGGTCAAAAAGATCCAGTGCACTTTACTGCCATTACAGCAGCTTTTACATCTGACTCTTGGACATGTTGATTTTAGAAGTAATAAAAGTTACTAAAGTTGTATTTCTGTCTATATTGTTCACTTTTATGAAAAAAAATGTTCTGTCATGTTTATAAATCAATCATGTAAATAGGAGAAATGCAACAAGAGGCTCAGGGTGATTTGTATTGAGATCTTTCAGACACTCAGCATTATGTATTTCTTGAGTCAGGTACATCTTTTACTCTTTATCTCTGAGCATTTGATGTTATTGTACTGATTATCTTTGAACAGATTCTGAAATTATTTACTTAAGTAGATTACGTTGTATCAACATGACTTTAATAAGCTACTGAAAACATTTCTCCCAAATTCCGAAGACTGCACTGTTTCTGTGTGTTGAGTGGCTGAATTCACACACTGCTGATAAATCAGATCACTACAAAACAGTAAAACATTCTCAAAAGATAAGAACATAGTAAAAATGCTTACCTGTATCAACCTTGGCACAAGTCCAATTACCGCGGCAAGCAGGAGTTTTGTTCTCTGCTCTGCCTCGGTCGTCAAGTTGTGATGTTATCTAAGCTAATAATTTAGCAACTATTCAGTTCAGCACCTAGACTGTATATGGACAGTATGGCCCACACTGTGCAAATCCTGATGAATACAAAAAAAATCAGAATAAGTGCTTGCTCTGTTACAATTTTATTGCATAACTTATCATTTTACAAATGACACATAACAAAACCCCTCTTTCAATACTTTTGGATATGTAATGTATTCTCCTTGTACTTACTATTGCAAAATATTTGATGAAAGCAAATATTCAGATTTTAGAATGAACTCAAAATCCAGAAGGCAAAGGTACACAAGGCAATGGAATTGTGCCCGGAAGTCACTAACTGAAAGGATTATTGGAGACCAATCAAAATGCCTTCCAGTATCTCAACATCTCAACATGGTCAAGATCAGGTCAATGTGGATGAAAGAAATGACAAGGACATCTGGGGTGCTTTTAAATGTGCAGAGACAGGAGTCAGTGGAGAAAACTGCAGTTCAGAACATGAGAATGAGGATCATGTCTTCAGTGAGGACAACTGCACTTCAGGGCCTGAGGATGTGAATCAAATGCCTCCAGCCTCACTCCACCCTGCATCTCAACATTTTTGAAGGGTTGGGCTACAAAACATCTTATTAAACACATTGCCATTGATGACCCTCTGAAAGGACTTAGAAAAAATGGACATCCAGAGCTGACTTTAACAGCAAGAACCTTGCAGCAAACTCCGAGACATATTAAAACAGCACTGAAAAAAATGTGGAGTGACATTTACTTAAAAAAAGCTAGGCAACTTTTTCCACACAGAAAGTGCTTGTAATCTTTACTCGGGCTATTTCAATTAGTAATTAATTGTAAAAGTAATTAAATTGAAAAAAATCATAATTGAGTAATAATTAATCAAATTAATTCCTTAAAAGTTAACCATTTAAAATGAGTAAAATTGACAAAATATCTTTTATTGCCAACATTGAAGACACCTGGTGTTAACAAGCAGAATCACTGAAGGAGAAAACCATAATTTAAGTCACCATTGTGGTGATCAGTGTGTGTTTTAGTTGTGCTCTTGACCCTTAAATTATTAACTTTAAGATTTGTTTGGCTGCTGTACATGAGTTATAACAGCCAGATGAACAAAGAGAAAAGGTGATCTGATGGTGTTGGTTGTTTTAACATAATCATTATTTCACAATCATTTGACCTGAAGCACTGAACTCATATAGAGTTCAATTTATGAGTTAGGTTATCTATAGCAGCATAATATTTTTAGCCTGTTCAATTCAATCCAAATGATCAAATCAATAATAAAAAAAAAATATATATATACACTTTTTTTAGGCACACACACACATCAAGATTTTGCATATGAATCTCAGCAATGGTGACAAACAGATCACCTCTGATCATAAGCTCATTATTTATTCATGCAGCAATGTATGATGGGAGCCATGAATGAGTTTTGATTGGTGGCACCCAGAATGCACTGCAACATGCTTTATAAATGTCACCATTGTTGAGATTCACAGGCTGATTATTGATGTCTGTTTGTCTCTTTTTTGTATAAGAGAAACTTTTTAGAAATTATATTTGTTTACATTGTAAAAGTTACAAATATTCTACCGTACAAGGCCAGTGCTGCTGTAATTAATATAGTTAATCTAACTAAATTGGGCTCTATATGAGTTCAGTGATTCAGGTCTAATTCTTGTGAATTAATGATTATGTTAAAACACAACCAACACCATCAGATCACCTTTTCTCTTTGTTCATCTGGCTGTTATAACTCATGTACAGCAGCCAAACAAAACTTAAAGTTGATAATTTAAGGGTCAAGAGCCCAACTAAAACACACACTGATCTCCATAATGGTGACTTTAATTATGGTTTTCTCCTTCAGTGATTCTGCTTGTTAACACCAGGTGTCTTCAATGTTGGCAATAAAAGATATTTTGTAAATTTTACTCATTTTAAATGGTTAACTTTTAAGGAATTAATTGGATTAATTATTACTCAATTATGATTTGTTCAATTTAATTACTTTTACAATTAATTACTAATTGAAATAGCCCGAGTAAAGATTACAAGCACTTTCTGTGTGGAAAAAGTTGCCTAGCTTTTTTTAAAGGGGTCATGACATGAGAAACCAAATTTGCCTTGATCTTTTGGTATATAAGAGGTCTTTGTACCATTAAAACTTCCTGCAAGTTTCATAGCTTTAGACGCCCTCCCCATTATAAACGAATCATTTATTTAATCAAGCTCTAAATACAGCTCGTTCTGGATCCATGGTAAGAAGTGACGTCACGGTACGAAGTGACGCACCAGTCGTTTGCATATGACCGCCTCCAGCACAAGACTACTGTCTGTGCCTCATAGTCATTTCGCATCGTCGCATGATTCGTTGTCACGCGCCCCACAGGAGTTCAGTCGTCGACGTGCAGCGAGTGGGTCTCTTTACAAGATTGCTATGGGGCCGCCAAAGCCTTATTTGATCGGTGAGT
The DNA here is from genome assembly GCF_951802725.1 of Rutilus rutilus. Taxonomy (NCBI): domain Eukaryota; kingdom Metazoa; phylum Chordata; class Actinopteri; order Cypriniformes; family Leuciscidae; genus Rutilus; species Rutilus rutilus. The sequence continues at coordinate 45,380,375 of NC_140210.1, read as the reverse complement.
GATGTGTAGAGACGATTGTGACAGGGCGCATGTTACTGAGAGAGCGAGCAAGAGCGCCCCGGCCGCGCGCGCGCTCTCTCACTGTCTTTCTCTCTCTCTCTCCCTCCCTCCCTCGCGCATATGCATCAAAATAACCCGTATTCAAGTGTTTCTGGTTACAAATCTGACATATTCATTCAAAATAGCTTCACACTGTCCATGTGGACACGGGGTAATCCATTCTTAGTTGTTAGTGGTGGACAGATGGTTCATTTTCTGGCTTTCTATATCTATGTTAATAATTGATGCATAGGCGCTGACGTTAGCCAATCATAACAGTGGGTGTTAACATTGAACTCTTAAAGGGGAAACACCCCCAAAACAGACTGTTTGAATCAGAGCATGAGAAACAGGGTGGGAAAAGGTCATAAATCACTCAATTTTAAACGTTTTTTGTCCAAAAAACTATAGTAATACTATAATTGCACCTAAGGGAACATAATAAAAGAAAAGAAAAAACCATGTCATGACCCCTTTAAGTAAATGTCACACATTTTTTTCAGTGAGTGATGAAGTCAGGGATGGAGTGTGTTCATTGCGAGCAGTTGCAGCACTACCCAAGGGATGTAACTGACGGAATAACAACACTGGAGTTATCATTCAATATAGATGGACTGGCCATTTTCAAAAGCAACAAAGCAAATCTATGGCCCATCCTCCACACCTATAAGAGTCTTTCCGGTGACACTGACACTTGGTCCTTCCAAACCGTGCTGAAAGGTCAAAACGGCATTTGGACATCCTCCCTTTGGACAACCAATTTCCAATAGACTATATGCACCAAGCCTGCCTGGGGTCACAAAAAAATGTATCACAGAGTGGATGAGAGGAAACTGGAATGTGCGAATGTCAGCTGGACAAATCAATGAAGTGACCCAACGGCTGCTGGCACTCAGAAAATACATTCTGAGCTGTTTTGCTAGAAAACCAAGGGGTCTGGACGACATAGATAGGTGGAAGGCAACAGAACTGCGGCAGTTTGCCGTGTACACTGGCAAGATTGTACTAAACGGAAATCTGGCCGACCAGCTGTACGATAATTTTATGACATTCAGTGTTGCCTTGGGTCTTCTTCTTTCACCAAACTTGGCAGTGGACCACAACTGCTACAGCAGTCAGCTGATGAAATACTTTGTAGAAAAAACTAAAGAACTGTATGGTGATCATTTCATGGTACAACATACATTCCATGATACATCTTTCAGCAGAGGCCATGAATTTTGGTTGTCTTGACGCTTGCAGCGCTTTCCAATTCGAAAACTTTCTGGGAAAGCTTAAACGACTCGTAAGGTCAGGAAAGAAGCCGCTTGTTCAAGTGGCCAAACGTCTGATGCAGAGGTCACATTTTCTGACACTCAATCAGTGGTCACCACAAAGTTCAAAACCACAAGACCAAACAATGCTTTCATTCTCGGGGAGGGGAAATGTTGCGTGGCCATTGAAGAGAGGGATGAGATGGATGAGTCAGGCTCCCGAATGTTATTGTGCAAGGGTTTTGAGAAATCTCAACCACTTTTGCAAGACCCAAGTGACTCACGGATGTTGGTTGTTTCAAAGTGCAGTCAAGACAATCCAAAATGACACTAATCCCAGAACAGCAGCAAACAAAAACCGGCGTAATGATTGAAGAAAACCAGGAAACATTGTTTTGGCCATACTGAATACACTTTAACTCTCTTTCCTATCCCACCCCACCTCACCTCACAACCGACGGACTACGTTTCCGCTTGTAATGTCTGGACACTGGGCTGGGAGAGCAGGAAGATGAGGGTCTGCCTTTTGAACCGTTCACTGTATGGGTCGTTCTTCCATGGGCTGAGGATGGTCTTGCTTTCGTTTCAGGGTGAATATTTCAATTTGACGTTGAATTTTTTTTCGTACCCATGTTATAGCAAAAATGATTTGTGATCAAACACTAATTTGCGGACCCCCGCTGCGGACCGCTGCAGACCCCTGGTTGAAGACCCTTGCTGTAGAGTGAACTCATATAAGAGCAGTGTTAATTCAGGACCAGAGATTGTGCTGTGCATATTGACAGGCTGTGCGTTTGTAATACACTGTTAGACCTTACCGGGTTTTTTTACAGTAAAATACTGGCAACACTGTTGCCAGTAATTTACTGTAAAAATGCACTAAAATTCGAGTTAACTAATTACACTTGCAGAAACCGACTGCCTTAAATTGACCAACTGTCATTTAAATGTATTAAATATTTAAATGTCATTAACAACGTGAGCAAAGTATTACTGTGAACTTCTTTCATTTGAGACCACTAAAAAACTATTGAACATAAAGAGATTTCCACTGGACCAGCAACTACACAGTCACCGCCTGTTAAATAAAGCAACATGTAGCATATCATCAATGTTTGTAGATCTTCTCCTGGACTGAAGCACAGGCTCTACTCTTCAGCACAATGGTGACCCACAAAACAAGATTTTACAGTAAACTACTGGCAACAGTGTTGCCAGTATAAAACAGTTTTATAACTTACAGTTTATTACTGTTAAAATACATTCTGTGGGTGTGACTTTTTATCTTACACTGTTAACCCTTTCAACCCCACAGGAGTACACAAAGAGTAAAAGTAACATTGAGACAGTGTTACAGTGAGATAATTAAGTGAATATGTAAGTGATTGTTGAGCATTAGTGATGAACACCTGCTGTTAGAACAGAAAATAGAGAAACACAAGAACTACAACTGACTTCCAGCCATTACAAATTATTACACTTATTATTAACCAGTATGACTTTATTTCTGTCATACATCTACAGAAGTTGTTATTGAGATGTTTAATTGAAAATGTTTGGTTTGAAGTTTCCATTATAGAGATCAGTGCTTGCTTTAGTTGGGATGCTGATGCTAAAACATTAGTGTTTTTTTTTGTGCAAGTCACACTTGTGCACACACAGAGTTAGTGAATGATTGCGGTTATGTTGATTATGATGACAAAATCATCATATAGCCTGTTCATTCACTAAGGAGTTCATTCTCACTCGTTCAGAATTTAATCCTCAATCAAAAGTGTTACATTAGCACCACTGTGAAACCATAGCAATAAATTACAATGACTCTTTTTTTTTTAACAGATCATGTATAAACAAACAAAACAGAGCTACACTTTCTTTCAGAAACACAGAGATATCACAAATTAGCACATGAATCTCAACAATGGTGGCAATATATATATATATATTTTTATTCATGCAGCAGTGCATGCTGGGAGTTTTATACTTTCCTGGAACCCAGCATGCATTGCGACATGAGACTTTTGATTGTCACCATTGTTGAGATTCATATGCTGATTGTGTGTGTGTGTGTGTGTGTGTGTGTGTGTGTGTGTGTGTGTGTGTGTGTGTGTGTGTGTGTGTGTGTGTGTGTGTGTGTGTGTGTGTGTGTGTGTGTGTGTGTGTGTGTGTGTGTGTGTGTGTGTGTGTGTGTGTGTGTTTTTGTTTGTTTGTTTGTTTGTTTGTGTTTGTGTTTGTGTTTGTGTTTGTGTCTGTGTGTGTGTGTGTTTGTGTCTGTGTGTGTGTGTGTTTGTGTCTGTGTCTGATTGTGTCTGAGTCTGAGTAAAGCAGGAGTTAAAAATGTTTTACAGCACTGTATGGTTACAATATTCTTCATTGATTACAGAAATATTGATTTCATGTTGTAGATTCACAGATATATGCTAAATATGAAATACCCATAAATTCAAAGAATATATATAGGAAAGATCAGAGAATCAGACATGTCCACAATAATTGTGACATCATCACAAATGCCCAAAACTCCTGATGATCTTCTTCTTGGCTCTTTCTTGGCATAACAAATGTGTTTTATAAACTCACTGTTACAGCAGTCAGAGAGAGATGAATGGTAAAAAGACAAGGGACAAGAGACCAACTAAAGCAAATACTGATCTCCATCATGGTGACAACAAACTTTATTATTAACTAAATCTCTGTTAATTCTCAACAAGAACTTTTGTACATGTATGAAAAAAATAATCGTAAACTGGTTTGTAAACTGGTTTCACACTCAGTGTTGCTGGAAGTCAGTTGTAGTTCTTGTGTTTCTCTTTTTTCTGTTCTTGTTTCTCTGTCCTTCAGTGATTCTGCTTATCAGGTGTTCATCAGTTTCTCAATTCACTCACTTCTTTTCATTCAAGTGGACTATATTAGTGAACTAATGTAGGGAATAGTGAATGAGGGTATAGGGTGTGATTGGGAAAACAGCCTCTGAGTGTCGACTTTGAGCACTGTTAATTCACAGTATATTCCTGTAGGCTACTTTTATTTTCTACGGTATATTACTGTTTTAATGGAAAATGGTATGATATTGTCAGAATCTGGCCTTTTTTTACAGAAAGGGTTAACAGTGTATGAAAGCATTGTTTTTTTATCTCTCAACAGATGGAGACTTTTGCAGTGGTCGAGTTTGCAGATGATAATTCTGTAGAAATTATCCCAACCACTTTGTTGGAGGAAACGATCAAAGTATGCTTTTATTCACTAAACTTTAAAATAACATTACACTTACACTCATGCTTACAATGTGAAAATCCACTGTGAAATGCTAATTGTATTTATTTATTTATTTTCATTCATTCATTCATTCATTTTAAATAGGGAATATTCTGTTTCTGGACCTACACGAACTCAAGGCAGTTGGTAAAAAACAATGCGATTCCTGACAAGCAAAAATGGAGGCAGTTCTTGCTGAAAAATTTTTGGTTAAGAACAGGTTTAGTGATACTATTTCAAGATTTAAGTGTGACGCCTGACTCATGAAGGTGATGTTAAAACCTTTTCTGATTACTGCCAAAATTTCTAAATGCCATCTATAATATTATTGGACATATATTTTACAGACTCTTGTGCCAAAGCCTCCCAGAAATGCCAGCTTGTTACCGAAACGTCACATTTTTAAACAGAGGACACAACAAGTAAAAAGAGGCCACATAAAATGCCAAAGAGATTTCATTCTGAAACAGAAATTTCTTCAGATGGTAGGTGTTCAAATTGTGTTGCAACTATATTTGATCTTTTATGATATAGAGCTATGGAATTAAAGGCATTTGTGAACTTTGCCTTTTATTTAAACATACAAAAATTCATTAATTTCAGATGATTGAAGAGTTATAAAGAAGAAAAAGGTGTTGAAACCTGTTGCACCTAAATGTAAGTTGTTACATAATTTACACAGATAGTAATATTACATTTTATTTGCACAATTCAAATCAACCTAGACGTCTTTTTATATTTCTGTTGTATTGTCAGATCAGCAACTGTCCAAAACATATCCTCAAGACAAGGGTAAGTAGAATGAAATCTACATGTTTTATATGTAAATATAAAAAATGTGTTTCAAGATTTAATCCACAATGGACTTAAAGTAATATGTTTCTCTCTCTTCTCCACAGGCAATCAGGAAAAGCCAAGATCTCCCAACTTATTTAGTAGGGCTGGGCGATTTAAATCGCGATATTGTTATGCGCATCTCGTCAGTAAAGCCGGTTCCTTGATTAGTAGTAAATCTCCATCACCTGCTTTCAGATGAAGCGGCATTTACTACAAAGAGCCGTAGTTAACTGACAAGCTGAGCCATATCGCATTAATATCGCGGACGTATCGCCAACGATATTTAATGTGATATGGCTCAGCTTGTCAGTTAACTACGGCTCTTTGTACACAGCAAAAACTCCGGTGTTAAATTAACACCCCTGGGAGTGTATGAGTCCACACTCAAGAGTGTTTAAGTTAATGAGATAATTAAGTGATTAATTTAGTGATGATTGAACATTATTGAAAACACCTGATGTTAACAAGCAGAATCACTGAAGGAGAAAATCACAAATTGTAAGTTACCGTTATGACGATCAATGGTTGCTTTAGTTGGGCTCTTGACCCATGTATTATTAACTTTAGAATTTGTTTGTCTGTTGTTTCTGAATTGTAATCACCAGTTGAACAAAGAAAAAAGTGATCTGATGGTGTTGGTTATGTTATGACAATCATCATTTGAACTTGATCACTGAACTCATTAAAATCCTTCTTTCTGACTTCGATTTATGTTGTTGGTTAGTGAATCTGCATAAATGCCCAGCATTTTTTATATAATATAAAGGATTTCTTAAAAGTTGTTTAAAAAAAAAAAAAAAAATCATTCTTTTAGGCACACACAGATGTCAAGATTCAGTCTATGCATCTCAACAATGGTGATGAGCAGAATATTCAATTAGGAAAAGTAAATTACATAGACAATTCAGATCATAATTTATTCATACCGCAATGCATGATGGGAGACATTAATGAGTTGTGATTGGTAGCAGCCACTGCAACATGCTTTATTATTGTCACCATTGTTGAGATTCACAGGCTGATTATTGATGTCAGTGTTTTAAATAAATTTATCCGAATGTCTTTTGATCAGAACAATATTTATTAAATATTTTGAATAATAAGTAAAGTACTGATAATCATAGGCTGAAGAATCACTAAACTACAGCTAACAAGTTAAACCAAACTATCTCAATAAGTTTCATTTTTCAGATCACAGCATGATTATGTCAAAACATAACCAACACTATTAGATAATATTTTACTTTGTTCATTTAACTGTTATAAATCAATAACAGCAGACAATCAACAGTAAATATTAAAGTAAACATATAATGCTAGAGCCCAACTAAAGCAAACACCCATCACCTTAATGGTAACTTACAATTTGTGATTTTCTTCTTCAGTGATTCTGCTTGTTAACATCAGGTGTCTTCAATAATGCTCAATCATCACTAAATTAATCACTTAATTATCTTCTCAGCCCTAAATGCCGCTTCATCTGAAAGCAGGTGAAGGCGATTTACTACTAATCAAGGAACCGGCTTTACTGACGAGATGCGCATAACAATATCGCGATTTAAATCGCCCAGCCCTATTATTTAGTAAGAAGCTTTAAATGTTAATAAACATTTTAATGTCCATGTATACCTATTGTACATTTATACTCTAATAAAAATGTATTTATTTACAGCAGAGGCATCACTGCCATGCTCACTTTAAACTGTGTCACCACCCCATCAAGGTGTGTAATCATTTCATTGATATTCATAAATGTGTATGTAATGTCAATTTTGAAACATAGGTATTTTTTTTGCCACAGCAGATCAGATGTCAGATCTCCTCTTAAAGAGAACCACAGGCCTCGTCCGAAGAAGCAACAAAGAGTAAGCTTACAGCTCTGTCACAAACAGGCATGCACATTTCAGGAACTGATTCCATCATATTTTTGTTTGTTTGTTTGTTTGTTTGTTGACTACCGCACAAAAGTCTTGCAGAAGTTACAAGAGCTCTGCGAGAACCAGCAAGACATCCTCACACTGCAGACTGCAGAGAAGACTGTTGGCTGCTATGACTGTGCCAGGGGTAGAGACAGAGGAGGAACTGAAGAGCTTAAACAGTTTGACACCTCATTAGAAAATAAAGAGACTAATAAAATTGGTTTCTGGGAACCAAAAACTAACGTTCTGAGAACCAAAAATTGTTAACTGGGATTATGCAATTGTCATTTCAAGGAAGTAATTTTATCATTTACAGTCATGTGACCCAGCGAATAGGATACTCATGATTTATTTTAAAGCCAGATGGCTGGAGAGTTCTAGATAGCAAACAAACAGAGCAATTCAAGTTGTTTTGTTTTGTCCGTGATATTCACATCCCAGCGGGCATCTTGATGTCAAAATTAGGTCAAGAAATAGGTCAAAAATGAAAGTCATATTGACGTCAAAGTGTTGATGTCAATTTGACGTCAAGAGTTTGACCTCTGCTGATGTCATTTTGCCAAACAAAAAGGTGAAACGCATGGCCGTACACTTATTACCAGCTTCCCTTACACTAACCAGATTTACTTTAGATAATTTCCATTTTTATGAAATCATTAAAATTTTGTATTTTAAAGTCCCCATGATGGTGGTTAGCGTTTGGTTTAGTTGTGCTCTTGACCCTTTACTCTTTAATATAAAAGTACTTTGCCTGCTATACTTGTTATAGGCAAAATTGTCATGAGAAGATAAGGTCAGGGGATGTTGGCTGTTTATAGATGATGACGACAATACCATCATGTAAATGCCTGAATCCCTAATTCGTGACCTAATTTTGACATCAATTTGATGTCATATTGATGTTAAATTGACATCAAATGCCCACTGGGATATGTTGTCACTTGTCAAGTTATGTTTAAAGTTTCATAGGTAAGAAATGTGTTAGGTAATGTACAGGGTCCAAAGATGACACGACACGTTTTAAAGCTGAGAGCAGAGAAATACACTCACCGTTTGGAAATTGTGCTTTCCCGCGCTGTGGGCGGAGCAACAGTGTCACGTCAGAGGTATTAATCTGATTGGTGTTTAGACTCCTGCAGTCTCATTAATCCTGTTTGTTTGGTTATTTTTTGCACCACTTTGCACAATGATACATTTTTTTTAATTATTAACTATTCAAATGAATTATTAACTATTCTGGTTCGCTGTGTTTGAGTTTTCCATTTTGTCCAATCTCAGATTTCTAATTCATCACTTCTTCACTTCTGGCCTTTCATTACTTACAGTATACTTCATAAACCCAATAGGCAACGTTTATTATTACGCAATATCCTCTAGACGGCAGTCTGAACACACACATGAAATATCAGTTATGATGTCAGTTATCATGATAAAATACACATCAGCAACGAGAGAAAAGTTTATCTGAGATGCTGGTCTTTTAAACACTACAGAAATTATTAGGATCCTCTATTAAAGATACAGTAAAACAAAATCCAGTCGACAGAGCAATCCGACATGACAGAGAAACTAGAGACTTTAATACAATCAGATACAGATTTTGCTGCGTTTAACAAGAAAACATGTGCATTTAGCTGTGCAATAAACACACATAAATACATGTATACTCCAGTGAAGCAATTAAGTATCGACTACGTCAGGGCCGGACTGGGACACAATTTCAGGCCGGGAAATCCTACACCCATCCAGGCCATCCTATGCACCCAAATAAAATTTTGAAACACGGACAACCCTATTTTTTCCTAAATTACATTTATTGGTTTAAATCCTTAGGCTGGGGTCGTGTAAAATAATTAAATGCTTTCTCTTGAACGGTATCCTCACTTCCCTTTTCCTTCTCTTCATTTTCCCAAATATCTCTCTGTCTCTCCCTTCCACCAGTATCATCAGCCTCATACACTAAGTAAAGTGGAGTACTAGTGTTATATATCTATATCTATATCTATCTATCTATCTATCTATCTATATATATATATATATATATATATATATATATATATATATATATATATATATATATATATATATATATATCCATTTATTTTAGTAAAAAATCAAAGTATTATATTTATGACAAAATGTTGTTGTTTTTATCTTAAAAGTACTTAAATATCCAACATTTAGCAACACTATATTTCATACAATATGTTAAAAAAATTATAATCTTATTTTGCTTCTACATGTCATCTCACTCCCTGGCTGAATGTGTGATGATCATTTTACCACAGCTAGTGCTAGGTTGACTGTCTCCACCTTCATTTGATTAAAAAAAAAAAAAAAGGAAAGGAAAGGAAAGGAAAGGAAAGGAAAGGAAAGGAAAGGAAAGGAAAGGAAAGGAAAGGAAAGGAAAGGAAAGGAAAAAAGTTTTAAACCTCACAAATGGGCAGACATAATTTTCTAAATTGTCTAATAAAATGTTATTTAATAATTTTTTGTTGATGTCTGCACTATCACTCCTGTCTCCCTGCTCCCAGTACATAAATGTTAATATTTGTCTGCTAATTACTAATTTAACTTTACACTAGTATTTTGTGTGACGATAGTAGGGCGCTATACCGCTTACATTTGCTAGCATTTCAATACTAAGTTAACGAATAAAAAAGTACAGTATTTACAGATGAAACTGACCTGCACTTGAAGCCCTCCCAGTGGGCATTTGATGTCAATTTAACATCAATATGACATCAAATTGATGTCAAAATTACGTCAAGAAATTGGTCAAAAATGAAAGTCAAATTGACGTCAAAGTGTTGATGTCAATTTGACGTCAAGAGTTTGACCTCTGCTGATGTCATTTTGCCAAACAAAAAGGTGAAACGCATGGCCGTACACTTATTACCAGCTTCACTTAAAACTAACCAGATTTACTTTATTTAATTTCCAGTTTAATGACATCATATTTTGTATTTTAAAGTCACCATGATGGTGGTTAGCGTTTGCTTTAGTTGTGCTCTTGACCCTTCACTCTTTAATATAAAAATTTCTCTGGCTGCTATAATTGTGTGTTTATAAAGCACAATTGTTGTAGCTAAAAAAGCCATCAGAAACTGAGATCAGGAGATGTTGGCTGTTTATTGATGATATCATCATGTAATTGCCTGAATCCCTGATCATGTTCAGTGTCTAATGCTTTCATTATATGGGACTTGTGGTTTAGAAGCGGTTTTATTCATGACAGAAGTCATTTGATTCTACAGCATGTCTAGCAGTGTTGTTTATCAAATAATGTACTTGGTTTTTAAAAACTATTTAGTGCACAAAACCCTGTCATCTATGGCATTACTTAGACGCACACAGACATCAAGAAACAGCGTATGAATCTCAACAATGGTGACAATCGAACAAAATATCCAGATAATCAGATCAACTCCAGGTGCATCATTTATTAAAGCTGCAATGCATGCTGGGAGATATGGGTGAGTTTTGATTGGTGGTACCCAGCATGCACTGCAGCATGAAGCACTTCATTGATTGTCACCATTGTTGAGAGTCATACACTGATTTTTGATAGCTAAGTAATAATGTTGAGCTTAATGCATTAAATGTTTTTAAAATCCTGTATTAATTTAAAAAAAATATTCTCATGCTGTTAAATTAAATGGCTTCTATTATAATACAACATTAAACTCACAAGTCCTATATAACCAAACATTAGACACTGAATAAGATCAGCGATTCAGGCAATTACATGATGATATTGTCATCATCTTCAATAAATCACCAACATCTCCTGATCTCATGGCTTTTTTAGCTACAACAGTTGTGCTTTATAAACACACAATTATAGCAGCCAGATAAAAAATTATATTAAAGAGTCAAGGGTCAAGAGCACAACTAAAGCAAACGCTAACCACCATCATGGTGTCATCAAAATATGTTTAATATATTTTAAACTATTTAAATATTATATTTATTTAAACTGGAAATTAAATAAAGTAAATCTGGTTCGTTTTAAGTGAAGCTGTAATAAGTGTACGGCCATGCGTTTCACCTTTTTGTTTGGCAAAATGACATCAGCAGAGGTCAAATCTTGACATCAAATTGACATCAACACTTTGACATCAATTTGACTTTCATTTTTGACCTATTTCTTGACGTAATTTTGACATCAAGGTGCCCGCTGGGCTGAACAGCTTCATTTTGCAACATTTTGATGCTTGTTCTCTGAGTGCTTTCTTTTTCGTTGTCCTTTCCCTCTCTGTTCCACCTGGCCGTTTTCTCTCCATCATCGGGTGATTCTCGCATTTTCTGTTTAACCGGTTGGCTGAGGCTTAAAGTCTAATCGTAGCCTTGCCAGTCAAGACTAACAGATTCATGATTTTATTTTATAATAATAATTTTATTGAATGACGAATTCGAAAATGATCACTGGTAAAGGTAGTAGTATTAAAAAAAATAAAAAAAATAATAAAAATAAAAAAACGCTGGCTGGCAGCAGGCCAAATTAGTCGCCAGGCCACCGGGAATTCTCCCGGTGCTCCCGATGGCCAGTCCGGGCCTGGACTACGTTATTGCAGTGTTACTTTAAATTGCACAAGTTTTCTCCTCTAATGCATTTGCTTATGCTGCACAAATATAAAATGTGAAATAAAGGCTAAAATATAGATTTGCAAGACTAATACAACAAAATAAAATCTGCAAACTCCTATAAGCTCAATGACAATATACACAGCTTAAAGGGATACTCCACCGTTTTTTCATATTAAACTATGTTATTCCCTTAACTAAGACGAGTTGATACATACCTCTCTCGTCTCAGTGCGTGCACTCAGTCGCTCTGGCACGCGGCGACACTTTGATAGCACTTAGCTTAGCCCAGTTCATTCATTAGGATCCAGACAGAGATGAAGCTAGAAGCGACCAAACACCTCCACGTTTTCCTTATTTAAATACAGTTACACGAGTAGTTGATGGATTATCAGTTTGTGAGGAGCATCAGATGTATATTAGCAGTAATACAGTTTAATGTGGATCTGCTGAAGTCACTGCTAGAGTCTCATATTCAGAAGATCTGGACCGAAGCTCAAAAGCCGTGTAGGAGTCATCAGGAGCTCTGGACTGAACAGACTGTGAGAGACAGATCAACAACAGCCTGTTTATGTGTGGATCTGCTGAATCTGAATCTGTAAAAGTGTGTAAAAGACATTTACTGACTGTGATTGTGCTGTAAACGTCAGATGTTCTGGACGCTGGATCCAGAGCTGTGTATGTATCATCACTCGCGTCAGCCGCCTATAGAGAAAGATTTATACACTTATATTGCTTCATATACACTGTTGTACTCATAGTTCAATGCAACCATACAATCACACTGTATTGCAGTTGTAGATGGAGGTGTGTGTGTGTGTGTGTGTGTGTGTGTGTGTGTGTATGTGTGTGTGTGTGTGTGTGTGTGTGTGTGTGTGTGTGTGTGTGTGTGTGTGTGTGTGTGTGTGTGTGTGTGTGTGTGTGTGTTTGCCGACTCGCCTGCTTTTGATTCTCGTCTTCAGTTCCTCCTCTCCTCTTCTTCCTCCTGAAACCAGAGAGAAAACTATTAAAAATATATATTTAAAAAGAAAAGGCTTGAAATAGTCAATTTACTTAAAAAAAAAAATCTACCAAAATCAATCTCACATCTAGTGAAGTCTTTGATTTAGTGTGCAGATAAACTTCACTCACTTTATGAACACGATGATGATGATGATGATGATGATGATGATGAAGATCAATCCTCCACATCCCGCCACGATCCCAGAAACTGTGAGCAGAGCATCTCTCTGAACCCCTGAAACAAGATGATCATGAAGATCATTTCACACGTGAGACAGATGAAACTGAAAGAGTGTCTGCACTGTAAAACCCAACAAGTTAAGCTAACTAAGTTTATAAAAACAATAGTTATGAGTACTCTGAACTTATTTCAGTTGAGTTTACTAAAAGTAGATATACATTGCATTCAAGAAATTAAGTGATTAATTAAGTGATTATTGAGCATTAGTGATTAACACCTGCTGTTAACGAGCAGAATCAATGAAGGAAAGAGAAACACAAGAACTACAACTGACTTCAGACACAGCCTTAGATGAAATCAACTCAAGATAAAAGATGTTTAAATCTCTAAAGATCTCAGCAGAGGAGGATTAAACCACTACACAAACAGCATTACCAGCTTCACTTATTACTAACCAGTTTGACTTTTGTCATGCGTCTACAGAAGTTGTTATTGAGAATGAACAGAGGGTTAGATGCTAATGATTTATTGAGTTTCATTTAAAGACACCATGATAGTGATCAGTGTTTGCTTTAGTTGGGCTCTTGACCCTTGACTTTATAACACCAGTTTTTCCTCTGGCTGCTGTAACTGAGTGTTTATAAAGCACATTTGTTATGGCACATACGCCTAAAGAAAATATGGTTGTGTTTAGATGATAAAAATCATCATTTAGTGACTTGATTCTCTGATCTTTTCCAGAGCCTAATCTCTGATTAGACAGGTGATGTATTACTTGTATTATTCATTATAATAGAACTGATTCTGCTGTAAGGCCCATTGTTGTGACAATCAGATTTTAAAAACCTCTATGGTATCATGCTGACTTACACAGTAATCAAGAATCAGCATATGAATCTCAACAATGGTGACCATTAAAAAATGATTTATGCCGCAATGCATGCTGGGAGCCATGGATAAATTTTGTATTTTTATCATCTAAACCAGGGGTGTCCAAACTCGGTCCTGGAGGGCCACTGTCCTGCAGAGTTTAGCTCCAACCCCAATTAAACACACCTGAACCAGATAATCAAGTCCTAGTAAGATCTTGATTATCTGGTTCAGGTGTGTTTAATTGGGGTTGGAGCTAAACTCTGCAGGACAGTGGCCCTCCAGGACCGAGTTTGGACACCCCTGATCTAAACACAACCGCATGCTCATATTTTCTTTAGGCGTATGTGCCATAACAAATGTGTATTATAAACACTCAGTTACAGCAGCCAGAGGAAAAACTGGTGTTATAAAGTCAAGGGTCAAGAGCCCAACTAAAGCAAACACTGATCACTATCATGGAGTCTTTAAATGAAACTCAATAAATCATTAGCATCTAACCCTCTGTTCATTCTCAATAACAACTTCTGTAGACGCATGACAAAAGTCAAACTGTTTAGTAATAAGTGAAGCTTGTAATGTTGTTCGTGGAGTTGTTTAATCCTCCTCTGCTGAGATCTTTAGAGATTTAATGTCTTCTTTTATCTCCAGTTGATTTTGCTGTGGCTGGAAGTCAGTTGTAGTTCTTGTGTTTCTCTTTCCTTCAGTGATTCTGCTCGTTAACAGCAGGTGCTCATCACTAATGCTCAATCATCACTTAATTAATCACTTAATTATACAATTATCATTCTGGGATCTAGAAATGTTCTATAACTCATTCAGTTTGAGTTCTGTTTCAGTCATTCAAGTTTCGGTAATATTTGAGTGCTGTGAACTCAATTGTATTTAGTTAATATTACTGTTAGGTTTTACAGTGAGTGAATTAAGGCACTCGGTGTGCTCAAATGTAAGCTTAACTTATTGAATTTGACGTTGTATTATTGTTTTAGCAGACTCGATTAAAATCAGAGTACTCATAACTATTGTTTTTATAAACTTAATTGAATTGAGGCAATCGGTTTCCTCAAATGAAATGAGTTAGCTTAACTTGTTGGGTTTTACAGTGTATATATTGCCTGCATGCAATGTACTGTATATATAGCTAATGCATGAAATGGTCAGACATATGTTTTATTATTATTTTATTTATTTATTATTTTGTTTTCGCTGATTGACTAAAATAATAAAGAATTGCGTCGATGGGTGCTGACATCACATGCGCGTCAGCTCATTGAAGAGAGAGATGTGAGCCACATGTGTGGCTATCCTGGCTTAATCTAAACCATCGTTGTCAATATTTTCCTAAATGGATGTCTGAACTGTTTTATTGCATTAGTTTGGATTGTTTCAACGCTCCGTGATCGTGTTGTATTCGCGCAGTGAGGGAGAACCGCGCTGTATTCCACTGTAGAGGAATTGCGTCATCTGGAACTCTGCCTTCACGAGGAAGAAAAAAAAAAAGATCCGTTCATCGTTCATTCCTGCAAAGATTGTAGTAGGCATTCAAGGTTGTATCAGTGATTTCAGGCCCCCCCAAAAAAAGATCACATTCATCTAATCTTTCCTAACGATCCGCTAGCTGCCCACCCCATAAGCAGGCCGTCAAAAACCGCGTCTCTGTAGGCAGCCTAGGCTCTGAGATCTGCACACAAAAACAATTGGTTTCACCAACCACTCAAAACCAAAACAAATAGTGTTTCAACCAATCACCGACAGGGGGAGGGTGTTGTGAGGTTTTGTGCTCGTGCACGGCTGCACGCGAAGTCAAAGCTGAAGAAGAAGCTGGCTCAAAACCTCACAACACCCTCCCCCTGTCTGTGATTGGTTGAAACACTATTTGTTTTGGTTTTGAGTGGTTGGTGAAACCAACTGTTTTTTCCACGCGAACTGAGTCAATTACATTCACATAAACTGAACTGAGTCAATTACATTCACATAAACTGAACTGAGTCAATTGCATTCACATAAACTGAACTGAGTCAATTACATTCACACAAACTGAACTGAGTCAATTACATTCACACAAACTGAACTGAGTCAATTACATTCACACAAACTGAACTGAGTCAATTACATTCACATAAACTGAACTGAGTCAATTACATTCACATAAACTGAACTGAGTCAATTGCATTCACATAAACTGAACTGAGTCAATTGCATTCACATAAACTGAACTGAGTCAATTACATTCACACAAACTGAACTGAGTCAATTACATTCACACAAACTGAACTGAGTCAATTACATTCAAATAAACAACTGAGTCAATTGCATTGCACTCGGACTTCAGTGTACACAGATTGATTCTTTGTTTATTTATTTATTTATTTATTTTAATTAATTTTTTTTTTCTTTGATTGTCATTGATGAATGATATATTTTGTTTTCAAATGGTGATTTGTAAAGGGGCAAAAGTATTCTCATGTGATGTGTGAAAAGTGATACATTGAATTGAAGTTAAAGAAAAGATTTCAGTGAGTGAGTTACTGTTCAGTGAACTGATTGTTTCATTCATTAATTCATTTTATTATTATTCAATCATTCTATTTCCTATTTTATTTTATTCACTGTTTTTTTTTTGTTGTTTTTTTTTTTTGTCCAGTTAGTACTGCACTGTAAAAAAGTTGAGAAAACTTAAAAGTTTAAGACAACCAGCTGCAGGACATTTTTGAGTTTTCTCAACTTACGTGTTTGAGTTATCTCAACTTTTCTCAACTTTTTGCATGTTAAATAGTTGAATAAACTTTAAAAACTGAATTTGTCATACGTAAATTTGTCAATTTGTAAGTTGGATTTTTTACAGTGTGTAGACAACCATTTAAACAAGTGCAGACCAGGCTTGTGCACAATTCAGAATTGAATTGAGAATGACTCCTTAATTCCAATTCAATTCTTGAATTTGAATTGAATTTGAATTGATGTCAAAAACAGGATCTAGAATTACAATTCGAATTTGAATTAAACGAAGCAGAATCGCAATTCAATAAAAATTCAAAGAAATTCATATACATATTTTAAGTGAAGTGTTTAACAATGAAGCTTTACGTCAGATATGATTGCATTATAAATGATATTAGTTTGAACTACTTGTACAGATTACATTAAAAGGATATGTTTTCCCCCAGCGATGAATGTTAAAAGCAATGTAAAAAAAAAAAAACGAATTAAACAACATTGAGGGGGTAATTTATTTCAAGAATTTGATCAATATCTATTTTAGAACAAAATGTATTTTTGAGGAAATTTTTTTTGAGGAGTAAATAGTTACGTGAAATGAAATTTCTGTTAATAAATTACAAAATTAATGTAATTGTATTTAGTTGTATTACTGAGGTAAAATGTTTAATTCAATTAGTTACACTCTAAAAAGAGATGTGTTAAAAAACAACACACAGCATGTGTTGATGGTATTTTGACACATGTTGTGTATATTTTTAACACACAATGTGTGTTCAAGTGTAACTCTGGATAGAATAGCACTGGATGGAGGAGAGTTTGTGTTTATGAAAAAAAAATTATAGGTATATTTTATATGGTATCCCATAAAATGCTCTAAAATAAATAAAGCAATACATTCAAATAAATAAATTAAATCTTAATTCATGAAAACTTAAAGATTAACGGGTGTTTTTTGGCAGCCAATCACATCATGCCTCTTTTTCAATGTCTTTTTCAAACGCTGCTTTCACTTGTTATTAATAACCAGATTAACTTTATTTCTGTCAGACTCTACAGAAGCTCTTATTGAGAATTAACAGGTTTTGGTGTTGACGATTCATTGAATGTTTCATTTAAAGTCACCAGAATCGTGATTAGTGTCAGCTTTATTTGGGCTCTTGACCCTTGACTCTTTAACATTCGTTTTCTGTGATTGCTGTAAATGTGTATTTATTTTAACACTTTAAACAGCAGAAATAATCATGAGAAAAATATGTTTAGATGATAATATTATCACCATGGATATGTAGTGTTGTTAAGCTCAGCAAGAGTTCAATATTTATAAGATTAATGTAATATTTAAAAGATGACTTTTAAAAGGATTAGCATATTACAATTAGCTTAAAATTAGTTTTTAAATGTACAGTGCATACAGGACTTTACAGTCTATGGTATCAAGCAGACATCAAGAATCAGCACATGAATCTCAACAATGGTGACAAACATAAAGCTTCATGCCGCAATGCATGCTGGGTGCCACCATAGTACAAATCTCATCCATGACTCCCAGCATGCATTGCGGCATGGAGCTTTTTGTTTATCACCATTGTTGAGATTCATACGCTGATTCTTGATGTCTGTATTTGTCTAGTTTCTGCTGCAGATTAAAATTTTTAGAAAACATTTTTTATTATGATGGATAGCATGATGTAGTGTCACAAGATTGTTATAACTAGCAAATAAATAAATTAAATGCACACCATCCATATACTCAAAGACTTGATCAGATCAGCACTTGTTGATTATGACATCATCAAGAAACATCTGATCATATTTTCTCTCACCATAACAAATGTAGGCCTATTTTATTAAAATACAGTTAAAGCAGCCAGAGAAAAACTAAAAGAAGAGTAAAGGGTCAAGAGCTCAAATAAAGGAGCCATTAATCACGATTCTGGTGACTTCAAATAAAACATTCAGTGAAACATCAACATCTAAACCTCAGTTAATTCTCAATAAGAGCTTGTCTATGTAGATTCATGATGTCTAAACCATCCAAATGTTCAAACAAACTCTTTATTAAATGTCACTGGACTCCATAAACACAAGTTAACAATACGTTTCAGTGTTCATCCAGACACTCAGTTGTAAAAACACAGGCACTCTGGCAAATACACACCGACTACAGTCACATGTGACACATATCTGACACAAGTTGTGTAACTATAACACATTAGTGTGTAAAAGGTTTCAACACACTCCCTGTGTTAAGAACAATAACACACTGGTTGAGTTAAAAGTAACACAAAATGTGTTGTCCTTAACTAGACACACAGGTGTGTTAAGATATAACACAGGTTGTGTTGTTTTTAACACATCCGTTTTAAGAGTGTACTAATCAACTTAAAACGAAATTGCTTTGCATTGATAAAGTTATCCAAATAAAGTAATCCAAACCACATTTATAATGGGTAACTAATAACAGTAATAAGCAAAAACATTTCCAAAATAACCTTCCTAACACTGAATGCATGTGAGACTCAACACATTCTTTCTGTTGTGTGACTGAGTGGAATTTCTTTGAATTGCCATGAATTTAATTCCACTTCCTGTCATTCCAATTCAAATTCAATTCAATGTCCTGTGGGGCGGAGTAAATTCAATTCAAATTCAAATTCATGAATTGAATGGAGGACAATTCTCAAATTCTGAATTTTGCACAAGCCTGGTTGAAATGACGTCCACTGAGGAGCCAGAATGAAAGTTTTTATGACGTCTTTTTTTGACGTGTTCTGCACGTCCGATATAGACGTTCATCGAACCTTCGTACAAGGTTAAAAACTAGGTCAGATGTGGCCATTGTGGACATATTTCAACATAATTTATGGTCTCATTTAGACATAATTACTTTGACTATTGCTGTCAGATGATCTCAGTGAGAATAAACAGAGGTTTAGATGTTGATATTTGTTTAATTTGAAGTGTCACCATTGTGGTGATCAGTGTTTGCTTTAGTTGGGCTCTTGGTCCCCTTTGTTTATAATTTAACTTTTATTTGTCTGCTGTAACAGTGTGTTTGTGTAATACAATTCTTGTGGCAGAGAATGCCTAGAAAAAGTTTGAGGTGTTATCAGCTCAATGTTGATGATGACATAATCATCACAAAATGGGCATCTAATATTGTGTTTAAAGTTTTGTGTTTATATCTGGCATTCATAACCACCAACTTTGTGGAACTGCATTATTGGTGCCAAAAGCATTAAAATGATCACTTATTTGAAGGTGAATAAATAACATGTGCTCAACAGCATGATGTTTTGAGCAAATGTATCATATAGTCACACACAGACATCAAGATTGTGCATATGATTCACAACAATGGTGACAATTTAAAAAAAAGCTTCATGCTGCAATGCATGCTGGGTAGCTTTCGTAGTACAAAACTCATCCTTAATTCCCAAGCTTTTTTGTTTTGATTGTCACCGTTGTTGTGATTCATATCCAAAATCTTGATGTCTGTGTGTGACTATATGATACATTTGCTCAAAACATCATGTGCACATGCTTTTTATACACCTTCAAATACGTGATCATTTTAATGCTTTTGGCACCAATAATGCAGATCCACACGGTTGGTGGTTATGAATGCCAAATATAAACACAAAACTTTAAACACAATATTAAAGGCCCATTTTGTGATGATTATGTCATCATCAACATTGAGCTGATAACACCTCAATCTTATTCTAGGCTTTCTCTGCCACAACAATTGTATTACACAATGCTGTTACAGCAGCCAAATAAAAGTTAAAGTATAAACAAAGGGGACCAAGAGCCCAACTAAAGCAAACACTGATCACCACAATGGTGACACTTCAAATTAAACAAATATCAACATCTAAACCTCTGTTTATTCTCACTAAGATCATCTGACAGCAATAGTCAAAGTAATTATATCTAAATGAGACCATAAATGATGTTGAAATATGTCCACAATGGCCACATTTGAACTAGTTTTTAACCTTGTACGAAGGTTCGATGAACGTCTATATCGGACGTGCAGAACACGTCAAAAAAAGACGTCATAAAAACTTTCATTCTGGCTCCTCAGTGGACGTCATTTCAACGTCCGATTTTTGTATCAAAGACATTGAAAAGACGTCTTTCGGACATCATTTTGCTTAGTGGGAAGGTGTGAGACCCCGAACCCAGGACTCAGATATTAATATAGGTTGTGATTTATCTGTATTTGGTGAGCTCAGACCCAGTAGATATTTTTCCTCCTTTTCTTTTTCTGGTGTTAAATCCTACTAATGGGTTACACAGTCTGTATATGATCGGGCCTGGATTTATCAAACAAATCTGAATAATCTGAACTATTTCACTAATATTAATTCATATGTTATTAATATGTACTCACATTCAACATTAAGATAAACAGCAGGAGAGATCAGATGATGATTATTTCTTCTTATTTCACATTGATAGTTTCCTTTATCAGAACGACTGACTGACTGCAGATGAAGCTGATTCACTGTTCGATCAGTTATTCTCTGTGTGTTTCTGTACCAGATGAATGTTGTTTGTTCAGGCAGAGAGCAGCTGCTTTTACATGTCAGAGTGACTGAATCTCCCTCTTTCACTCTCTGCTGTGTCTCCACCTGCAGGTCTGACACAACAACAACAACATCATCATCATCTTCATCATAGCCTTTATATTTCACATCTATGTGGTTCAGTCTTGTATATTGATTAGGCCTACTTTGCTATTCTATAAATATATAGGCCTAATAAGTTGTATAAGTTGTATTATAATATGCTATAATGTATGAAATATATTTATCTAAATGTATCAATTAGTTTCCACAATATTCACCAGAAGTCCCCCCTACCCCTGTTCCTTATTTCCATTTCAGAAAGTTGGCAACCCTACCTGCAACAGGGTATTTATTTTATTTGTTGCAATTTTGAACATTGACACCCCCCGGGTGTTTTGATTACTGGGGTGGGATGTTGATGTGAACAGTAATCTAGCCTATGTGTTGAGACAACAAAGAATCGTTGGACCTGAGAGGTAAATCAACACATTCATATTTTCCTTGGTGATATTTGGGGCATTTTGTATATTTACTGTCCATCCTATTATCTGTTATATTGAAAAAAACACCAGAGAGATATATTATTCTCCATTTTAATACGGTGTTGTATCTGTAATCTTTTTATTTTGAGTTTGAAAGGAGGAAAGATCCTCTTAATGCAAACCTGTAAAGGGTTAACTTTTATTTTCAATTGCTATTCGAATTTGAGTAAATACCTTAAAGTTTCTATTTCATTTTAGGGCTGGGCGATTTAAATCGCGATATTGTTATGCGCATCTCATCAGTAAAGCCGGTTCCTTGATTAGGCCTGTCGTATTCTCTAGTCTATTGCGTGAGTAAAAAGCACACACACATCCATGACTACTTCCTAGCTTCACATTTATTCAACTCAACCACAATGCCCCCTCCTGGGCAGAAACAGTACTCAGGATCTAAACCATGTAACATTATGTTATGTAGTACACTTCCACTACATAGATTATCCCACATCTCCCCTTTTAACAGAAACAACAATAAAAAAAAAACAATGACATATTTTTCTTAGTAGACATCGCTTAGAGAACAACTCAACGAAGAGCAATAAACAATATCTTTTGTACAGATAAACATTACCTGAAAACTGTTCATTCCAGGCTACGAAAAGTTATGAAAACACATTATCAACAGATACACATGTATTTTTTTTTCAACATACATCAGCAACATTTCTCCTATTTTTTTTTTTTTTTTTTTTTTTTGCCATTGAAGGGGAGTAGTAAACTGCTTGACTACTGTAAGAACAGTCCCCTGAGGCTACAATGGAGTGACTATAAATCCAGTCTTTTAGGTTTTACGACTGGCCTCCCAGATCTGGTTCTGGTTACTGCTCCTGTTGGACTGACAGAATATGTTTGGGGTGCCAGTGCATTTTGTGTCTCTGTACTGTTCTCGGACAACTGGGAACCAGCATGGGTGTCACACCCACCCTCCTTTACATCCATAGGAGAGAGGAAATGACGGTTCCTACGAACAGTTCCATGAGGCACATCCACTTGGTAAGAACGGGGTGTTGGATGTTTCTCCACCACAGTTCCAGTCACCTTTTGATCTGTGACCCACACCTTATCGCCAGGTGAAAGCTTATTCAGGTCTTGCACTCTATGCCGTTTGTTGAAATATCTCATATCTGTACTTCTTTTCTCTTTCTCTCGAACACTTATGGCGGTGCCATCAGGTAACAAAGGGTCCAGCAGTCTTGGGAGGGTTGGCACCGTAGTACGAAGACGGCGTCCCATGAGCAACTGGGCTGGGCTGTACCCATTGTGAAGTGGAGTTGACCTATATGACAGTAAGGCAAGGTAGGGGTCTTGCTCTTTTTTGAGGAGGTTTTTTACGGTCTGTACAGCCCGCTCAGCTTCTCCGTTGCTGCGTGGATGCTTCGGGCTACTGGTGACATGTCTGAATCCATAAGCACCTGCGAACTCTGAGAAAGTGCTGGATGAGAACTGTGGCCCGTTATCACTCACTAATGTCTCCGGGATGCCGTGGCGTGCAAAGATAGACTTTAAGTGCGTAGTGACATCTGCAGAACTGGTGAGTGAAAGATTTGCCAACTCAACATAACGTGAATAGTAATCCACAACTAAAAGATAAGTTTTCCCTTTCAGGACAAACAGATCTGTCCCTAGCTTTTGCCAGGGTCTCTCAGGAAGATCCGATGGGATCAACGGTTCAGTGTGATTAGTGCGCTCTTTAATGCAAGCATGGCATTTCAGAACCAGCTCGTTCAACTGCTGGCTAAGTCCCGGCCACCACACACTTTGCCGTGCACGTGCTCTGCATTTAACTACGCCTTGATGCCCTTCGTGGAGCCTGTCGAGGACATCATTCCGCAATGCAGAGGGAATGACGAGTCTTGTACCTTTCAGAAGAAGACCGTCATGAACAGATAGTCAGACCAGTAAAGCTTCTCAGTCCCTGTACAACAACCTGACTCAGGCCATCCATCCTGACACATTTTCATGACATTTGAGCAAACACTGTCTGATTTGAGGTGCTCTCTCAGGTTGTCCAGGAAAGATTGACTTGCTGGGAGATGCTCCACAATGCTGTCCACGTAAATGTTAGTGCTCTCCATAAACTCGTCATCCACGATTTCTTTATGAGCAGGTAGCGGAGCACGTGACAGAGTGTCAGCAGTCCATAAGCTCTTTCCAGGAACATGAGAAATCTTGTATGAATAGCGCATTAGTCTCATACGGAAGCGCTGGATACGGGGAGGTAGGGCATCCAAATCCTGGCCACCAAGGAGACTCAACAGAGGTTTATGATCGGTTTCCATATCAAAATGTTGACCAATCAAAAAGTCACGAAATCTCTCACATGCCCAGGTCAGCCCAAGGGCCTCCTTTTCTACTTGTGCGTATCTTTGCTCGATAGGAGTAAGAGACCGTGACGCGTAGGCAACAGGTCTCCAATCGACACCTTCTTTTTGCAGCAGGACTGCTCCCAGTCCATACGATGATGCGTCTGCAGATACTTTGAGTTGCTTGTTTGCATCGTACAAGGCCAGCACTGGAGCAGATGACAAGTCTTCTTTCAAGTTCTTAAAAGCTTTAACCTGTTCTTCCCCCCAGAACCAACAATTTTTCTTGGACAGGAGATCTCTGAGTGATTTATCTTTTTCCGCCAGATGGGGAATGAATTTTCCCAGCTGGTTGACCATTCCAAGAAAACTCCTTAGCTCACTGACATTTGTTGGCTCTGGCATCTCCTGGACCGCTGCGGTCTTGGCTGGGTCTGGTTGCACTCCTCTGTCTGAGATAATGTGGCCAAGAAACTTGACTACACGCTGCGACAAGGCACATTTGTCTAAGTTAAGGGTGACGCCAGCATTTTCCATCTTTTGGAGCACTGCGTGAAGGCGCACATCGTGCTCCTCTTGAGAACGCCCCCACACCAGCACGTCGTCCATGTGACAGACCACACCGTCCAGGCCCTCAGTGACTTCAGTTACCATACGATTTTGGAAGTGCTCAGGTGCCGATGCGATACCGAAGGGCAAACGATTGAAGAAATACCGCCCAAACGGTGTGATGAAGGTCGTCAGTTTGGCAGACTGCTTTGCTAGAGGTATTTGCCAAAATCCCATGTTTGCATCTAACTTGCTAAAAACACAAGCTCCCGCTAACAACCCAAGAGTCTGTTCAACTGAAGGAAGTATGAATTTCTCCCTTCGCACTGATTCGTTGAGCTTTGTTAAGTCAACACAAATGCGTGGATCACCTGACTTTTTAGGCACCACGACAATGCCTGCACACCACTCTGTGGGCTCTTCCACCCTGCTTATGACCCCCAAACGCTCCATGCGTTGTAGTTCAATTTTTACTTTTGGCATGAGTGGCAGAGCGATGCGTCGTGGGGTTTTGAGGGAAAATGGCACTGCTCCTGGGCTCAGTTCAATGGTGTAAGGCCTCTGCAACAGTCCTAGCCCACTGCACAGCTTTGGATATCGTTCCTGTAGTGTGTGAATGCTTACGCCATCGACACGTGTGACAAGACCCAGTTTGGTGATGGCGGGTCTCCCCAGCAGTGGTGAATGAAGACTCTTAACAACATACACATCCTCCAATATGTGCTTGTCTCCTTTCAGAAGCAGCATGCTTGAAACTCCAATCACGCTAAGTGGTGAACATCCAGGTCCAAGTAAAGGCTTGGTCACTCTCTGGAGTGCTGGTTTGTTGCCTTCTTTAAATATCTTGTGGAACACATGGTCTGGCATAACAGTGACATCAGCGCCTGTGTCGATTTTGAACTGTACTTCACAGTCTTTTATTTTAATATCGACCAACCAGGGGTCACCCTCGGCAACCACAGTGCCTAAAAATATGTCAGGGTCTTGTTCTTGAATCTCATTCACCTTTCTGGATGAAGCACACACCTTTTGGTAATGTCCCCTCTTCCCACAGGCATGACAGAGTACCGTATTTGCAGGGCAGTGCGCTTTCGGATGAAATGGGCTTTTTCCACACTTGTGACATTTTGACTGTGACTGTTTAAATTTGTCTTTTGCTCCATGAGCATTTTTGACTCTCTGCCTGCTTTGAAATGGCTTGTTTTTACTTATGACTCTATCAACAGAGTCAGTTTTGGCATTAATGCATTCACCACGCAAGTTACTCTGCTGCTGCTTCACTGCCTCAGTCTGTCTTGCCATATCAATGGCCTTTTCCAGCGTTAGATCTTTATCTAACTGCATTCGCTCTGACAGACGTATATCATTTAAACCAACGACTAACCTGTCTCTGATTAATTCGTCGTGCAGTGTCCCATATTTGCAGTGCTCAGCCAAGGAATACAGTGCAGTCACAAAGGAGTCGACTGGTTCGTTTTCTCCTTGTTTTCTCATGTTGAAACGTGCTCTTTCATAAATTACGTTTTTCTTCACAACAAAAAACGCGTGAAAGCCCTCTTTCACTGCGTCATAACGCTCACTGTTTTCATTCGTCAAATTCAGCCCCTTCAAGATGTCATCCGCTTCATCACCCATACAGTACATGAGTGTATTTATTTGATTGGCTTGCGTGGAAGTATGGAGATTACTGGCCTGACGGAAACGTTCGAACCGTCGGATCCATTTTTCCCATTCGGTAGGTTTGGAGAAGTTAAATGGCTCAGGTGGCTGGATGCTGAACGTAGCACACGGGCTCGGCGCGGGCGGCTCTCTCCCCCCGGCAGCTGCATCACCTAGAGCGCGTTGTCCTCCTGCCGCTTGTTCCATGACTTTGCGACTTCCAACTTATAAAACTTCACTCTCCTCCGAAACAAAACTTCTTCCGCAAGCTTAATAGAGTATCCTACTCTGACACCATGTCGTATTCTCTAGTCTATTGCGTGAGTAAAAAGCACACACACATCCATGACTACTTCCTAGCTTCACATTTATTCAACTCAACCACAATGCCCCCTCCTGGGCAGAAACAGTACTCAGGATCTAAACCATGTAACATTATGTTATGTAGTACACTTCCACTACATAGATTATCCCACAAGGCCTAGTAGTAAATCACCATCACCTGCTTTCAGATGGAGCGGCATTTACTACAAAGAGCCGTAGTTAACTGACAAGCTGAGCCATATCGCATTAATATCGCGGACGTATCGCCAGCGATAATTAATGCGATATGGCTCAGCTTGTCAGTTAACTATGGCTCTTTGTACACAGCAAAAACTCCAGTGTTAAATTAACACTCCTGGGAGTGTATGAGTCCACACTCAAGAGTGTTAAAGTTAATGAGATAATTAAGTGATTAATTTAGTGATGATTGAACATTATTGAAGACACCTGAAGTTAACAAGTAGAATCACTGAAGGAGAAAATCTCAAATTGTAAGTTACCGTTATGACGATCAATGGTTGCTTTAGTTGGGCTCTTGACCCATATATTATTAACTTTAGATTTTGTTTGTCTGTTGTTTCTGAATTATAATCACCAGTTGAACAAAGAAAAAAGTGATCTGATGGTGTTGGTTATGTTATGACAATCATCATTTGAACTTGATCACTGAACTCATTAAAATCCTTCTTTCTGACTTTGATTTATGTTGTTGGTTAGTGAATCTGCATAAATGGCCAGAATTTTTCATATAATATAAAGGATTTCTTAAAAGTTGTTTAAAAAAAAAAAATCATTCTTTTAGGCACACACAGATGTCAAGATTGGTGGTGACGAGCAGAATATTCAATTAGGAAAAGTAAATTACATAGACAATTCAGATCATAATTTATTCATACCGCAATGCATGATGGGAGCCATTAATGAGTTGTGATTGGTTGCAGCCACTGCAACATGCTTTATTATTGTCACCATTGTTGAGATTCACAGGCTGATTATTGATGTCTGTGTTTTAAATTAATTTATCTGAATGTCTTTTGATCAGAACAATGTTTATTAAATATTTTGAATTATAAGTAAAGTCCTGATAATCATAGGCTGAAAAATCACTAAACTGCAGCTAACAAGTTAAACCAAACTATCACAATAAGTTTCCTTTTTCAGATCACAGCATGATTATGTCAAAACATAACCAACACTATAAGATAACATTCTACTTTGTTCATTTAACTGTTATAAATCAATAACAGCAGACAAACAACAATAATTATTATAGTAAACATATAACGGTCTAGAGCCCAACTAAAGCAAACACCCATCACCTTAATGGTAACTTACAATTTGTGATTTTCTTCTTCAGTGATTCTGCTTGTTAACATCAGGTGTCTTCAATAATGCTCAATCATCACTAAATTAATCACTTAATTATCTCCTCAGCCCTAAATGCCGCTCCATCTGAAAGCAGGTGATGGAGATTTACTAATCAAGGAACCGGCTTTACTGACGAGATGCGCATAACAATATCGCGATTTAAATCGCCCAGCCCTATTTCATTTACCAGACTTTGTGATTATTTTAATCTATTATTAAGCACATCAAAGCTGTAATAAGGATTTATTCAAACAAAGTTAATAATATTCAGAGGATATCTAGAGCGATCTAACAAAAAACTAACCCAGGGCCCCTCCCGCTTAAATCTAAGGGAGAGGGCGCTACACAAGTATTCGCAAGAACAATGTGAAAGGCAGGGTTCGAATTATGATTTCATCTTTGTGGGGGTCTCTTTAAAAAAAGAAAGTTGTTATTACTGTGGGAAGCATGGACATTGGAGAAAAGAGTGTAGGAAAAACAAAAATAACTTTAAAGAAGTTAACACTGCTACTCAGCTTCTACTCTGCTTGCTACTCACTGCACACACACACACAGACCTGACTGCCGAAGGAAGAGCGACTGTGAGGGCTGGGCGATTTAAATCGCGATATTGTTATGTGCATCTCATCAGTAATGCCGGTTCCTTGATTAGTAGTAAATCACCATCACCTGCTTTCAGATGAAGCGGCATTTACTACAAAGAGCCGTAGTTAACTGACAAGCTGAGCCAAATCACATCAATATCGCGGACGTATCGCCAACGATATTTAATGCGATATGGCTCAGCTTGTCAGTTAACTACGGCTCTTTGTATACAGCAAAATCTCCAGTGTTAAATTAACACCCCTGGGAGTGTATGAGTCCACACTCAAGAGTGTTTACGTTAATGAGATAACTAAGTGATTAATTTAGCGATGATTGAGCATTATTGAAGACACCTGATGTTAACAAGTAGAATCGCTGAAGGAGAAAATCACAAATTGTAAGTTACCATTATTGTGATGGGTAGTTGCTTTAGTTGGGCTCTGACCCTTTCATGTGTAGGCTACTTTAGAATTTGTTTGGCGGTAGTATCTGAGTTAAAACTGCCAGTTGAACAAAGAAAAAAGAGTGATATTTGTTGGTTATATTATGACAATCATCATACAGAGAATAGACTTCCAAGATGTCAGACGAAGTCGTTTGAGTGCGTGTGTGTTGTGAGTTATCTGTGAGCTATCTGAGTAGTTTCATCAGTTTCATTAGTGTGAACTTCTCGTTCTCTAGTTGGACAAAAGTGTCACATTAATACTAACAAAGTGCGATCGTAAATCCTTCAATTTATGGTCAAAGCACAACAGTATCTCCGTGCCGTCAACTGAACCTTATATCAAGCGTGGCTTGTATTTCTGACGGCTTTTCGCGGGTTTGGAGGATTTGGATGATCCTACCTGGTTGGACTGTGGAAGCTGTCTTGGAGATCGAAGTTATCTGTAGAAGCTGTACGTGTGGTCATTATGGATCTGAATCCTTCAAGATGAAGGGAAGTGCTTTTTTCTGCCTCTGATGTGGTTTTATTTTTATTCTTATTGTTTTAGACCTTGCTGTTCTTGATTTTATCTTATTTTCCATAGCATCGCGTAACTTCACTGTGCCCATTTTCCTGTTTACATCTGACGTCAAGTACCGCTTTTCATCCATCCCAGGAGAGCGAATAACTGGAGTGGATTACCCACAAAGTGGATTTGGATTCCACTGCTGCACTCCCTATCGGTACTTTACTATGAAGGGCTTTATTGGTGCTTTTGGAGAAGAGATGAAGGGCCTGACTCGAATGCTGTGTTTTTTTATTTTACTGTGCCTATCTAGCCATTACAATACTGAAGGTGGTTTTCACGGGTATGACAAACCATATTTAGCGACTCCACTTACGTTCACAGCACACAGAGGAACGTCTGCATCTGGTTTTGCACTAGAGGTGCCGTGTGCCAGACTGTCTTCTATACTCCAGTCCTGTTTTTGCACCGAAGACCTGGTCTGTCTGTCCAGTGTTATGGCTCTTCAGGATAATTTTACAATCTCTAGCCTATAAGTGCCCACTGGAATTTTAAAATTCTAAATATTATAATATTAAATCATTTAGGCAGAGGTGCTTGATTGTTTTATTACTTTTGATTTCGGGAAACGTTCAACCTAATCCAGGCCCAGTTTCTGACTCTGCATCAAGCTTAGAAACACCTGCAGATTTTAAATCAAGGTGCGGACTTGGTTTTATTCATTTGAATGTTCGGAGCTTAATTTCTAAAATGGATATGGTTCGTATTTGGGCACAATCCACTGATGCGGATGTAATTGTTCTAACTGAAACTTGGCTAAGTAAATCTGTTCAAGACAAGGATATTTGTATTAGTGGTTATAATGTATATAGGTCTGACCGACCAAAAAGGGGTGGGGGCGTAGCAATATTTATTAAAAAAAGGTTTTATGTTAAAGTACTGCTTTTTAAATCAGTGAGTAAACAATTTGAATTTTTAGCTCTCGATCTTGAGGTTTCTAAATCCCTCAGCATAACTGTTGTTGGTTGCTATAGGACACCGTCTGCTGATAGTAGTGCGCTCCCTTCTTTATTCCAGCTATTCTCAGCTCTTGATGCTAAAGAATTGGTAGTTTTAGGTGATTTAAATTGGAATTGGTTGCATTCAGCAACTGATTAATTTAAAACCTATTGCGATGCATTGAATCTTTTTCAGATTGTCGACAAGCCCACTAGACCAAACCTAAAATGTCCAGAAAAATCATCACTCATAGATCTAATCTTAACAAACACTCCCCATAAGTATTCAACTGCATCCATATTTGCGAATGACATCAGTGATCACTGTGTCATCGCAACAGTTAGAAACACAAAAATTCCTAAAACTAAACCAAACATCATAACCAAGCGTGATATGAAACATTTCTCAGAACAAGGGTTTCTACACGATTTGAATGATTTGGAGTGGGAACAAATAAATTTAATTCCTGACCTTGAAATAGCCTGGGAACTTTTTTATGCAAATCTTTCTGCTTTAGTCAACAAACATGCTCCTCGCAAAAGGTACAGGGTGAAGGGTCGGAATAATGCATGGTTTTCTCATCATTTATCAAATATGCTTCATGAGCGCAACCTGGCATGGGCAAAAGCTAGGAAAACCGATTTAAATTCAGATTGGCTTGATTTTAAGCGATTGCGCAATGCATGCACGGTTGCAATCAGAAAAGCTAAAGCTGAACATTTTCTTATAGAAACATCTCACAATCTAAACAATTCATCAAAATTTTGGAAAAGTGTTAAATCATTAACTGAAAATAATAAAGGCATGGAACTTCCATCATGTATTAATTATGGCTCTGATACAATCATTGATAAAGTAAATATGCTTAATTGTTTTAATGAACACTTCATTGCTTCTGGTTTTTTGTTTGATTCAGTTAATGGTGCTCATGTGAACCCTTCGACTGTTCAGTCAGAGAGCTTAGTGTCTAGTCAATCATTCAACTTTTCACCAATTGCAATCTCTGAGGTGTGCAAAGCCCTTAAATCTTTAGATGTTTCGAAATCGGCAGGTCCGGATAATTTAGAACCTTACTTTTTAAAGCTAGCAGCTGATTTTATTGCCCCACCTCTGACTCATATTTTTAACCTTTCACTTGACTTAAATGAAATTCCACTTATATGGAAATCAGCTTTTGTTCTTCCTCTGTTTAAAGGCGGAGATCCTACACACCCAAATAATTACCGGCCCATTTCCAAGCTGTCAGTTTTGGCCAAAGTCCTTGAAACATTGGTCAACAATCAATTAAAAGAATTTCTGTAAATAATACCCTGTCTGATTTTCAATCTGGTTTTAGAAAACAACATAGTACAACTACGGCAGCCCTAAAGGTAATAAATGATTTTATTGAATCTGTTGATAACAAGAAACACTGTGCAGCCTTATTCATCGATCTATCAAAAGCATTTGATACTGTTGATCATACTTTACTGATACAATGACTTGTCAGTATTGGATTATCTAAACATACGATCGGTTGGTTTAATAACTATCTTTCAAACAGAACTCAGTGTGTACAGGCAGAAGGTTTTATCTCTGGTTCACTCAATGTCACTAAAGGTGTGCCACAGGGGTCAGTTCTAGGACCACTCCTATTTACTCTTTATATAAATAATATAGATCATAATGTTCATAATGTAAAGTTGTTGATAAAACAAAATTCATGTTGTTTTCTAAATCCAAATCAATCCCTCATAATAATCTTCTGCCTATTACTACGTCCCAAGGTTCAGAAATTGAGTTTGTGTCTCAGTATAGGTATCTGGGGATTTTAATTGATGACGCTCTCTCCTTTGGCCCTCATGTCCAGCAATTGGTGAAAAGATTGAAAGTAAAATTGGGTTTTTACTTTAGAATCAAATCCTGTCTTTCCTTTGAGGCAAAAAAGAGGCTTGTTGCAGCGACTTTTCTGTCTGTACTGGACTATGGTGATGTTATATATATGCATGCATCTTCACAGTGTTTACATGCTTTAGACACTGTTTATCATGGTGCACTGAGGTTCATAACAAATCTTAAAACCCTCACTCATCATTGTGTGTTGTATACTCGGGTTGGCTGGTCTGCGTTGTCCATCCGAAGACAAAAACACTGGCATGTTCTTATTTATAAATCTATTCTCGGTTTACTTCCTTCATATCTTTGTACATACATTTGTAAAAAGTATGCTTGTAGCTATAGCCTCCGGTCACAGGAATTATTTTTACTGTCTGTTCCAGTGGCACGTACAGAGTTTGGGAAAAAGGCATTTAAATTTGCTGCTCCCTCTGCCTGGAATTGTTTACAAAGTACATTGAAACTGAAGAAACTGGTTTCGTTGGACACTTTTAAAGTATTTTTAAATGATTTGGAGAAGGAAACATCGGGCTGTAGATGTTTTAGCTAGCTATGTAGTGATATTGAAATTTGATTGGATTTGCTTGTGTGTGTATATGTGTATGTATTGTTGGATGTTTGTTAAACTCAAACGTGCTGTGTCTGTCAGTCTTGGCCAGGACGCTCTTGTAAAAGAGATTCTTAATCTCAATGCGCTTCTTTCCTGGTAAAATAAAGGTTATAATTTGAACTTGATCACTGAGTTCATTGAGATCCTTCTTTCTAACTTCAATTTATATTGTTGGTTACAGCATAACTATGAATCTGAATAAATGGCCAGAATTTTTGATATAAAGGATTTCTTAAAACTTGTTTAAAAAAAAAAAAATTCAGTCTTTTAGGCACACACAGATGTCAAGATTCAGTCTATGCATCTCAACAATGGTGAGGAGCAGAATATTCAATGAGGAAAAGTAAATTACATAGACAATTCAGATCATAATTTATTCATACCGCAATGCATGATGGGAGCCATTAATGAGTTGTGATTGGTGGCAGCCACTGCAACATGCTTTATTATTGTCACCACCATTGTTGAGATTCACAGGCTGATTATTGATGTCTGAACGTCTTTTCAATTAGAGCAATGTTTATTAAATATTTTGAATTATAAGTAAAGTCCTGATAATCATAGGCTGAAGAATCACAAAACTGCAGTTAATAAGTTAAACCAAACTATCTTAATATGTTTCACTTTTCAGATCACAGTATGATTATGTCAAAACATAATCAACACTATAAGATAACATTTTACTTTGTTCATGTAACTGTTATAAATCAATAACAGCAGACAAACAACAGTAAATATTAAAGTAAACATATAATGGTCTAGAGCAGAGGTCCCCAACCCCCGGGCCGCGGACCGGTACCGGTCCGTGGGACATTTGGTACCGGGCCTCACAGAAAGAATAGGCTATATAACTTAACGTATTTTCCGGACTATAAATCGTTCCGGAGTATATGTCGCATCAGTAAAAAAATGCGTCATGAAGAAGAAAAAACATAATATAGCCTAAGTCGCACTGGACTATAAGTCGCATTAATTTAGAAATGTAGCCTATTTCACAAATATATATATATATATATATAAAAAAAAGAATAATAATAATTGTTCGGATGGGACTGTTCACCCTTACGGACGTGCAGCGCTCTCAAAGCGGCACAAAAAGACTGCTTTAAAACTTTCACAGAGACCTCAGAGTCAGACAGAAAGCAAAAAGCCTGTCTTTAAATTGTATTTCGTTTTGTATTAATTGTATCTTAATTTTAATCAATGTTTCATCACCCAATTGCCAGGATTTAATAAGAAGTAGGCCTAAATATAATAGAAAATATTTAATCAGGACACGGAGGCGCGGGCGCGTGAACTGGAGCTGATCTCATAAATTAACCGAAATTCAGCGTATAAGGTAGCCTACTTGCCTCACAGACCTGAGACATAGAAAGCTTGAAATGTCTAATTTTAAACAGAACAATTCAAAACAAAAGAAAACTGACTGTTCTCTGCTTATAATTCGTATATGTGCATTTCTCTCGGGCGCGTTCAGGCATACTGCGAAGATCGAGTCAGCATTGTCAACTTCATCTTTGCACAGAAAACACTTGTTTAAACAATTAAAATGTCTCCTGCTATATTTTACATATTCATAATCATTCATTTTGGTTCTTAAAATCGGTTCTTTGTGACAGCTTTTAGGTGCTTTATTGGCAGCGCCACCTTACATCGCATCAGCACCGTAAACATGGAGATTTTTTTCTTTTGGGGGGCTTTTTGTTTGTGTTCAGACTTTCTCAGTTGTCTTTAGACGCGATATTACGAGTACCCTGCTAATAAAATTGCAAGTAAGCCTACACATTGGATTCACGTTTATCCTATATTTAATTGTTTTTTATATATTTTTTATATTTTGTTGTATTTATCCGCCGCACCTTAAAGGCCGGTCCGTGGAAATATTGTCTGATATTAAACCGGTCCGTGGCGCAAAAAAGGTTGGGGACCGCTGGTCTAGAGCCCAACTAAAGCAAACACCCATCACCTTAATGGTAACTTACAATTTGTGCTTTTCTTCTTCAGTGATTCTGCTTGTTAACATCAGGTGTCTTCAATAATGCTCAATCATCACTAAATTAATCGCTTAATTATCTCCTCAGCCCTAAATGCCGCTCCATCTGAAAGCAGGTGATGGTGATTTACTACTAAATCAAGGAACCGGCTTTACTGACGAGATGCGCATAACAATATCGCGATTTAAATCGCCCAGCCCTAGCCCTCACTGCGCACACACACACACAGAGACCTGGCTGCCGAAGTAAGAGCGACTGTGCCCTCACTGCGCACACACACACACACAGACCTGGCTGCCGAAGTAAGAGCGACTGTGCCCTCACTGCACAGAGAATCAAGTGGAAACAGAGATACACTTTTTGACATCCTGCCCCTATTATACAAACATTAGAGACACTTTCTATCCCCTTTTCACAACCCACCAGAAAGACTTCCATGAGAAATCAAATATGGACAAACTCCCACACCTACTAGGAGAAAGCCCAGAAAGTTCAAACCTGGCTGCCAGGTATGTGAGGTCATGTCACGAAAAAAGCTACCAACTATACAACTAGACACTGATATAAATATTAGAAGATTAAAAAAAATTATTTTCATGTAAAGTATGCATATTTCTTTTTTTTATTATGTTATTTTTATTTATATATTATATGTATGTGTGTGTGTGTGTGTGTGTATAAAGATTTTTCACCATGCCAATAAAGCTATTTGAATCTTGACACCGAGATAAAGGGGGAGTGGCTTTATTGCATCAGAAACATGTCACTTTACTCGCAGCTGATTGGTCCAGTTTGG
Organism: Rutilus rutilus; assembly: GCF_951802725.1. Lineage (NCBI taxonomy): Eukaryota > Metazoa > Chordata > Actinopteri > Cypriniformes > Leuciscidae > Rutilus > Rutilus rutilus. The sequence goes on along the minus strand of NC_140210.1, from coordinate 45,344,580 downwards.
GTTTGCGATCTCTAACCCAGAATAAAACCTGCAGGTTAGCCGTGCAGCCGTAAGTTAGTGAGTTTAGCTCAAACTCTAACTCTAACCAAACACCTGAAAAAGCTCATCACAGGGTTCAATATTACTTACAAATTAGCAGGTGGTTTAATTAGAGTTGGAACTACTGGCCCTCCAGGACTCGAGTTAAAGAGTCCTGATGTAAACTTACTTTAATGTGAAAAATAATGAAGCCGGTCGCAGTTAAATTGCTTTATACTGTATGTGTGTGTTTGTATGTTTCTGTGGTCTATTTCTGAGAGTTCAGTAGTTTTACCTGTGACGTCAAGCTGAGCTCCAGGAACCCCCGTCCATTTTCCATCTTCATTTGTAGTAAATCTGCAGTAGTAGATGTGTTTATCAGCTTCTGTTACAGCCGTCAAAGTGATGCTGGAAGTGTCTTTATCTTCTCTGTCACACTGAACTCTTCCTTTTTTTTCTGGATCTGAACACAGATCAGGTAATTCGTCAACACCTACAGCAGGTTTGGTCCAGAAAACTGTGCTGATCTCATGACCATCAGGATATTTTACAGTACAGGATATTTTCACTGTTGATCCCTTTAATGCACAAACATATGAAGGGCTGTAATTCACTCCCCAACCCTTCAGATCATCCGCCGCTGAAAAACAGAAATGAGGAAACTAATTAAAGAGACTTACACACACACCAAAGATTTCCTTTTGAAACTACAGTAGCTTTATATATTCACCCAAATGAAATTCAGAAATTCCAAGTGTGTGAAATATTTCACTAATATTAATGAATCAGATTGTACTCACTTTCTACTGTGATCATAACAGGAGGAGAGATCAGACGATGATCATTTCCTCTTATGTCACATTGATAGTTTCCTTTATCAGAACGACTGACTGACTGCAGATGAAGCTGATTCACTGTCACTGTTCGATCAGTTATTCTCTGTGTGTTTCTGTACCAGATGAATGTTGTTTGTTCAGGCAGAGAGCAGCTGCTTTTACATGTCAGAGTGACTGAATCTCCCTCTTTCACTCTCTGCTGTGTCTCCACCTGCAGGTCTGACACAACAACAACAACAACAGATTCACTGTCAGCTTAAAGTGAGAGTTCACACAAAATATTAATCATTATTTATGGTTTTGTTCTAAAGCTTCATGAACTTGTTTCTTTCCTTTATTTTAAGAACACAAAGGGAATTTTTTTTTATACTGTTCCATCATTAATGAATAACTACACAGGAACAGATTAATAATGCAATATTAACACACTAGTAACTATTAACCAGAGATGGACAGTATTTTAATTAAATGTATTTAAAATATGTATTTACTTTTGAGTATTTTGTCATTTGTATTGTCCTGAAAAATAAATCAAATGTAATTTGTAATTAAATACTTTGAGAGACTATATTTTGTATTTAAAATACATATTCAAATATGTCATTTTATTCTTGCATTTAATAGCTTTCATCAGCAGGCTTAATAAGATCATACACATGAAATAGGAAGGACTAACAAATAGTCGATCACAGTTTCAGTTTTTGGCTAGATGCAAGAAAATCGTGTGAAACATCAGAAGCGGAAGTCGCCATAGTAAAGTAAACTTTTATAGAGGTAAATGAGACACTACATTAAAAATATTTGTTGTGTTCCCATTAGCTGAAATAGCAAAAGAAAAACACCTAACAACTAAAAAAAATAACCAGAGAGAGAGATTGATAACGGCAGTCAGAAGAGAGAACGATGTCAATTTAACTATCACTCCCACAGCCGCTGAATCACAAACACCCTCACAGCAGCATTAACTAGTTTCTTGTAATATGCTGCAAAGGTAATATAATACTAAGTATAGTATTTTAAATGAAGATATATATTAAAAAAAAAAAAATTACATATAAAACACTTAAATGTTTTTATGATTTAAAACGCGTCATCACAGTCGGTGAAAAGGGTCCAGCTCGTTCATTGTGAGAAAGGTCAGATCAAGCGGAAACCTCCCAGTCTCTCTCATGAAGCCAACACTTTAGTGACTTAAACTGCAGTTCATCGACTGGCCGCCAGAGACAGGCTCCAAAAGGGAGTCATTCCATATATCCCCCATGTTTACATGCCTAACTTTTCAGAAGAAAAAAAATGTGTTTACAGCCTGGTTCAACAAGTGGTTTTGGTCTATATAGCTAATTTTGCCCTTCATGACAACTGTGAGGAGGGTGAATTTTTTTTAACTCATCTGTTTAAATTATATTAAGCTTAAAAGTTCTGCATAATTAAGGGCGTGGCCTCTTGAGTGATAGGTGGATTGCCGCCGCTGTCACTACTAGCCGTTTGTCTGCTGTCTGTTAGCGCCACGTCACCTCAGCTGATCCCAGCCGCTGAACTTGCCATCTCTGAAGTTCCTAAATTCCTTTTGCTTTTTTCAGGATTATTTCACACAATTTAATACACTCATTACTTCGCCCACGCCGTTGGATTCCGTCGTTGAGTATGGAGAGAACAACCAGCGCTGATTTTCAGCACACTCGTTCTGTGGTACCGTTGCTCTCACGGAACAAATAGACTATATATATGCTTATTTAACTTTTTAGTGTTAAATAAAAAGTACCGTCAGATGAAATCCTGCAGTGTCAGTGCTTTCTCCATCCATGCAATAAATGCACATCCTTGAATGAGCGCGGATTTCTAGCGCAATTACTTAAACTTCTGATGTAATATCTTTGGTTTGACCCATTTGAGAGACGGACAAAATCAGAATTTAAAATGGACAGAATAAAGCTCTCGACGAACTTGACGTGCGATGCCGCGCTGCTGACTGACATGCGCATGAATCACTGTCACACACGCTCAGATCAATCTTGTAAATTACTGCATAATACGTTTTTAACTAGCAGAATAACACAGCATCACGACACACATAGTCTTACTTTATAAGCTATGTCTTATAAATAGTATTTCGAAGGGCAAAAATATGAACTTTATCTATTGGCTTTACATCATCAAGTCAGTCACTTTAACGCGAGGTCCTGTGCGGTCACACACTTGGCCCTTGCAATGGTTCTGCCAGTAACATATAGCATTATTTCTCCTATGCTCCTTAAGCCCAATTTATACTTCTGCGTCGAACTCACGCCGTAGCTACGTCGTAGGCTGTGTGTAGCACGTGTACCCTTCGGCGTACCCTGACGTGCACCTCTCCAAAAATGTAACAACGCGTCAATTCTACGCAGACCGCAAGCCTGTGATTGGTCCGCAAGAACCCCTCCGGGTCAAGTAACAAAAATAACATTCGGATTAATTGCGGGTGGGTAACGCGCAGATTAGATAAATCATTAATGATGGTAATATTGAAACAACGTGTGTGTGTGTGAGTGTGTTGCTGAAATCTGAGCGGTTGATGAACTGCTGTTTGGCAGAGTAACTGCCAGATACACACAAAATTATGTCAAAATGCCCGTCTTGGAGAATATTCACATAAACACTGTTGGTCGTGGCTTAAATTAATGTAAAGCCACCTTTCCACAGCACACGACATTCGGACTGTCGTAATTCGCCAACAATGCTAGACGTAATGATCTTTTATTAAGACATGTAAAAGAACAAGCAGAACACCTGGACATTTGACTGCACATCACATTTTAGGCATCTTTGATACTGCTTGCTATTGTAAGGCAATGTACTGTTCTAAGGGACATAAATTAAGCCTTTAACTAAAAGGGTTATTGAACTGTTTACACTGTCATATACAATAAAAGAGCCTGTGCAGCGACAGTAAACAGAAATGGACACTGGGATTGAGTTTAAATTTTTTTTGTTTGTCTATAAATCTCGGAATAATTTGCCTCCTCAATATTTAACAGATCTTTTGACTCCGTACACTCCATCCAGAAACCTGAGATCCTCCGACCTTGGCCATCTTACAGTCCTTAAAGTTAAATTTAAAAAACGTGGTGAGCGTGCTTTTGCCGCTGCTGGGCCGAAGCTCTGGAACAGCCTTCCTCCTTCTATTAGGCATGCTCCATCTATCTGTACTTTTAAATCTCAGCTCAAGACTATTCATCTTGGCTTTTAACACTCTGTAGTTTGTCTTCCTGGATTTTTCTTTTATTCTATTGAGTGCCTTTTTGTCTTGTCTGGTATTTATGTATGTATAGTGGTTTTATTTTTGTGTCTCTTTTATTCCTTGTAAAGCACTTTGGTCAACTTCGGTTGTGTTTTAAATGTGCTCTATAAATAAATGATTGATTGATTGATTGAATAATTAATTTTAATAGTTAATCATTTTAAAAAAATTATCATTTTGCATAGCGGTGCAAAAATAACCAGTCAAACAGGATTAATGAGACTGCAGGAGTCTAAACACCAATCAGATTAACGCCTGTGACGTGACACCGTTGCTCCGCCCACAGCGCGGGAAATATGAGTCCTCATGACTTTCAGAGCAAAAGCAATTTCCAAACGGTGAGTGTATTTCTCTGCTCTCAACTTTAAAACGGGCCGTGTCATCTTTGGACCCTGCACATAACCTTACATATTTCTTATCTATGAGACTAATTTAAACATAACATGTCAACATATGTGAAATATATCATGGACAAAACAAAACAACTTGAGTTGCTCTTTGTTAGTTAGTTATCTCGTACTGTCTAGCCACCTAGCTTTAAAATAAATCCTATTTATTATCCTATTCGCTGGGTCACATGACCATAAATGATAAAATTACTTCCTTGAAGTGACCATTTCATGTTTCCTTCACTAACAGCCTTGTGGAAGGGCCCGTCGTGAAGGGTTCTAAGTTAGTTGTTCACTTTCGTTTGGAAAACCCCTACAAATGGCGTTCCCTTCCCTGAAGTGCCCTTCTTGGGGGCAAAAACGCGTTTGTAATTTGCCCCAAGTTCCAGACAACCCAGGTAATGGAAAGAACTGACAGATAAAACTGTGGTAAGCAAAACAGAATTGAGGAAATCTTCCCTCGTCACACTCCAGCACAGGGGTGGTTGCATGAAAACACCTGGACTTATTTGTAATATTATTTTCATTGTTTGTGTGTATTAAGTACCAGTGTCTGATCTTGTTAATTGTGTTTTATGCAAATCAAGGTAAAACCAAAGACTCTGACTTTGGTAAAACTGAGTTTCAAGTCACTATAGCAACATTGTTTCGGCCCGGATCCGGCCCACATCTGGCACTTGTGGAATGCGGATCTGGCCCACATGCGGCGTGGAATGACGGCACTTGGGCGGACCGCTCCTGTTTGCCAGATCTGGGCCACAAGCAGGCCATAGCAATGCCACATGTCAATGCCAAAATCTGTGTATATTAAATATGAAGTCATCTCAGCCTGTTAACAAAAAGAATCACTGAAGAAAAGAAGAGAACAGAAAAAGAGACAAGCAGAAACACAAGAACTACAACTGACTTCAGCCACAGCCTCAGATGAAATCAACTGAAGAGAAAAGAAGACATTAAATCTGTGAAGATCTCAGCAGAGGAGGATTAAACAACTCCACAAACAGCATTACCAGCTTCACTTATTACTAACCAGACTGACTTTATTTCTGTCAGACGTCTACAGAAGTTTTATTGAGAATTAACAGAGCTTTAACTCTAATGTGTTTCATTTGAAGTCACCATAACAGTGATTCATGTTTCCATTAGTTGGGCTCTTAACTCTTATTATGTCTTTTGTCTTTTTTGGCAGCTGTGACAGTGTGTTTGTCAAACACATTTGCAGCAGCAAAGAAAGCTAAAGTGAAACGAGATCAGGTGATGATGGTTACCTGGTGATGATTTTATAGTCATCATGAATTAGCCTGGTTCATTGATGTCTTTGGAATCTAACACTTGTGTTGATCCAGTAATATTGTTACATCATAAAACCTGTGTTACTGCAGCATGAGATCCAGCAATATTATAACAGTAAGTTAGAAGACTTTATCAAACATGAGCACGAAAAAGTCAGTTTAATATGACACACACACACACATCAACAATCACCGTATGAATCTCAACAATGGTGACAATCACAAATATTCAGATAAACAGATTAATTCAGAACATCACTGAAAAGCTAATAATTCATAACAAAAACAACAGCAAAAAATAAAAGCAAATATTTAGAATCAAACAAAATTATAGGACAATTCAGCTGCATAATTTATTCATGTTGCAATGCATGCTGGGAGTTTTGTACTATGCTGGTACCCAGCATGCATTGCAGCAAAGTACATTTGAATGTCACCATTGTTGTGATTTATACGCTGATTGTTGATGTCTGTGTGTGTCATATTAAACTGACTTTTTCCTACTCATGTTTGATAAAGTCTTCTAACTGATTGTTATAATATTGCTGGATCTCGTGCTACAGTAACACAGGGTTTGTGATGTAACAATACTAATGGATCAACACAATTGTTAGAGTCCAAAAAACATCAGTGATTAAAGGTTATTTCATGATGATTATTAAAACCATCAACAGGTAACCATCATCACCTGATCTCGTTTCACTTTAGCTTTCTTTGCTGCTGTAAATGTGTTTGACAAAACACACTGTCACAGCTGCCAAAAAAGACATAAGATATACTAAGAGTTAAGAGCCCAACTAATGGAAACATGAATCACTGTTATGGTGACTTAAAAAAGAAACACATTAGAGTTAAACCTCTGTTAATTCTCAATAAAAACTTCTGTAGACGTCTGACAGAAATAAAGTCAGTCTGGTTAGTAATAAGTGAAGCTGGTAATGCTGTTTGTGGAGTTGTTTAATCCTCCTCTGCTGAGATCTTCACAGATTTAATGTCTTCTTTTCTCTTCAGTTGATTTCATCTGAGGCTGTGGCTGAAGTCAGTTGTAGTTCTTGTGTTTCTGCTTGTCTCTTTTTCTGTTCTCTTCTTTTCTTCAGTGATTCTTTTTGTTAACAGGCTGAGATGACTTCATATTTAATATACACAGATTTTGTGGCTCAGATAAGGTCCAGTTCTGGTTTATTTCTTTGCTCTTGGCTGACATGTGGCATTGCTATGGCCTGCTTGTGGCCCAGATCTGGCAAACAGGAGCGGTCCGCCCAAGTGCCGTCATTCCACGCCGCATGTGGGCCAGATCCGCATTCCACAAGTGCCAGATGTGGGCCGGATCCGGGCCGAAACAATGTTGCTATCTGGGTATACTTTACTGGAAGCCAGTGCAACGACATTAAGATGGGTGTTATGTGGTCATACTTTCGCTTCCCTTCAAGTAGTCTAGCAGCAGCATTTTGGACCAACTGTAGACGAGAGATGGAAGCCTGAGAAATACCATAATACAGAGAATTACAGTAATCAAGCCTAGATGTAACAAATGCATGAATAGCTGTTTCCAAATTTCTCCTAGATAAAATCGGCTTTACTTTACTGAGAAGGCGAAGTTGGTAAAAGCATGACTTGACAACAGCTGAAATCTGTTTATCAAACTTTAAACTGGAGTCAAAAAGGAAGCCCAAATTTCTGGCACACTTTGTGTTATAAGGGGAGAGAAAGCCCAGATCAAAATCAAAAACACAGTTTTCCTTGGGGCCGAAAATAATAAACTCAGATTTATTTTCATTTAAGTTAAAAAAATTGCTTGAAAGCCATGACTTAAGTTCGTTTAGACAATCTAATAGTGGCTGAAGAGTATAATTATTATTGCGTTGCAAGGGCAGGTAGAGCTGTGTATCGTCGGCATATAGATGAAAAGAGACACCATGCTTTTTAAAAATAGCGGCCACAGGGAGCAGATACAGAGAAAACAACACAGGCTCAAGGATTGATCCCTGATCAATTATTAACTATTCTGGCTGTGCTTGAGTTTTCCATTTAGTCCAATCTCAGTTTTCTAATTCATAAATTCTTCACTTCTGGCCTTTCATTACTTATACAGTATACCCAGCGGGCATCTTGATGTCAAAATTAGGTCAAGAAATAGGTCAAAAATGAAAATCAAATTGACGTCAAAGTGTTGATGTCAATTTGATGTCAAGAGTTTGACCTCTGCTGATGTCATTTTGCCAAACAAAAAGGTGAAACGCATGGCCGTACACTTATCACCAGCTTCACTTAAAACTAACCAGATTAACTTTATTTAATTTCCGGTTTAAATAAATATAATATTTAAATAGTTTAAAATATATTAAACATATTTTGATGAAACCATGATGGTGGTTAGCGTTTGCTTTAGTTGTGCTCTTGGCCCTTGACTATTCAATATGACATTTATCTGGCTGCTGTAATTGTGTGTTTATAAAGCACAACTGCTGTAGCTAAAAAGCCATGAGATCAGGAGATGTTGGCAGTTTATTGAAGATGATGACAATATCATCATGTAATTGCCTGAATCGCTGATCTTATTCAGTGTCTAATCTTTGGTTGTATAGGACTTGTGATTTTAATGTTGTATTATAATAGCAGCCATTTAATTTAACAGCGTGAAAATAACTTTTTTTATATTAATAAAGGATTTTAAAAAACATTTAATGCATTAAACTCAAAATTATTACTTAGCCATCAAGAATCAGTGTATGACTCTCAACAATGGTGACAATCAATGAAATGCTTCATGCTGCAGTGCATGCTGGGTACCACCAATCAAAACTCACCAAAATCTCCCAGCATGCATTGCGGCATTAATACATTATGCACCTGGAGTTGATCTGATTATCTGGATATTTTGTTCGATTGTCACTATTGTTGAGATTCATACGCTGTTTCTTGATGTCTGTGTGTGTCTAAGTAATGCCATAGATCAGTGGTTCTCAAACCTGTCCTGGCGTACCCCCAACACTGCACGTTTTCTTTGTCGCCCTAATCAAACACACCTGATTCAACTCATCAGCTCATTATAACATGGGTGAATGAGCTGATGAGTTGAATCAGGTGTGTTTTATTAGGGAGACAAAGAAAACGTGCAGTGTTGGGGGTACGCCAGGACAGGTTTGAGAACCACTGCCATAGATGACAGGGTTTTGTGCACTAAATAGTTACTAAAAAGCAAGTACATTATTTGATAAACAACAATGCTAGATATGCTGTAGAATCAAATTACTTCTATAAAACCGCTTTTAAACCACAAGTCCCATATAATCAAAGCATTAGATACTGAACATGATCAGGGATTCAGGCAATTACATGATGATATCATCAATAAACAGCCAACATCTCCTGATCTCAGTTTCTGATGGCTTTTTTAGCTACAACACATGTGCTTTATAAACACACAGTTATAGCAGCCAGAGAATTTTTTATATTAAAGAGTGAAGAGTCAAGAGCACAACTAAAGCAAACGCTAACCACCATCATGGTGACTTTAAAATACAAAATATGATTTCATTAAACTGGAAATTATATAAAGTAAATCTGGTTAGTTTAAGTGAAGCTGGTAATAAGTGTACGGCCATGCATTTCACCTTTTTGTTTGGCAAAATGACATCAGCAGAGGTCAAATCTTGACATCAAATTGACATCAACACTTTGACGTCAATTTGACTTTCATTTTTGACCAATTTCTTGACGTAATTTTGACATCAATTTGATGTCATATTGATGTTAAATTGACATCAAATGCCCACTGGGTACTTAAGAAAACCTATAGGCAACCTTTATTAGTGTGACTAATATCCTCTAGATGGCAGTCTGGACACACACATGAAATATTGGTTATAATGTCAGTTATCTATCTATCTATAAATTACAGGAACATCTGTCTGTCTGCCTGTCTGTTATTCGTATATCTCTCAAACCATTAGTCCGATGGATTTCAAACTTGACAGGTGTCTTGCTATGGACACGAGTAAGTGCAGTGCCAAGTTTGATGTTAATTGGATTAGAAATGCAAAAGATATCGTTTAATATCTCGGTAAAAGAAGCACACATTGGTTTTGCGCTCTAGCCGCAGGCAACTCCCCCCTCACACTGAAACTGAGTGAGCACAGCTGGCCACTCCCCCTCTCACACTGACACTGAATGTGTGTTCGACATCGGCTGCGGCTGGATGTAACCGATCAGCCGGAGTAGCCGCGTGCAGGCGGGGAGGAGCTGCAAACGGAGACTTGAAGTCGGACACTTTCTGGTTCCCGTAGTGACCGCTCACGTGGTGTTTGCATACTTTACCACAGCTGAAGTCAGGCTTGTGCAAAATTCAGAATTTGAGAATTGCCCTCCATTCAATTCATGAATTTGAATTTGAATTGAATTTACTCCGCCCCACAGGACATTGAATTGAATTTGAATTGGAATGACAGGAAGTGGAATTAAATTCATGGCAATTCAAAGAAATTCCACTCAGTCACACAACAGAAAGAATGTGTTGAGTCTCACATGCATTCAGTGTTAGGAAGGTTATTTTGGAAATGTTTTTGCTTATTACTGTTATTAGTTACCCATTATAAATGTGGTTTGGATTACTTTATTTGGATAACTTTATCAATGCAAAGCAATTTCGTTTTAAGTTGATTAGTAATTGAATTAAACATTTTACCTCAGTAATACAACTAAATACAATTACATTAATTTTGTAATTTATTAACAGAAATTTCATTTCACGTAACTATTTACTCCTCAAAAAAAATTTCCTCAAAAATACATTTTGTTCTAAAATAGATATTGATCAAATTCTTGAAATAAATTACCCCCTCAATGTTGTTTAATTCGTTTTTTTTTTTTTACATTGCTTTTAACATTCATCGCTGGGGGAAAACATATCCTTTTAATGTAATCTGTACAAGTAGTTCAAACTAATATCATTTATAATGCAATCATATCTGACGTAAAGCTTCATTGTTAAACACTTCACTTAAAATATGTATATGAATTTCTTTGAATTTTTATTGAATTGCAATTCTGCTTCGTTTAATTCAAATTCGAATTGTAATTCTAGATCCTGTTTTTGACATCAATTCAAATTCAATTCAAATTCAAGAATTGAATTGGAATTAAGGAGTCATTCTCAATTCAATTCTGAATTGTGCACTGAATCACTTAATTATCTCCTCAGCCCTAAATGCCGCTCCATCTGAAAGCAGGTGATGGTGATTTACTACTAAATCAAGGAACCGGCTTTACTGACGAGATGCGCATAACAATATCGCGATTTAAATCGCCCAGCCCTACTACAGAGTGTTAAAGTAACGCTAAAGCGGTGTTAAAGTTAATGAGATAATTAAGTGATTAATTTAGTGATGATTGACTATTATTGAAGACACCTGATGTTAACAAGCAGAATCACTGAAGGAGAAAATCATAAATTGTAAGTTACCATTAAGGTGATGGGTGTTTGCTTTAGTTGGGCTCTTGACCCTTATATGTTTACTTTAAATTTTACTGTTGTTTGTCTGCTGTTATTAATGTATAACAGTCAAATGAACAAAGAAAAGTGTGATCTGATAGTGTTGGTTATGTTTTGACATAATCATGCTGTGATCTGAAAAATGAAACTTATTGAGATAGTTTGGTTTAACTTGTTACCAGCAGCTTTGTGATTTTAACAGCATATGATTATCAATACTTTAATAATAATCCAAAATATTTCATAAACATTGTTCTGGTCAAAACACTTTCAAATTAATTATTTAGAAACACAGACATCAATAATCAGCCTGTGAATCTCAACAATGGTGACAATAATAAAGCATGTTGCAATGGCTGCCACCAATCACAACTCATTAATGGCTCCCATCATGCATTGCGGTATGAATAAATTATGATCTGAATTGTCTATGTAATTTACTTTTCCTAATTGAATATTCTGCTCCTCACCATTGTTGAGATGCATAGACTGAATCTTGACGTCTGTGTGTGCCTAAAGGAAAGATTTTTTTTGTTTTAAACAACTTTTAAGAAATCCTTTATATTATATAAAAATTCTGGATATTTATGTAGATTCACAGTTATTTTGTAACCAACAACATAAATCGAAGTCAGAAATAAGGATCATAATGAGTTCAGTGATCAAGCTCAAATGATGAATGTCATAATATAACCAACACCATTAGATCACTTTTTTTCTTTGTTTCTTTGTAACTCAGATACAAGAGCCTAACTAACTCTAAAGTAAATATATAATGGTCAAGAGCCCAACTAAAGCAAACACCCATCACCATAATGGTAACTTACAATTTATGATTTTCTCCTTCAGTGATTCTGCTTGTTAACTGCAGGTGTCTTCAATAATGCTCAATCATCACTCAATTAATCAATTAATTATCTCATTAACTTTAACACCGCTTTAGTGTTATTTTAACACTCTGTAGAGTGGGACCATATTTGCTCTGAGCAGTGTTGATTTTTGGTCTTTGCTGGTGGTCTTGCACTCAGGAAATCTCCAAACATCTGGTCCATGCATGGCAGTCTTTTTCTTTGGAGGGGCATCATCTACAGAAGAGGGCAGAGGAGAGGCTCATTAGTTGTGCTAAAAATATTCCTTTCATTTACAATCTGAAAATTACTTCACTATATTGAATCTTCACTGCATACTTCTGTACATTTTTGGCATTGTCTCCATTTAAACCAACCTGTCTTGTCCTCTTTGGAAGGGCTTTTGTCGCCTTCTGTTTCAGCTGTCTGGTCCTCTTCCAATGTGCCTGTTGCCTGGTCTTCATTCGGCATTGCTGTGTCACTGACCTCTTCCTTAAAAATGCATAACCATGTAAAATAATGCATATTCATATATTATTAGTTCTAAACTGCAATAACAATCTTACTTTAAATGTTCTTACCTCTCCATTCATCTGTACCACCTCTGTTGTTATCTTCATGGATACCATATCCTTGGCATAACTGTTATCCAGAAAAGCTAGGTCTTTAAAACGCGGGTCAAGTGCTGAGGCACAGTGGAGAGTGCCTTCAAGATATGTATAACGGCCATCAAAGTCCTGCCTGAATCTGTCTTTCATATGGGAAATAACCTGCACAAAGACACTAATCAAACACACCTGATTCAACTCATCAGATCATTAACCCATGTGATAATGAGCTGATGAGTTGAATCAGGTGTGTTTGATTAGGGAGACAAAGAAAACGTGCAGTGTTGGGGTGCCTTCAGGACAGGTTTGGGAACCACTGCTCTAGATCACTCTCTTCTGGTTGGAATTGTCTCCGCAATTTGGCTTGGATTGGAGAGATAATGGAGATGGTGGGATTTTTTTCCTCACTGAGGAGTGTGGTTGCCACTTTCAGAGGTGACATTAATTTGATGATCTCTGGGATCAGTGTCATGTCATCTTCTGTCAAACTGGCCATAGCCTCACGCCTCTTTATCTTCCTGGACAGCAGGGTGTTCAGCACAGCAGGCTGCTGCTCCCAAAAATGCTCCAACATGTCGAGGGTACTGTTCCATCTGGTGGAAACGTCATGGATGAGCTTGTGGTTGGGCAGGTGTAACTGGGTCTGTATTTCACGCAGAACTTCAGTTGCCTTGGGGCTTTTGTGGAAAAAGGAGACAAGCTTCCTATCTTTCACCACCAGCTCAGAGACACTGTCCACCTTAAAGGCTTTTTGAGATGCCAAGTTCAATGTGTGGGCGATGCATCTCACGTGTGGGTCCATTTTGGCACCAGCACCAGCCAGGATCATGTTTCTGGCGTTATCTGTGACTAACGCGGGGCTCTTCTCTTTGATCTTCCACTCGCGGCAAACATCCTGAAGTAAAACGGCTAGATTATTCCCTGTGTGAGCCTCGTTGAACACTCTGGTTTGCAAAACGTGGTTTTTGAGAACCCACCCGTCATCTATGTAGTGTGCTGTGACCGTTACATATGATGCTGTAGCGCACGATGTCCAACCGTCCACTGTTACAGCAACTCTTTGGGCTTTGTGCAGAGACTCCTCTATCTCTCTTCTGACTTTGTCGTACAGAGCAGGAATCTGTTTATCGGAGAATAGCTTTCGGTTTGGTATCTTATAACGAGGCTCCAAAACATGGAGGAGGTGTTTAAAACCTTCGTTCTCCGTGACGCTATAGGGCTGGATATCTTTGCAGATGAACAATGCAATAGCATCTGTTATTGCCGTAGAGCGCGCGGAATTGTCAGCAAGCGGGGCATGGAAAAAACTTTCAATAGTTTTCTCACCACTTTTGGAGCTGGTAGCTACAGGTGAATCAGAGCAGGAGGCAGGGGATGCAGGGGCACTGGCAGATGCTTCCACAACAACACCGTGGCGCCGCTTCAAGTGAGATATCAGATTAGTCGTACTGCCCGTGTATTTTACAGATGCGCGGCACATTTTACAAATTGCATCTGTCTTGTCAAGTCGTCCGTCTTTCTTGTAAAATCCATAGTGTTTCCAAACTTTAGATTTAAAACTCAGTGGAGGATAAATTATCTCGGCATCCGACATGTTTGTTTTGCTTACTCCTCGCGCTTCCTGACAACTACCTTTGGCCGCATCACTGGCTTCATCCGCGCAGCTGATACATTGAGTTGTAGTGTACACATCCGCAAGTCCGTTGCTTAGGCCTACAACACTTGTTAATAAATAAAGAAATACATTCCGTATTAAAAGGATAAGCTGTATCTCGGAAAAACCGATGCATCTCGCAAAAACCGATGCATCTTGATTTGCTTCCAAAATTTCATTCATCCTCTGCTGCTCTACCGATGCACTCGCATCGTGCACGTGCAGGACCGCGTATCGATACATATCGGTTAATCTTCCCATCCCTACTGTTTACTGTTATATAAAACTGATTTGTGAGCTTTAGAGGAACTAAAGGTGTTCGAATAAACACGAAACACACGTGATCGTTGTCATGCAGTGAATTCGGCCAATCGGCCAACACTGACACTGAGTGAGCACAGCTAGCCACTCCCCCTCTCACAATGACACTGAGTGAGCACAGCTGGCCACTCCCCCTCTCACAATGACACTGAGTGAGCACAGCTGGCCACTCCCCCTCTCACTGACACAGAAGCCCCTTTCACACAGCGCATTGAACCCGGGAAATTGCCGGCAAATTGCCGGAACGCCTTCTGTGTGAACGCAAACATGACCCGGGTTTAATGCCGGGATCGATGCCGGGTTGGGGACCTAGTAACATTGCCGTGTTCAGTCCCGGAACGCGCGCTGTGTGAACAAAAGCCGTAATAATGCCGTGTCGTAGTGATGACGCTGAAGCCGGGATCGTTCGCCAGCTGTGAAACGGTACGAAATGCGCAATTTTATGATCGAATCAGAGAAATAAATGCACAAGCGTGGTTTCGCAGCTCATAAGCAAACTGAAGACGCTGCTGAGACATTACCAGTCACATCGATGTCACGTGTCTTTCCGGGACATACACGGGTTGTGTGTGAACGCGCTCTCTGATTCCGGAAAATCACTGGCAGTGTGAATGAACCAAAATCAAATGAACCCGGGTCAAATCCCGGGTCACTTTATCCGTGTATTTTCCGGAATCTCTGTGTGAAAGGGGCTTGAGTGAGCACAGCTGGCCACTCCCCCTCTCACTGAGTGAGCACAGCTGGCCACTCCCCCTCTCACAATGACACTGAGTGAGCACAGCTGGCCACTCCCCCTCTCACTGACACAGAAGCCCCTTTCACACAGCGCATTTGTGCAAAAGGCCACTTATGATAATGTTAGAGCACTATTGCGCTACTCTAGTGAGACTCTTATTATGAAAGTCTGTGGCGCGAGCAACCGGAAGAGACACTGTTCATTCAGTACGGCGCGAACAGCAGATTACCTCAGCAGCTGTCCGAAATCAGTTTGCCGCATTCAGGAACGCCTGAAGACGTGCGTTACTCTGATTAGATGTTTCTTGTGTTTGTGTGCGTCCTATAACGAGTGAGTACTTTACTCCTTCAATGTTGATTGATGTTCGTTATCTGTAATGAGGCAGTGATCGGCTGTATAATGTTACATGGCAATGTTAACTAATCCGTGCCAGCTATTATAACTTATGTGTGGATCTTCCAAGTTCAGAATTATAATGTTAATAATGTTTTAGTAAATAATGTACATAAATAGTGAAAGTAAATGTGATGGAAATGTTATATCAGGTGTTTATGGATCATTGTCATTGTCTGGAGGGAGCAGCCTATAGTCAGTATGTGAATGATGATTATTTGTACTGATGTTGCTGTTATTTGAGTATTGCTCTTTGTGTGTTGCAGAGAAACCACACACTCATAATACTGTACATCTACATCTCAACTACGAGCATGCCAAACACGTCTACGTCTGTTAATGAGTATTCAGCCCACTTATGAGCCAGTTCTACGTCAATTAAAGCAGGACTCACTGACTGTGCACCTACCAAATCTAAGTCTTCACTAAATGTGCTCAACCTGCTCACGCATCGGGTCATTGTCCCTTTCAATCCTTACATGTTATCGGCCATCATCTTCAGGGTCAAGCAAAGTTAGGATCCATTCTCTCTGCAGGCCGTCAAGGAAGCCCTCCACAGTCCACTGCACTGTTCAGCTTAAACTTCTTCTTGTTAATGCTCATGTAAAGGCTGACTCCCTCTCCTGTTAATATTTCATACCAGTGAAAATAAAATCAGTTCAAATTGATGCTTCTCTCTGAGGTGTTCTGACCGACACACCTGGCTCACTGCAATCAAAATCAGCCCTTATCATCTTTAAGAGTAGCCTTCGTTATAGCATTGAACCCGGGAAATTGCCGGCAAATTGCCGGAACGCCTTCTGTGTGAACGCAAACATGACCCGGGTTTAATGCCGGGATCGATGCCGGGTTGGGGACCTAGTAACATTGCCGTGTTCAGTCCCGGAACGCGCGCTGTGTGAACAAAAGCCATAATAATGCCATGTCGTAGTGATGACGCTGAAGCCGGGATCGTTCGCCAGCTGTGAAACGGTACGAAATGCGCAATTTTATGATCGAATCAGAGAAATAAATGCACAAGCGTGGTTTCGCAGCTCATAAGCAAACTGAAGACGCTGCTGAGACATTACAAGTCACATCGATGTCACGTGTCTTTCCGGGACATACACGGGTTGTGTGTGAACGCGCTCTCTGATTCCAGAAAATCACTGGCAGTGTGAATGAACCAAAATCAAATGAACCCGGGTCAAATCCCGGGTCACTTTATCCGTGTATTTTCCGGAATCTCTGTGTGAAAGGGGCTTGAGTGAGCACAGCTGGCCACTCCCCCTCTCACTGAGTGAGCACAGCTGGCCACTCCCCCTCTCACAATGACACTGAGTGAGCACAGCTGGCCACTCCCCCTCTCACAATGACACTGAGTGAGCACAGCTGGCCACTCCCCCCTCACACTGCACACTGCACTGACCAGAGACAGAGAGGGTCGGAGTTTTCTCGGAGTTCACTGTGTAGCCTGCTCCCTGAATCGTCGCGCTTATTCATTTGTGGAAGTTAACTGAATCTGTAAGTCAGCTACACTGTTTACTTCCGAATATTATATTTTATTCTGGTGCACTTAACATTATCGCTACTGTGAAATAGTAACCTAATCACTGAAGGAAAGACAAACACAAGAACTACAACTGACTTTGACGCACTAAGAAACAGCATTATCTGGAAACGCACCCCTGACCTTCTGCCGTCAGCCTGAAGCTCTGGCTACGCGAGACTAATTGATCAAACAGCTTTACAGAAATACCTGAAATAGTTTGCGCTTCAGTTTGATTCATTATTTTAGACAGTTCAACGGTGCAATGAATGGTTTTTAATATATATATTGTATCGGGATGTTGTGGCCGAGCGACCACTTGGGATTTCGAAGAAGCAGAAAGGTTATTTTTTAAATACTCAATGAAGCCAAGGTTGAAGATAAAACCCAACATTTATTAACACACTTCATGGGCATGCCCCAAAAAAACAAGCAGTTATCAAGCAAACACACTCGCCCTCCGCCAGGAGGAGGCACTGATGCTCTTCTCTTTTTAACACATACAACAACAGAATGCAGTAAATACAATCTTCCTTAATAAACAATCTATGCCATATGGTCTTTTCAGCTCAGTATTCAAAAAGAACATACTTTAATATGTTTCTTCACATTAAATACACCACACTGGATACTTTATTACACAGACAAACAGTGGATGAAGTGATATTTACATGCAGTTCACAGTACAAAACTCGCAAATATTAACAACTTAACAACTTGCAACTTAACACGATGGCAATTGAGGTGTTTGTGATCAGATGCTCAAAATCTTCCTGCAACATTGATGCTGCTGTAGATCACACTGGAATCATCAGATCTGTTCAATAAGTGTAAAAAAGACAAAATAAGATTAATCATACACATAAAACCTTGTTTCTCTGAGTCGCCTGCAGAGTTTTAGGGATTGGTTCAAATCTTTAACAGTGAGTAATGAAGTGCGCCTCACCTGGCAGAGTCAGCAGGACCACGATCCCTCACGTCTCCAGACTGACCTTCAGCCTTCACACTCATGTTCCCTGTGTTTCTGTGGTGCTGGACGGTGGCGTACTGAACCTCGTCTTCATCTCCAGCGCTCTGAGGCTTCCTGGGTCTCTTGTGAGCGATGCTTGCGTACATCGAGTCATTCTGAACGCCTGAATCACTCGTGCTCATCTGATTCGTTCCCGCTGCGCTGATGTTTTCCTGAACGAACACACACAGTCCAGATGATCACACTACAATCGGTCACTGTTCCTGGATCAACATTCCTGTCCGAAAATTTTGTCCCACTACCCATAACTTGGATGATAGGTGAATAACACTGTTGAGAAGCACCTAATCCTGATTTTAAGCCTAAACTTGACATAAACTGTAGCCTGGTTAAAACCATACCATTCTCAGTAGTAACTGAGTTATGGTCTGGCAAAGCTTCATTAATAACTCATTTCCAAAGGGGCGTCACCAACGGACGTCGCTCAAATGCCTCTGGGCGCAATAGACCTAAAACCAATCAGAGCGATCGTCATCGTGTAAAACCATATGCTGCGTCCCAATTCGCCTAAGTTACACTACTACGCCATAAAAGTATGTACTCTTTTTGTGAAGAAAAGGTATTTACTTTTGAATGTGTAGCAAAAAGTAGGCAAGTTTTGGGACATACTACTTCGTCATCTTTATCGGACGGATCTGTCGCGTGCATCCTGTCACTTAAACTGCCCTGTCAATCATCTTGTCACAGTTAAAATCCTCTATTAAATCTAATTTAATTTCCTACCGTTTCGGAGAGAAATGTAGCAGCACGTTCATCTGCCAGTGCGTCTTTCATGGAGACTGTCCTCATGTGTTTGCAATTTGAATATAATAATGCATTTAAAAGTTGGTGCGCTTCACCAACGGACGTCGCTCAAATGCCTCTGGGCGCAATTGGATAGACCTGAAACCAATCAGAGCGATAGTCATCGTGTAAAGCCCACCTCAACGTTTCTGATTGGTGCCTCGATTTGGACGGATTAGAAATCGGCTTGAATGGGCTCTTTGCCAGACTACTTGCAGAGCAAATCTAAATTTGCCGGAAGTTTGTCTGGGTTTTCCCAGGCTACATAAACTGTAAACTTGTCCCTCAAATCTGATTGGTTGATTGGAATGTTGTTCCAGGATCAATAAAGATGTTTATCCAGGAACATGTTGTACTTTGAGAAATCATGTTCACCAATTGGGATCATAATTGCCTTCAAATGTTCTGAATTAGACACTTTTCTAGACTTGCCTGTTTTGATACGCCACCTTGGACGCCAGTATCTCCTTCTTTCCTAACGGAGAGAAGAGAAATTGGAAACATACAGTATCTATATCATGGAAATGCACATCTTAAAAGGGGGAAATACAGGATTAAATGTGTCATAAAAGTGATTAATATGACCTGTGAGTTATAAATACATCATATATTTCCACAGCAGTTTTCTCTTACCTTTTGATTTTTATCACTACAGCAATAATACAGATGCCGATGAGCACCGCCCCGACCCCAGCAGCTGCGTACACACCTGTGCTCAGGCCACCTGAGCGAAGAGAAACATCATTCACACGGCTGATAATGACACCAGCATAAGAGCCAACGGCACATATCAATACCTGCAACTGTTTCAGACACGAACAAAGACACAGACGCTGATCTCCGAGATCCATGTTTATTCTGAGCCTCACAGTAGAAGCGTCCACTGAAACTGGAGTTAAAGCTGGAGATGCTGAAACTCTGTCCAGATCCAACAGCTGAGGCTTCATTCTCCTTAAACCAGCTGAAGTTCAGAGCAGGAGGGTTTGAGTCACTGCTGCAGTTCAGAGTCACTGAATCTTCCTTCACTATTACACCAGACGGACTGAACGACACTGAGACGCTCTGTGGAGGATCTACATGAAATATAACATATAAATAAATAAAAATAGGAATGAAAAATTTGCAAATCTACATCTGAACTTTTCTGAATATTTACAGATATACTGTATCAACTCAAGATTCATAAAAAAAGATCACTAGATTCACGATTTACATTCATTTTGCGTATTAATAAATGAATATGAATAAATCATGATTAATACACAAAAATGTCATGCAGTCTGTATGATCGGGCCTGAAATTATCAAACAAATATGAATAATCTGAACTATTTCACTAATATTAATTCATATGTTATTAATATGTACTCACATTCAACATTAAGATAAACAGCAGGAGAGATCAGATGTTGATGTCCTGTAACGGCACATCTGTAGTTTCCTGCATCAGAACGACTGACTGACCGCAGATGAAGCTGATTCACTGTCACTGTTCCTTCAGTTATTCTCTGTGTGTTTCTGTACCAGATGAATGTTGTTTGTTCAGGCAGAGAGCAGCTGCTTTTACATGTCAGAGTGACTGAATCTCCCTCTTTCACACTCTGCTGTGTCTCCACCTGCAGGTCTGACACAACAACAACTCTCTAAATCATCATCAGCTTAATGAAATCATGTTACGCCAATGTAAACCAGAGGCCTATACCTTCAGATAGATAGATAGATACTTTATTCATTCGCTAGGCAAATTCAAGTTTCCAGTAGCAACAATTAAAACAAATAATAAAAACAAACAAAACAAAACAAGCTGCCCAATATACATAAATACATAAATAAAGCCCTAATCACAGGGATGAATTAAAAAGCTGTATCGCCTGAGGGACAAACGCCTTCCCTCAGTGTGTCTGTGGAACAGGACAGAGACAGCATCCTGAAGCTGAAGGTGCTCTTCTGCCTGATGATGGTATTGTGCAGTGGGTGATGGACATTGTCCAAGATGGACAAAAACTTGCTACGGGTCCTCCTCTCTGCCACAGATGTTAATGAGTCAAGTTCCACAGCCACCACAGAACCAGCCTTCTTCACCAGCTTATCCAGTCCCTTTTCTTACTGGCACTCCCCCAACATACCACAGCATAGTACTCGCTCCAGCCCTGCTCATTCGCTCTGTTTGGTTTCATTACAGTGTGCTCCTTAGCACTGGGAGCTCCCTCTGCTGTCCATAAGGTGCCTCTGCGCACCAGCCATTTCAAACCCAGCCTCCAGTATTCGGGCCCCGCCTCCTTATTTGCTTACACTCCTCAATCCTCAATCCTCAAATGCCCAATCCTAAATCCCCAAATTCCCAATCCTAAATCCTAAATGGCCAAATGATTAAATGCCCAATCCTAAATCCCTAAATGCCCAATCCTAAATCCTAAATGGCTAAATACAAAATGCCCTATCCTAAATACCGAATTCATTTTCGACTTAGACTTTTAGTTTTCGACTTAGACTTTTAGTTTCAAATTTAGACTTTTAGTTTTCGTTTAAGACTTTTAGTGTTAGACTTTTAGTTTTCAATCTGACCCAATAATCCCTCCATATAGACACACGTTAAGTCTCGCTCTATTGCCTATAATAGTTTTAAAACCCCACTATTTACTTCTACTTCGCTACCAAGTGGGCAATATCTTTGTTGCATACATATTGGCATCAAATTATGACAGCTAAATCTACAAAACAAAGCAAAAAGGATCAGAAAGCCGAGGCGTGTGGAGACGACGGCAAAGAGGTTAACATGAACCTCATTAAGTGAACATCACTAACCTTCTGGAGGAACACCGGGTCACTCTTTCTGCAGACTTTAAAACCGCCGTTTCAACACTCGAGGTAAAGCTAGACCAAATTTAAACTGCCGTGACGGACCACGCTTCGAAGATTGCGTAAATGCACAGGATGAGCGCGTGCAAGCCCTGATACGACTTGTGCTATCCCAACTAAATTGCTAGCCAAAGTCGTGGATCTCAAGTCCCGTAGCCGGCGCAATAACATAAGAATTATTGGACTACCTGAATCCATTGAAAGGCGCCAACCATCTATCTTCTTCTCAGAACTACTTGCGGAAGTATTTGGGGACGGAGTACTGGAATCTCCGCCGGAATGTGATAGAGCCCACCGGTCGCTGTCTGATAAACCGAGGCCGGGGCAGAGGCCTAGGCCTGTTATCATTCGGCTACATAAATTCCAACAGAAGGAAAAGATCATCCGTGAGGCCAGAGCGAGGAGGGGAAAGCTTCACTCCTGCAGCACACCTAGCACTATTTACGAATACTATGAGCCGGAGGTGCTGGAACAACGCTCCAAGTACAGAGAGGTGCTATCTGAACTGTACAATCTTGGCCTAAAACCAGCGCTGTTGTTTCCGGCCAGACTTACTATCATAACGAAGGATGGTCATAAGAGAAGATTTGCATCGGTCACTGAAGTCAAGGTCTACATTGCATCTATTCGTTAGCCTGGGTTTCCCCATGTTGCCTTGCGCGATTTTATTCACGCTGCTAGGCAGCCTGGACACCATGGACCAGATTTTCCCCTCAAAAAGGGAACCAATCACAGAACGGGGAGGGAGCATTAAGACGATGACGACGTCTATGCGACACACTGAAGCAGTTTGTTTATATCTATAGATCCAACATGGCATCAGACGCGAAGTTACCTTTCGATGCAGCCTTAGATCCCAGCGGGCACCTTGATGTCAAAATTAGGTCAAGAAATAGGTCAAAAATGAAAGTCAAATTGACGTCAAAGTGTTGATGTCAATTTGATGTCAAGATTTGACCTCTGCTGATGTCATTTTGCCAAACAAAAAGGTGAAATGCATGGCCGTACACTTATTACCAGCTTCACTTAAAACTAACCAGATTTACTTTATATAATTTCCGGTTTAAATAAATATAATATTTAAATAGTTTAAAATATATTAAACATATTTTGATGACACCATGATGGTGGTTAGCGTTTGCTTTAGTTGTGCTCTTGGCCCTTGACTCTTTAATATAAAATTTTCTCTAGTTGCTGCAATTGTGTGTTTATAAAGCACAACTGTTGCAGCTAAAAAAGCCATGAGATCAGGAGATGTTGGCGGTTTATTGAAGATGATGACAATATCATCATGTAATTGCCTGAATCTCTGATCTTATTCAGTGTCTAATGTTTGATTATATAGGACTTGTGATTTTAATGTTGTATTATAATAGAAGCCATTTAATTTAACAGCATGAGAATAACATTTTTTTAAACTTATACAGGATTTTAAAAACATTTAATGCATTAAACTTAACATTATTACTTAGCTATCAAGAATCAGTGTATGACTCTCAACAATGGTGACAATCAATGAAATGATTCCTGCTGCAGTGCATGCTGGGTAGCACCAATCAAAACTCACCCATATCTCCCAGCATGCATTGCGGCTTTAATAAATTATGCACCTGGAGTTGATCTGATTATCTGGATATTTTGTTTGATTGTCACCATTGTTGAGATTCATACGCTGTTTCTTGATGTCTGTGTGCGTCTAAGTAATGCCATAAATGAAACGTTTTTGTGCACTAAATAGTTAATAAAAACCAAGTACATTATTTGATAAACACTGCTAGATATGCTGTAGAATCAAATTAATTCTATCATGAATAAAACTGCTTTTAAACCACAAGTCCTATATAATCAAAGCATTAGACACTGAACATGATCAGGGGCCTGTACCATGAAGGTAGCTGTACAAACTCGGGGTTACAGGATTAGTTTTGAGTTGACAAAACCAAACCGATGCAATTAGGCTTTATTGGTACCATGACGCAGCTCATCAACTTTCTCTGTCAACTCAGGCTTTGATCCTCAAGCTATGATTACTCCACGCGCGCGTGCACATAAAAGAGTGACGTCGACACTGAACAACCAATCGCGGGTAGAGCGAGAGCGATATATTTTTCCGCGGAGGAGCAAGAGATAATCATTCAGAATTACGATGAATTTAAATATGTATTTCAAGCTCGAAACAATACGGTCTCTGCTGCCAAAGCAAGATAAGACTGTTGGAGAAAGATTGCTGATTGTTAATGTGTAAGTTAAACAAATACGTTCTATATTTATGTAAAATTATGTATATATGTATGTGTAGCCTATACGTGTAATATAGCCTATAGCCTATTTTTACAATATATAAAAATGTGCATGTACTAAGAAAGATTCATATTCATTGATTTTTAGATGCAACCCCAACTCCAAATGTTCTTGGCAGCAGATAAAGACAAAATATAAAAATATAATTCAAAATGGTGAGTATTTACCACAACCTTTTATTATTTTTGTGAACATTTTATCACAAACACTTGTTTGCAGCAAACAGAAATAAAGAGTTAAATTCAGAAAACCAGAATACACTGGCGGAGGAGTTGGCTCTGAGTCAATAAGGGACGGCTGATTATGGATGGGATTACAGGTGCTGTACAATCTGACCCTGGTGCTGGCTCCTTTAAGCAAGTAACACTGCACGTGTGCAATACATTACTACTTTGTTTAAGTTTTAAATATGGCTGACTGTATGTTCTGCAGTAGAGGGAAATACAGTGTCCCTGTTGAAGCCAGCACACATACACACAGTCTCCCACACAGAGGTCAGTATGCAGCAGACAGAACACCAAACATAACCTGCTTTATGCTTTACATTGGCCTATTTTTATTTATTAGGGTGGAGGAAATGAAGACACTCTGTCTGTGTGTTCTCAGACAGCTGCTGATGTGAATGCACTGGGCTTTTAATTATGGCAAACATTTGAATGTGTGGCATAAAAAAGGGACTGGCCCTTACACATCTCTTTTATTGTAGGATTTTTCACAACCTGCCCCAGAAACTGAGGCCTCTACCTCAATGGCCTTCAGAAGAAATGTGACCAAGGTAAGGATTTAAAACCCTTGACAAAAATTACAGTCAGTCCTGTGTTTGTAGGAAGTCAAGGAACTTTTTGTGATTTGATGAGCCTCCAGAAAACTTGTAATGATCATGTTTGTGGTGGAATTATGTTTCAGGTGGAAACAGACTCAGTCAGGGCCCTGTACTAAAGGAGTCTTGAACTAGACTGCACACTAAAGGAGTCTTGAACTAGACTGCACACTAAAGGAGTCTTGAACTAGACTGCACACTATAGGAGACTTGAACTAGACTGCACACTAAAGGAGACTTGAACTAGACTGCACACTAAAGGAGACTTGAACTAGACTGCACACTAAAGGAGTCTTGAACTAGACTGCACACTAAAGGAGACTTGAACTAGACTGCACACTAAAGGAGTCTTGAACTAGACTGCACACTAAAGGAGACTTGAACTAGACTGCACACTATAGGAGACTTGAACTAGACTGCACACTAAAGGAGTCTTGAACTAGACTGCACACTAAAGGAGACTTGAACTAGACTGCACACTAAAGGAGTCTTGAACTAGACTGCACACTAAAGGAGACTTGAACTAGACTGCACACTATAGGAGACTTGAACTAGACTGCACACTAAAGGAGTCTTGAACTAGACTGCACACTAAAGGAGACTTGAACTAGACTGCACACTAAAGGAGTCTTGAACTAGACTGCACACTAAAGGAGACTTGAACTAGACTGCACACTAAAGGAGTCTTGAACTAGACTGCTCACTAAAGGAGACTTGAACTAGACTGCACACTAAAGGAGTCTTGAACTAGACTGCACACTAAAGGAGACTTGAACTAGACTGCACACTAAAGGAGTCTTGAACTAGACTGCACACTAAAGGAGACTTGAACTAGACTGCACACTAAAGGAGTCTTGAACTAGACTGCTCACTAAAGGAGTCTTGAACTAGACTGCACACTAAAGGAGACTTGAACTAGACTGCACACTAAAGGAGTCTTGAACTAGACTGCTCACTAAAGGAGACTTGAACTAGACTGCACACTAAAGCAGACTTGAACTAGACTGCACACTAAAGGAGTCTTGAACTAGACTGCACACTAAAGGAGACTTGAACTAGACTGCACACTAAAGGAGACTTGAACTAGACTGCACACTAAAGGAGTGTTGAACTAGACTGCACACTAAAAGAGACTTGAACTAGACTGCACACTAAAGGAGACTTGAACTAGACTGCACACTAAAAGAGACTTGAACTAGACTGTTCACTAAATGAGATGGACTGTGAGCTGAGGAGGCTCCAAAAAAAAAAAAAAAAGGAGATCAAACAGCTGGATAAAACTGATCTCAGTATGTGAACTTATTTAACCAAGTAACACTTTAGTATTAATATTTATTAATGCAAATTTGTCTTGCTCTCTTTCTCCCTCCCATCCCACAAAACCAATAAAACAGTTTGAGACCTATCTGCAGTTTCAATGTGCTTTTATTAAGTGTAATATTGTATGGTGATTGCATCTACATCTGCACCAGCTGAGTGGTCAAGTGTGATCGGGTCAGTTTCATCGGGGAGAAGCCGGTTTTGTGGTGTTTCTCGCTCCTTTCTACTGGTGGCTATATTGTGCAGAATGGCACATGCAGCCACTATCTGTGATGCCCGCTCTGGTGACTCTGAAGCGCCGAACACAGTTGAAATGTACCTTTAGGAGGCCAAAGGTCATCTCTATCTTCACTCTGGTTTAACTGAGGGCCACATTGAAGCGGTGCTGTGGCCCTGTCTGAGGTCAGGGGGTTATTGTGTAGGTTTTTCTATCTCAGTTCAAATTAAGTGTTTTGTACTGTACCAAATTTAACTTGCTTTCCTCAAAGCGCTGAAACAACAAAGACTCACGGAAAATTCGTGAGTCAAGCACTGGAGCCAGGCCATTTGGCATCCAAACTTGTGATCATACGTTTAAGACCACCACAAGTCGTCTGTAGATGAAATGTTTAGTAGATCATTGTTATATCTGGTAAGTAACCCAGTCAACACATTGATCTCACAGTGATCTCTCCATATGACCACAATGTGAGTTCACAGTGAGCTAAAAGTGTAACCTCACAGCGCACTCGCTGTGTGCTCATTTTATGGCCACAATATGAGGTCACCCCAGCTATAAATGTTATTGGATTTGAACATTTTAGTTGAAAATGAAAATTAGGTTGACGTCTAAACA
Source organism: Rutilus rutilus (assembly GCF_951802725.1). NCBI lineage: Eukaryota > Metazoa > Chordata > Actinopteri > Cypriniformes > Leuciscidae > Rutilus > Rutilus rutilus. The sequence goes on along the minus strand of NC_140210.1, from coordinate 45,317,242 downwards.
TTTGATGTCAGGCTCCAACTTCACTAAACAACTCCACAAACAGCATTACCAGCTTCACTTATTACTAACCAGACTGACTTTATTTCTGTCAGATGTCTACAAAAGTTTTTATTGAGAATTAACAGGTGTTTAACTCTAATGTGTTTCATTTGAAGTCACCATAACAGTGATTAGTGTTTCCATTAGTTGGGCTCTTAACTCTTATTATATCTTTTGTTTTTTTTGGCTGCTGTGACAGTGTGTTTGTCAAACACATTTGCAGCAGCAAAGAAAGCTAAAGTGAAACGAGATCAGGTGATGATGGTTACCTGTTGATGGTTTTATAATCATCATGAAATAGACTGCTTCACTGAGGTAATTTGAATCTAACAACTGTGTTGTACCAATAATATATTCTCATCACAAACCCTGTGTTACTGCAGCGTGAGGTCCAACAATATTATAACAATCAGTTAGAAGATTTAAACAAACATGAACATGAAAAATGAATCCACCGTGACACACAGAGATATCAAAAATCAGCACATGAATCTCAACAAGGGTGACAATATATATTTTTTAGATAAACAGATTAATTCATAACATCACTGAAAAGCTACTAAATGTCACAAAAAAAAACAACAGCAAAAAATAAAAGCACATATTTAGAATTAAAATAATAGGACAATTCAGCTGCATAATTTATTCATGTTGCAATGCATGCTGGGAGTTTTGTACAATGATGGTACCCAGCATGCATTGCAGCAAGGTACTTTAGATTGTCACCATTGTTGAGATTCATACGTTGATTATTGATGTCTGTGTTTGTTATCGGACAGTAATTTTTCGTGCTCATGTTTGTTAAAATCTTCTAATTGATTGTTATAATATTGCTGGAACTCAACTGCAGTAACACAGGGTTTGTAATGAGAATATATTATTGGTACAACACAATTGTTAGATTCAAATTACCTCAGTGAAACAGGTTACTTCATGATGATTATAAAACCATAAACAGGTAACCATCATCACCTCTCGTTTCACTTTAACTTTCTTTGCTGCTGCAAATGTGTTTGACAAACACACTGTCACAGCGGCCAAAAAAGATATAATACGAGTTAAGAGCCCAATTAATGGAAACACTATTCACTGTTATGGTGACTTCAAATGAAACACATTAGAGTTAAACACCTGTTAATTCTCAATAAAAACTTTTGTAGGCGTCTGACAGAAATAAAGTCAGTCTGGTTAGTAATAAGTGAAGCTGGTAATGCTGTTTGTGGAGTTGTTTAATGAAGTTGGAGCCTGACATCAAATGTTTAGACGTCAACCTAATTTTCATTTTCAACTAAAATGTTCAAATCCAATAACATTTATAGCTGGGGTGACCTCATATTGTGGCCATAAAATGAGCACACAGCGAGTGCGCTGTGAGGTTACACTTTTAGCTCACTGTGAACTCACATTGTGGTCATATGGAGAGATCACTGTGAGATCAACGTGTTGACTGGGTGGGCAGCTAAGGGTCTCTCTACTCTAAACGACCTGTATGAAAACCAAGTCTTCTCCTCTTTCTCTTCTTTATCAGCTAAATTTAACCTTCCTAATAGTCATCTTTTTCGTTTTTTTCAAGTGAGGCACTTTATTAAATAATTATTTCCCTAATTTCCCAATCGTCCGTCCGAATCAGAAATTGATTAAAATTCTCACCTTTGACCCTGGTCAAAGACGACTGATTTTAACCATTTATGGTAGAATATCTCCTTAACCCCTTCTCCGATTGACTCCCTTTAAGCAGGATTTGGGCATTGACATTTCCGAGGACCAGTGGAAAAACATTCTCAGTTTAGTTCACTCTTCGTCTATTTGTGCTAGACATACCCTAATACAATGTAAAGTGCTTCACAGAGCCCATTTCACTAATGCCAGACTGGCTAAATTGTTTCCTAACAGAAGTGATGCCTGTTACAGATGCAGACAATCTCCAGCCGATCATCTTCACATGTTCTGGTCATGCCTGGTGCTATGAGACTACTGGTCCGACATTTTCAGAACTCTCAGGCCCTCAATGCCACCATTGTCCCCAATTCCTTGACTGTCCTGTTCGGACTTTCCCCAATCACATGTATACCAGCTACAGCGCACTGCGTCATTGCCTTTACTACTTTTGCTGGCCAGGCGTGCCATCATCTTTAAATGGAAGCATGCTTCTCCTCCATCACATGATGACTGGATAAGAGAGGTATTGCAATGCATCCACCTTGAAAAAACTAGACATTCTATATTACTGTGTTGAACTGTTCTGCTGATTTTTCCATCTTTTTTTTCTTTTTCAGACACCTTGTTTTATTTTACATCTGTTGTAATACATCCTTTATATGTCTGCAGAAAACGTAATAGAAAAAATACTTCTGCACTTCTGCATGTGACAGAATTGACTGTTCGCAAAGACCCGCCCCCTTCAGTTACCGTTGCTATGTCCGACAAGCCTCACGCCTGTGAAAAATAAATCGCGGAGCAAAGAGGAAACTGACACCACGCCGACAGACAGGACAGAGCAGGAAAGTTGAGCAGGTCTCAACTTCCAAATTTGGTCATTTTTTGTAAGAAATTTAAACAAATACCGTTTTATGGCTTTTATGTGTCGTGACAGATCGCTGTAGAGCCTCAGTTAAAGCTGCGAGTGAAATGATCATCTCTTCCTTCTAGTTAATTTATAGCATAAAATAAATATGAATGATCAGAAGGAATGTTGTTTCAACCGCAGAAAAACATCAGTACACAACGTTTTTAATGTTTAAATCCACCGACGTTAATCTGCTAACTCTCCTGACTGCTTTGTCGGACAAAAATGGCGGATGGTGGATTATGTTGCTGCTCTGGTAGTTGGAACTACTGGTCCTCCAGGACTCGAGTTAAAGAGTCCTAATGCAAAGTTAATTTAATATGATAAAAAATGAACCAGGTCGTAGTTAAATAGCTTTATACTGTATGTGTGTGTTTGTATGTTTCTGTGGTCTATTTCTGAGAGTTCAGTAGTTTTACCTGTGACGTCAAGCTGAGCTCCAGGAACCCCCGTCCATTTTCCCTCCACTTTATCTGTAGTAAATCTGCAGTAGTAGATGTGTTTATCAGCTTCTGTTACATTCATCAAAGTGATGCTGGAAGTGTCTTTATCTTCACTGTCACACTGAACTCTTCCTTTTTTTTCTGGATCTGAACACAGATCAGGTAATTCTACAACACCTACAGTAGGTTTGGTCCAGAAAACTGTTCTGATCTCATGATTATCAGGATATTTTACAGTACAGGATATTTTGACTGTTGATCCCTTTAATGCACAAACATATGAAGGGCTGTAATTCACTCCCCAATCCTGCTGACCATCAGCCGCTGAAACACAAAAATGAGGGAAATAATTAAAGAGCACACCAAAGATTTCATTTTTAAACTACACAGCAAAATCCCCAGTGTTAAATTAACACTCCTCAGTGTTTATATGTGTCCACACTACAGGGTGTTAAAAATTAACACCGAAGCAGTGTTGAAGTTAATGAGATAATTAAGTTAACACTGAAGCAGTGTTGAAGTTAATGAGATAATTAAGTGATTAATTAAGTGATGATTGGCCATTAGTGGTGACACCTGATGATAACAAGCAGACTCACTGACAGAAAGAGAAAAAACAATAACAGAAAAAAGAGAAACACAAGAACTACTGACTTCGAGTCATTACACATTGTTGCACTTATTACCAGTTTGACTTTATTTCTGTCATACATCGACAAAAGTTCTTGAGAGTCAACAGAAGTTTAGACGGTAATGTTTTATGGAATTTTTCTTTTCAAGTTACCATTATGGTGATCAGTGTTTGCTTTAGTTGGGCTCTTGACCCTTTTCATTTTTTAATATATGTTTTTCTTTGGTTGCTACAACTCTGTGTTTATAAGGCACATTTGTTACTGCAAGAGAAAACATGACCTGCTCACAATATGTTTTGATGATAATGACATTATCATCATGTAGTGACCTGATTCACTGATGTCATTCAGACTCTAAATTTTTGACTATATGCTTGATGTCTCGTTTTAGTATTGGTGATTATAGCTGTGAGATTCTATAGTTTGAGATCCAACAGCAATATCAAACATTTTGAAAATACTTTGAGCAAAGAAGTTATTGTGTTTAAACACACAGACATCAAGAATCAGCATATGAATCTCAACAATGGTGACAATAAACAAACTAGTGACAAACAGATCAACTCTGAACATCACAAAACAAGCTACTAAAGTCAGAACAAAACAATAGCAAAATAAAAGCAAACAGAAAAAAACAATGAAAATTACAGGACAATTCAGCTGCATAATTTTTTCATGCTGCAATGCATGATGTCAGCCATTGATGCGTTCTGATTGGTGGCTCCCATCATGCACTGCAACATTAAGCATTTGTTTGATTGTAACCATTGTTGAGATTCATATGTAGATTCTTGATGTCTGTGTGTGACTTTAAATCCTTCAGATCTTTAAAACATTGCTGGAAGTAACTACTGTAGTGAAAAATTAATAAAACAATTAGATAATCAGTTTATAATGCTGGGTGACATCATTGAATCAGGTCACTAGTAATTTCATTGAAACATAACCAGGGCTGAATTTCCAAAAGCATCTTAAACTTAACTTGATTGCAGACCAACTGCAACAAATGGTCTATACAATCAAATTAGGCTTGCAATGTTTTCAGGAAACACAGCCCAAGTCATAGTTTCTCTTGCCACAACACATATACTCTATAAACACAGAGTTGGAGCAGCCAGAGAAATCTTACTGTTAAATAATAAAGTGTCAAGAGCCCAACTAAAGCAAACACTGGTCACCATAATGGTGACATGAAATGAAACATTCCATAAAACATTACCATCTAAACTTCTGTTAAATCTGAATAAGACTGTGTGTAGATGTATGACAGAAATAAAGTCAAACTGGTAAAATAATAAGTGCAATAATGGCTCGAAGTCAGTAGTTCTTGTGTTTCTCTTTTCTGTTCTTGTTTCTCTTTCCTTCAGTGAGTCTGCTTGTTATCATCAGGTGTCACCACTAATGGCCAATCATCACTTAATTAATCACTTAATTATCGCATTAACTTCAACACTGCTTCAGTGTTAACTTAATTATCTCATTAACTTCAACACTGCTTCAGTGTTAATTTTTAACACCCTGTAGTGTGGACACATATAAACACTGAGGAGTGTTAATTTAACACTGGGGATTTTGCTGTGTACAGTAGCTTTATATATTCTCCCAAATGAAATTCAGAAATTCCAAGTGTGTGAAATATTTCACTAATATTAATGAATCAGTTTGCACTCACATCCAACAGTGAGATGAACAGGAGGAGAGATCAGATGTTCATGTCCTGTAACGGCACATCTGTAGTTTCCTGCATCATGACTGGTGACTGACTGCAGATGAAGCTGATTCACTGTTCCTTCAGTGAATATCTCTTTTTTTCTGTACCAGATGAATGTTGTTTGTTCAGGCAGAGAGCAGCTGCTTTTACATGTCAGAGTGACTGAATCTCCCTCTTTCACTCTCTGCTGTGTCTCCACCTGCAGGTCTGACACAACAACATCAACAACAACAACAGAAGATTCACTGTCAGCTTAAAGTGAGAGTTCACACAAAAATATTTTTCATTATTTATGGTTTTGTTTTAAAGCTTCATGAACGTGTTTCTTTCTTTTATTTTCAGCACAAAGGGAAAGAATGTGTTAATACTGTTCCATCATTAATGAATAACTACACAGGAACAGATTACACAACACTGACGGTGGACTTGCGCTCAGGAGTAGAGCGGATCAATTACGAAAATTTTATTTGAACAAAGTCCTGTTTGCGTTTGTTTATTAAGCCTACTAGCAGTTCAATTTACTTTTATTTGTATAGCATTTTCCACAATACATATCGATTCAAAGCAGTTTCAATGACACAATCACTGTATCTGAAATCTACCCATATAGCAACATTTTGACGTCCCAGATCCGGCACACATCTGGCACACATGGAAAGATGATCTGGCCCACATGCAGCGTAGAACACTCTCTTGAACAATCTCTTCTTTCCTTCAGTGATTCTGCTTGTTAACAGGCTTATTAAGGCTGAGATGACTCCATATTTAAAGGTCCCGTTTTTCCTGTGGTTTTGAAGCTTTGATTGTGTTTACAGTGTGCAATATAACATGTGTTCATGTTTCGCGTGTAAGAAAACACAGTATTTTTCACACAATTTACTTATCTGTAGAACGCTGTTTTCACTGTCCTAAGAACGGGCTGATGACTTCCTTGTTCTATGAAGTCCCTCCTTCAGAAATACGTAACGAGTTCTGATCGTGCCAGCGGTTCCTGTGTTGTGATTCGACAGCAGCTTAGCGCACGTTGCCTGGAAAGGTCACGCCCAAGGGGCAACATTCTCATCTGAAAAATGAAACCTACCCGGAAGTGCGAAAAACTGCAATACATCGAAAATCCGCTAGGGGAAGGTCCCAAAAGGGAGCAAATGTCCATAGCCCCCATGTTAAAATGTCCGTTTTCACAGCATAAATTCATGTTTTTACAGGTTGGTCCCATGGACTTTTATTGTATTTTTCGATAGGTTCCGAGTGCCTGACAATGGCGAGGGTAGTGAATTTTTTTCTAACTCGTTAGTTTAGATAGTATTTAGATATAAAATGTATGACAAATAAGGGTGTGGTTAACTTTGATTGACAGTTTGATTGACAGCTTAGGCTGCGCCAACTGGAGAATGACAACATAAGAAGCGCCATTTTTTAACACATTTGAAATATAATACTACTGTTTCTGTATCATGAAATGTAGTTTTAAGAGTTTTTCAGGCGAGAATGTAGTTGTTTAAAGCTCAAATCTGTGGTTTATTTAAAGATTTATGAAAATTTTATCCAGTTGTGAGATCCAGCGATGATGACCGGGCGCTCGGCGCATGTACCCCGCCTGCAACAGCTTTTCCTCGGCTAGTCTCTGTAGTGGTTAAACATGAGGTATAATTCGTCTTGTGTAACGTTATACACTGTTAACCCTTGCTGTAAAAAAAGGCCAGATTCTGACAATATCATACCATTTTCCATTAAAACAGTAATATACCGTAGAAAATAAAAATAGCCTACAGGAATATACTGTGAATGAACAGTGCTCAAAATCGACACTCAGAGGCTGTTTTCCCAATCACACCCTATACCCTCATTCACTATTCCCTACATTAGTTCACTAATATAGTCCACTTGAATGAAAAGAAGTGAGTGAATTGAGAAACTGATGAACACCTGATAAGCAGAATCACTGAAGGACAGAGAAACAAGAACAGAAAAAAGAGAAACACAAGAACTACAACTGACTTCCAGCAACACTGAGTGTGAAACCAGTTTACGATTATTTTTTTTATACATGTACAAAAGTTTTTGTTGAGAATTAACAGAGATTTATTTAATAATAAAGTTTGTTGTCACCATGATGGAGATCAGTATTTGCTTTAGTTGGTCTCTTGTCCCTTGTCTTTTTACCATTCATCTCTCTCTGACTGCTGTAACAGTGAGTTTATAAAACACATTTGTTATGGCAAGAAAGAGCCAAGAGGAAGATCATCAGGTGTTTTAGGCATTTGTGATGATGTCACAATTATTGTGGACATGTCTGATTCTTTGATCTTTCCTGTATATATTCTTTGAATTGTTGGGTATTTCATATTTAGCATATATCTGTGAATCTACAACATGAAATCAATATTTCTGTAATCAATGAAGAATATCGTAATCATATAGTGCTGTAAAACATTTTTAACTCCTGCTTTACTCAGACACACACACACACACATCAACAATCAGCACATGAATCTCAACAATGGTGACAATCAAAAGTTTCATGACGCAATGCATGCTGGGCTCCAGGATAGTATAAAACTCCAGGCATGCACTGCTGCATGAAAAAAAAAATAATCATATTGCCACCATTGTTGAGATTCATGTGCTAATTTGTGATATCTCTGTGTTTCTGAAAGAAAGTGTAGCTCTGTTTTGTTTGTTTATACATGATCTGTTAAAAAAAAGAGTCATTGTAATGTATTGCTGGGGTTTCACAGTGGTGGTAATGTAACACTTTTGATTGAGGCTTAAACTCCTTAGTGAATGAACAGGCTATATGATGATTTTGTCATCATAATCAACATAACCGCAATCATTCACTAACTCTGTGTGTGCACAAGTGTGACGTGCACAAAAACAGCTCAAGCAGCAAAAGAAACACTAATGTTTTAGCATCAGCATCCCAACTAAAGCAAGCACTGATCTCTATAACGGTAACTTCAAACCAAACATTTTCAATAAAACATCTCAATAACAACTTCTGTAGATGTATGACAGAAATAAAGTCATACTGGTTAATAATAAGTGTAATAATGTGTAATGGCTGGAAGTCAGTTGTAGTTCTTGTGTTTCTCTATTTTCTGTTCTTGTGTTTCTCTTTTCTTCAGTGATTCTGCTTATTAACAGCAGGTGTTCATCACTAATGCTCAACAATCACTTACATATTCCCTTAATTATCTCACTAAAACACTGTCTCAATGTTACTTTTACTCTTTGTAGTGTGGATTTTCCTGTGGGGTTGAAAGGGTTAACAGTGTAAGATAAAAAGACACACCCACAAACTGTATTTTAACAGTAATAAACTGTAAGTTATAAAACAGGTTTATACTGGCAACACTGTTGCCAGTAGTTTACTGTAAAATCTTGTTTTTTGGGTCACCATTGTGCAGAAGAGTAGAGCCTGTGCTTCAGTCCAGGAGAAGATCTACACACATTGATGATTTGCTGTATGTTGCTTTATTTAACAGACAGTGACTGTGTAATTGCTGGTCCAGTGGAAATCTCTTTATTTACCAAAGTTTCTTTGTGGTTTCAAATTAAAGAAGTTCACAGAAATACTTTGCTCACGTTGTTAATGATTTATAAATTCTAGTTAATACATTTAAATGACAGTTGGTCAATTTAAGGCAGTCGGTTTCTGCAAGTGTAATTAGTTAACTAATTAGTTAACTAACTGCCAGTATTTTACTGTAAAAAAAACGGTAAGGTCTAACAGTGTATCTAACGGGCGATTTTTGGTTTTGTGAATCTATAACTTGTTCCCTGGGCAATTGTTTTGACTGTGGGGAAGTTTCATAACTTTATAAGCTATTTAACTTTACCGTTGTATGGTTAGACTAGAGTGCTGACTTTGTATGTTTGACTGAATTGTTTGCTTTATTTGTATAGCTTCATATACCTTTTACTTATACTTTTATAATGGCTAATATTGATAAAACTGAAATTTAACAAAAAGAGACTGGGTTGAGTTTTGTCATTTTAAATTTTAATACAACGAAGATGATCTATAATGTTGTTTACTGCAAAATCTGTTGTTTAGTACAAATGCACATATTGCCTGGACCATATTAAAATGTTTAATATTTTTATATTATATTTAAAACGAAAAGAGGCAGGTTTGTGTTTTATATTTTGTTTTTTTATAAATAGGCAAACGTTATGTGCAGTGAATATAATCAATACGCGTTGCCTGAACCACATTTGTGTGGCTATAATGTTTAAGATTTCTTTAAATGAAAACGAAAAGAGTTAGTATGGTGTTTTATAACATATTTCGTTGCCTAAAATATACTCAAAGATGACCGGAGTAGCACAGCGAGCTGAGTGACGCGCGCTGTGTCAGAAGGTGGGCGGGGTTAGGATTTCCCAAGATTTTCCAAGATGGCGCCGCCCATACCCCCCGTAAACGGCTTCAAAACCGTTCTTCAGAAAGTCTATGGGTGACGTCACAGACGCTTTGTCCATCTTTTTTACAGTCTATGGTCACGCCTCTTACCATAACGTGGAGATGCATGCGATCAGTGTTATTATATGAAAATAACAGCGTCTCAACGACATGGCGACAAACACACTCTACAAACGCAACTCTTCCTCTTCTCCGTGGGAGCGCAACAAGACCACGCCCCCTTTTTTGTGTATTCCTGTGGGCGGAGGTTAGTCAAAAAACTGTTCTAGTAACGTCATTAATGAAGGAAGTACACAGTAAATTCCACAGTGTTAAATCAACACTGCTCAGAGCAAATATGGTCCCACTCTACAGAGTGTTAAAGTAACACTAAAGCGGTGTTAAAGTTAATGAGATAATTAAGTGATTAATTTAGTGATGATTGAGCATTATTGAAGACACCTGCAGTTAACAAGCAGAATCACTGAAGGAGAAAATCATAAATTGTAAGTTACCATTATGGTGATGGGTGTTTGCTTTAGTTGGGCTTTTGACCCTTATATATTTACTTTAGAGTTAGTTAGGCTCTTGTATCTGAGTTATAACTGACAGATGAACAAAGAAAAAAAAGTGATCTGATGGTGTTGGTTATATTATGACATTCATCATTTGAACTTGATCACTGAACTCATTATGATCCTTATTTCTGACTTCGATTTATGTTGTTGGTTACAAAATAACTGTGAATCTGCATAAATATCCAGAATTTTTTATATAATATAAAGGATTTCTTAAAAGTTGTTTAAAACAAAAAAAACCTTTCCTTTAGGCACACACAGACATCAAGATTCAGTCTATGCATCTCAACAATGGTGACGAGCAGAATATTCAATTAGGAAAAGTAAATTACATAGACAATTCAGATCATAATTTATTCATACCGCAATGCATGATGGGAGCCATTAATGAGTTGTGATTGGTGGCAGCCATTGCAACATGCTTTATTATTGTCACCATTGTTGAGATTCACAGGCTGATTATTGATGTCTGTGTTTCTAAATAAATTAATTTGAAAGTGTTTTGACCAGAACAATGTTTATGAAATATTTTGGATTATTATTAAAGTATTGATAATCATATGCTGTTAAAATCACAAAGCTGCTGTTAACAAGTTAAATCAAACTATCTCAATAAGTTTCATTTTTCAGATCACAGCATGATTATGTCAAAACATAACCAACACTATCAGTTCACACTTTTCTTTGTTCATTTGACTGTTATAAATCAATAACAGCAGACAACCAACAGTAAAATTTAAAGTAAACATATAAGGGTCAAGAGCCCAACTAAAGCAAACACCCATCACCTTAATGGTAACTTACAATTTATGATTTTCTCCTTCAGTGATTCTGCTTGTTAATATCAGGTGTCTTCAATAATAGTCAATCATCACTCAATTAATCACTTAATTATCTCATTAACTTTAACACCGCTTTAGTGTTACTTTAACACTCTGTAGAGTGGGACCATATTTGCTCTGAGCAGTGCTGATTTAACACTGGGGAATTTACTGTGTAGAGGGATGTAGTCCAAACTGCTGTATGCTTTGAAAGGGGACTTCTGTTAAATAAAATATTTCGCTTGGCATTGAACTTTGAGCTTTATAATTTTACAGCAGTGGTGATTTCTTTAAGACTACAAGGGAAGCTCGGCTTCCCCTATAATGTAAAACAATTAATGGTCAAATATGTACTATTGTGTTAACATTTTATTGTTAAAATGTTAACACATCTGTTCATCTCAAAGACGAGTTCGTTCAGAATCAGTTACATGCAGGTCGGCTGACTCGATTTCCTTCTCATACATTCCCGTAGTGGCACAGTGCATTTCCCTGTTGAAGCCCAGCGTCCATTGACTTTAGTGGGGCTGCTTTGAACAGTTTTTTTCAATGCTTCAAAACTAGACGGTCATTGGATAAATGCTGCGATTATGTCCCGCCCACGGACGCTCAGCGTCTCTGGGGGTGAATGAGGAGTGGGCTGGCCTGGACTCCAGGCTTCTGCGTGATGATTGGAGGGTCTGTCGAAAGGCTGCATCTCCTTTTGATTGACAGCGATTTCATACAATAAAAAGTCACTGACGCTGAAGCTATTCGAGCTCAGTCCCATCGCGGATTTTGCAAGTGAAGTCGAAAGACAAACTGCTGCAAACTATTTCTTGGTATTTGCTTGTCGAAATTGCTAGCCAATTTTCATAATAGGCCTACATTTCACACAATTATACATTTATACCTTTATTATATTATTACTTATTATATTTTTTATATTATTATTAGTAATAATTAAAGGTGCTGTATGTAACTTTTGGTAACACTTTACTTGAAGGGGTGTGCATAAGACTGACATGACACCTTCATAATCATGACATGGCAGATGTCATAAATATGAAGGAGGTCTTATGCATGTTTATGACAACTGTCATTAAGTGTCATTCGCTCAATTATGACATTTTTTATGCAAATATGACATTGTTTGAGATGTCTTTGTTATGACAACTTGACATAAACCAATACATCATAACCTGTCAGTGTCTTTGTCATGACAACTTGACATTACCAAGACAACATAAATTGTCATAAATATGTCATAAACATGACACAGCAGATTAACTATCAAACTTAAGAAACCACTTAGCTTTATGGGTTAACATTTCATTAAACTGTCAGGTGGTTGGTTTTGACATTGGCTGTCATGAAGCCATTATAACTGTGTCATGAATGTTTTTCTTGACCTCAACTACAGTGGTACAAATTGAATTTGTCATTAAAATGTTATAATGGCTTCATGACAGCCAATGTCAAAACCAACCACATGACAGTTTAATGAAATGTTAACCCATAAAGCTAAGTAGTTTCTTAAGTTTGATAATTAATCTGCTGTGTCATGTTTATGACATATTTATGACAGGTTGTGTTGTCTTAGTAAAGTCAAGTTGTCATAACAAAGACATCTCACACAATGTCATATTTGCATTAAAAATGTCATAATTGAGCGAATGACACTTAATGACATTTGTCATAAACATGCATAAAACCTCCTTCATATTCATAACATGTGTCATGTCATGATTATGATGGTGTCATGTCAGTCTTATGCACACCCCTTCAAGTAAAGTGTTACCTAACTTTTCTACTAAAATGAATCCTTTTTTTATTGCCTGTGTGTGAAGGGGTTGTAATCTCACATTAAAATGATCCACTTTGCGGGTTTTGCTATTACCTCGGAAAGCAAGTATTCTTATTTTTATGTGAAGGTGCCGGGTCGGATTTACCGCGAAATCCAGTGACGTGACCTGCACGCACGCTCCGAAGCCTCTCGCCTCGTCTAGCCTACTGACTTTGCACTCAACAGCTACGACACTGCAACTTATGACATGGACTTATGACTTATTATGCAACTTATGACATGTCTGATAACACTAAGAAACGACCTGCTCCCAGAACAACACAGATGGAGAAATGCTTTTCGCACCAATATTGCAGTTCCACAAGGTTGGTGGTTATGAATGCCAAAACATCTGACAACATTCAATGCTTTTTTTGTGATAATTTCATCATCAACCATAAGCTGAAAACAGCTGATCTTACTTATTATTGGCTTTCTCTACCACAACATTTGTGTTTTACAAACACACAGTTAAAGCAGTCAAATAAAAGTTAAAGTAAAAGGAACGGGGACCAAGAGCCCAACTAAAGCAAACACTGATCACCACAATGGTGACACTTCAAATGAAACAAATATCAACATCTAAACCTCTGTTTATTCTCACTAAGATCATCTGACAGCAATAGTCAAATTATGTCTAAATAAAACAATAAATGATGTTGAAATATGTCCACAATGGCCACATCTGAACTAGTTTTAACCTTGTACGAAGGTTCGATGAACGTCTATATCGGACGTGCAGAACACGTCAAAAAAAGACGTCATAACAACTTTCATTCTAGACCCTCAGTGGACGTCTTTTCAACGTCCGATTTTGTGACAAAGACATTGAAAAGACGTCTTTTGGACATCATTTTGCTTAGTGGGATGTGGCATTCCCAGCGGGCACCTTGATGTCAAAATTACGTCAAGAAATAGGTCAAAAATGAAAGTCAAATTGACGTCAAAGTGTTGATGTCAATTTGATGTCAAGATTTGACCTCTGCTGATGTCATTTTGCCAAACAAAAAGGTGAAACGCATGGCCGTACACTTATTACCAGCTTCACTTAAAACTAACCAGATTTACTTTATTTAATTTCCGGTTTAAATAAATATAATATTTAAATAGTTTAAAATATATTAAACATATTTTGATGACACCATGATGGTGGTTAGCGTTTGCTTTAGTTGTGCTCTTGGCCCTTAACACTTTAATATAAAATTTTCTCTGGCTGCTATAACTGTGTGTTTATAAAGCACAACTGTTGCAGCTAAAAAAGCCATGAGATCAGGAGATGTTGGTGGTTTATTGAAGATGATGACAATATCATCATGTAATTGCCTGAATCGCTGATCTTATTCAGCGTCTAATCTTTGGTTATATAGGACTTGTGATTTTAATGTTGTATTATAATAGAAGCCATTTAATTTAACAGCATGAGAATGTTTTTTTTTTATTAATAAAGGATTTTAAAAACATTTAATGCATTAAACTTAACATTATTACTTAGCTATCAAGAATCAGTGTATGACTCTCAACAATGGTGACAATCAATGAAATGCTTCATGCTGCAGTGCATGCTGGGTACCACCAATCAAAACTCACCCATATCTCCCAGCATGCATTGCAGCTTTAATAAATTATGCAGCTGGAGTTGATCTGATTATCTGGATATTTTGTTCGATTGTCACCATTGTTGAGATTCATACGCTGTTTCTTGATGTCTGTGTGCGTCTAATAAATGTCATAGATGACGGTTTTGTGCACTAAATAGTTTTTAAAAACCAAGTACATTATTTGATAAACAACACTGCTAGATATGCTGTAGAATCAAATTACTTCTGGTTTGAATAAAACCGCTTTTAAACCACAAGTCCTATATAATCAAAGCATTAGACACTGAACATGATCAGGGATTCAGGCAATTACATGATGATATCATCAATAAACAGCCAACATCTCCTGATCTCAGTTTCTGATGGCTTTTTTAGCTACAACAATTGTGCTTTATAAACACACAGTTATAGCAGCCAGAGAAAATTTTATATTAAAGAGTCAAGGGTCAAGAGAACAACTAAAGCAAACGCTAACCACCATCATGGTGTCATCAAAATATGTTTAATATATTTTAAACTATTTAAATATTATATTTATTTAAACCGGAAATTAAATAAAGTAAATCTGGTTAGTTTTAAGTGAAGCTGGTAATAAGTGTACGGCCATGCATTTCACCTTTTTGTTTGGCAAAATGACATCAGCAGAGGTCAAATCTTGACATCAAATTGACATCAACACTTTGACGTCAATTTGACTTTCATTTTTGACCTATTTCTTGACCTAATTTTGACATCAATTTGATGTCAAATTATTTATCACGTAGTCCTGAGGAATATCAGACGACGCTGTTGACATAATTTCTGCGATTATCATGAGAACAGCTTTTAATATCTCACATAATTATCAGGACATAAATAAGCCTAACGTAGAGGTTGTAAATAGTATGAATGAGCACAATTTGCAAACTATTATGATAAATTGCAATAATCATGTCTAATGTCTAAACATCATAATGGCCAATTAGGGCTGGGCGATTTAAATCGCGATATTGTTATGCGCATCTCATCAGTAATGCCGGTTCCTTGATTAGTAGTAAATCGCCATCACCTGCTTTCAGATGGAGCGGCATTTACTACAAAGAGCCGTAGTTAACTGACAAGCTGAGCCAAATCACATCAATATCGCGGACGTATCGCCAACGATATTTAATGCGATATGGCTCAGCTTGTCAGTTAACTACGGCTCTTTGTATACAGCAAAATCTCCAGTGTTAAATTAACACTCCTGGGAGTGTATGAGTCCACACTCAAGAGTGTTTACGTTAATGAGATAACTAAGTGATTAATTTAGTGATGATTGAGCATTATTGAAGACACCTGATGTTAACAAGTAGAATCGCTGAAGGAGAAAATCGCAAATTGTAAGTTACCATTATTGTGATGGGTAGTTGCTTTAGTTGGGCTCTGACCCTTTCATGTGAACTTTAGATTTTGTTTTGCGGTTGTATCTGAGTCAAAACTGCCAGTTGAACAAAGAAAAAAAAGTGATCTTTGTTGGTTATATTATGACAATCATCATTTGAACTTGATCACTGAACTCATTAAGATCTTTCTTTTTGACTTCGATTTATGTTGTTGGTTACAGCATAACTGTGAATCTGAATAAATGGCCAGAATTTTTGATATAAAGGATTTCTTGAAACTTGTTTAAAACAAAAAAAATAATTCTTTTAGGCACACACAGATGTCAAGATTCAGTCTATGCATCTCAACAATGGTGAGGAGCAGAATATTCAATGAGGAAAAGTAAATTACATAGACAATTCAGATCATAATTTATTCATACCGCAATGCATGATGGGAGCCATTAATGAGTTGTGATTGGTGGCAGCCACTGCAACATGCTTTATTATTGTCACCACCATTGTTGAGATTCACAGGCTGATTATTGATGTCTGAACGTCTCTTTGATTAGAGCAATGTTTATTAAATATTTTGAATTATAAGTTATATTATAAGTACTGATAATCATAGGCTGAAGAATCACAAAACTGCTGCTAACAAGTTAAACCAAACTATCTTAATATGTTTCACTTTTCAGATCACAGTACGATTATGTCAAAACATAACCAACACTATAAGATAACATTTTACTTTGTTCATTTAACTGTTATAAATCAATAACAGCAGACAAACAACAGTAAATATTAGAGTAAATGTATAATGGTTTAGAGCCCAACTAAAGCAAACACCCATCACCTTAATGGTAACTTACAATTTGTGCTTTTCTTCTTCAGTGATTCTGCTTGTTAAAGAGCACCTATTATGGCATTTTAAATGTTCCTAATATTGTTTTAGAAGTCCCCAACAACAGTTTTGCATGCATGCAATGACAAAAAAGACTTTAGTTTTCTTATAATATGCATTTATTTTTACCTGTTTTGACCGCGATTCTCAAATGATTCGTTTAGTGAATCACTTTTCAAAACCCCGCCTTTACGTGACGCTATCTGCGGTGATTGGTCCGATGATGTTAGCAGTGTTTACAGAGATAATACTTATTGTTTAACACGGAGTACAATCTGGCGCGGATTAATGCACAGGCTTGCATAGGCTGCAGCCTAGGGGCCCCACGTGTGCAGGGGCCTCTGATTGGCCAGAATTTTTTTTTTTTTTTTTTTTTTTTACTTAAGCGCGAACCAGGCACGCGCCAGGATTCCAGTTTTGGATGGGCCAGACCAATTGTGGGTGAGCCTTAAATTAAAAACGCTAAATTAAAAACGTTATCCAATCACTGTTTAACCTAATAAAAATTACTGACTAATATGGCCTACTGTTATATTATCTGTGCGTATACATAATACAGCTTGATGCTCTTTAAATATTTTGTTGCATTGTAAAAAGTTTCGGTGCATAGGACGGACCTATCCGCGATCTCTCTCCATGGTTCTGACCAAAGAAGAGCGCTTTGGAATCTCCATTACGCGTCATAGGCATCATACCTGGGCTGCGTTTCCCGATAACGTTGTCTCTTAGCGCGCTACGAAGACTCTTAAGGTATAACTTAACTAAAGGTATACTACCACTAAAGGTATGCCATTACTAGGCGTCTTCAGGGCTATCATCCACTCGCGAGGCAGAGGCGCTGAGAGCAGAGGCGCTGGCGCCCTTCTAGCAACGGCGCTGGTCATCCTGGGGTGGCAGAGACGAAGATGTGCTAGGTGATGTGGATCTCAGCTCTCTTCATCTCCTGGTTGCAGCGATGACTCCGAGACTGTACGTGCGCGTTTAAGGTAGGCCTACTTAAACAACGACTGTTGCAACAGGACTGAGAGCTGGGTTGGAAAATATGTGACTTTATGATGTTTTTTTATTTATTTAATCAATGTTGATTATGAAAGTGAGCATGCAGTGAGCATGCAGCATGAGAAAGATATGATACATTTTGAGATGCGCAATATGACATGGAGTGGGTAAAACATGATTTTTACCACTTCATTGAGTTTTGTTTTGTCTCTTTTTAAAAGATTTTCGTTTTGTATAAATTGTATCTTAATTTTGATCAATGTTTTATCAGCCAATTGCCTGTATTTAAGATATAATAAGCAAATATATAGCAGACAATGTAATAAGGCGCCGACACGATCACTTGCATTGCACGTGAACATAAGGGCGCCGAAACTCAGCTTGTGCCTCACAGATTGTAGAAATATAGGCTTTTTATTATAGAAAGCTTGACATGTTTACTTTTAAACAAAAATATTCAAAACCAAAATAAATAGGCTACTCTCTGATTATGTAGGCCTAATCCATATGAAATGTGCATTTCTCTCTCTGGCGTTCATGGCGAGACCGCATCGTCAGCATCTTTGCAGTGACACAGAAAACACCAGTTAATTAATAAATAATTAAATGTCTCCTTGCTATTTTAGACACATTCATAATCATTACTTTTACCAGTTCTTTGTGGCAAGCTTTATGCGTGAGGTCGTGCGCTTGAATGCGGCTATATTACGAAAACGCTCATTATCTATAGGGTATATAGACTAATTTATTAGTCTATATATTAGTCTTTATTAATTAAATTAATATAAAGCGGTGATTTGTCCACGAATGGCTTAAATGAACAACTACTAGTCAACTAGAATTTTTTTTTATTTGGAAGCAGCCCTTATTTCACATATTTTCGAGCCAGGCAGCAGGACATTCTGGGTTGAGCGAGCCACGAGAATGAGCGAGCGGAGCGGAATATTCAGAAATGCGCTCTCCGCTCAAAAGCTCTTATCGGAACAAACCCGAACCTCACTGTCTGCTGAACTTGCGCAGAAACATCAAAATAGACATAACCAGCTTTTTAAATTTGTTTTTAAAACTAAACATTTAGACCATTTTAGCAAAAATGATGAGTTTTTTGTCTATTTTTTATAATTCTTGACAAAATTAGACTATATATTACAATTTTTTTTTTTTTTTTTTTTTACAAAGAGCAGCCTAGGGGCCCCTGACCACCTTAATCCGCCCCTGAGTACAATGATGCTTTTATCAATTAAATTGTGTTATAATAATGATTATAGTCCACTGCTTTGTAGTTTGTAGTAAACCATTTAAAATGAGATAAGGAATTTAATGTTATGTTAGCGAGCATAGCCCAGAGTTCATATTGTAAAAGCACAATCAGTCTTTGTTTGCGTTAGCCCGAGGCATAAACATAACGTTTTTACAAAAAAAAACGTAGGTATTACTCTATTTTTTAAGACAACTCCGAAAACAACGACAAACACTTCACATATCTCAATACAATTGTCATTGAAGACCTAGAAGCTACACGGTGCTTACACAACAAACCAAATAATTATTAAGCATGCTACATAAAACATAAAAGCAACACTTATTAATAACACTTACAGGTTGTGATACGGAGGAGGAAGCTGATGCAAATACACTTAGAACTGAACCTTCCTTCAATATCAGCCGGCTCGCGAATCCAAGTTTGATTGCATTTAAGTTGGTAAAGCAATCGTCTTCAAAATGGCGCGAACAAAGCACAAGGCTCGGACTATACTTCTGTGGTATAGTTGCATATATGAATTGTAGCCACTGATAGTCTTCAAATGCTTCAGAACACAGCGTCTCGTTGCCGTGATGTTTTGAACATTGTTTTCAAGTTTTCCCTGACCTTGGAGCGCAATAAGTGGGCGTATCGTATTCAAATAACTTGACAAGTTGACGTCATCTAGTCAGAGAAAAAGCTTCGGTCTTCTAACGATTCATAAAAATGACTCCGAGTCGACTCTTACTTTATACGGTGCACTTTCATATTTCAAACTTTGCAGGATGTTTTTGTTCACTTAGATCTATGTTACACACTACATGAAAGGTAAATTTCTAAATTCCATAATAGGTGCCCTTTAACATCAGGTGTCTTCAATAATGCTCAATCATCACTAAACTAATCACTTAATTATCTTCTCAGCCCTAAATGCCGCTCCATCTGAAAGCAGGTGATGGTGATTTACTACTAAATCAAGGAACCGGCTTTACTGACGAGATGCGCATAACAATATCGCGATTTAAATCGCCCAGCCCTATGGCCAATGTTATGAAATAATGCGACGTACATTTAACTTAATTGATGTTATCTGGCATTTTGTAATGTTTACATTCCAGTAAAAACAACAGAAATTAAATTATACAGTAGGCCTAGGCTATAGACTATTTACTTGTGATTTAGCTGCAATCATGTAAAAACGTTATAATATAGGCTAATATATTTACGACAGTGCAAGTACTCCACAGCGACTCTAGGGGTCGCTGTTTGACAAAAACACAAATTCTACTTAGTGTGGCTTTAATATTTAGTGAAAATCTTGACTTTGCATGTATGAGAGTCTTTGAGAACAGCAGTTCAGTCTGAGTGAAGTCTGAGAACTGCACAGCAAAAACTTCAGTGTTAAATTAACTCTCCTGGGAGTTTATATGGCTCCAGACTCAAGAGTGTTAAAGTGTTCAAATATGAGTGTTAAATTAACACTCAAGAGTAGGGCTGGGCGATATGGCCAAAATTTCATATCCCGATATAGCTCATTTGATATCCCGATAACGATATACATAACGATATAGCAATTTTTCTGTTAATTCAGTTCATGAATAGTCTACCGTAAATCCTCTAATATTGGCCTGTATTCCATTACCGGCCGGGTCTCTAACATTGGCCGGTCTCGCTGTTGGCGGAGGTAAATAATTATTAGAACCAACGTTTTTCTGGGCAGGCCACAACATTATGCTTGTGATAGTAACATGCAAATACCACAGGGGGGCAATGTTTGCTAACGAATCCAAGCCATAGCTACGGTAGCCTGGTCATGTCAATCACTTCGCTCTTGACTCGCACGTGACGTGAGACTTCAGTCGGCTAACGTTGTTTACCATGGCAGCCGCTGAGCCAAAGAGGTTTTTTTCTTATAAGTGCAAAAGAGATTCAAAATATTCTGTTGACTTTGCTCTTAATTACGGAGAGCGCGCGCTATTCAAACGCAAATAATCTGAGGCGATCCACGCAAACCTGTGAACACCCACAATCAGTTGGATATGTTCACTTTCAGGTTCACCTCGTTTTCATTTCGAGGAGCAACGGATCCGGTTGAGGAATAGGTCAGTTCTATATTTGCTTTGTTCTAATCGCAATAGTGTCTGTACACGCAAAAAGACTGTTTAAATATGAATCGCGTTTCTCTCTTTGTGTGTGTGTGTGTGTGTGTGTGTGTGTGTGTGAATGAATGAATGCACAGATGCACGCTGTTGTGGAGCTACTAACGGGTTGGGTTGGCTGGTCATCTAGTTGAGAATTAACTTACCCTGGTCTGAACCGCGTCTACTACAGTCTTCCTCCATGTTTGTTTATGTATTGCAGCGTGCATAGGCATGCCGTGAGGTTAATTCTGCCATAAAACGCCTTATCGTGGCGTAAACGATAGAGCCTTATATAAAACGATAGACATTTTCTATCGTCCAGACGATATATTTCGTCATATCGCCCAGCCCTACTCAAGAGTGTTAAAGTTAATGAGCTAATTAAGTGATTAATTGAGTGATGATTGATCATTATTGAAGACACCTGATGTTAACAAGCAGAATCACTGAAGGAGAAAATCATTTTTTTTAAGACACCGTTATGGTGATCAGTGTTTGATTTAGATGGGCTCTTGACCCTTTAACTCTCAGATGAACAGAGAGAAAAGTTGATCAGGTGGTGTTGGTTATGTTTTGACGTAATCATAATTTGATCTAAATATGAAATCTCATTTAGAGAGTTATGTCTACCTTGTTTATTATAGCAGCCTTATGCTTCCACAGCAAATTATTTTCAGCATTATCAATATAATTCAAAATATTTCATAAAAGTTGTTCTGATAAAAAGACTTTGAAAATTACTTTATTTAGACACACTTACATCAATAATCAGCCTGTGAATCTCAACAATGGTGACAATAATAAAGCATGTTGCAGTGCATTCTGGGTGCCACCAATCAAAACACATTCATGGCTCCCAGCATGCATTGCGGTATGAATAAATTGTCATCTGAATTGTCTTAGTAATTTCCTTTCCCTAATTGAATATTCTGTTTGTCACTGTTGCGATTCATACACTGATTCTTGATGTCTGTGTGTGCCTAAAAGAAAGATTTTGTTTTATCAGAACAACTTTTAAGAAATCCTTTAGATTATTTAGAAAATTCTAGATCTTATGCTGTAGAATCACAGTGATGCTGTATAGGGATGCACCGATCCGATACTCAGTATCGGTATCGGCTCCGATACTGCCATTTTTGGCGGATCGGGTATCGGTCAGACAAGGCCGATCCAAATCCGATATTGTGCGTATACTATTCTGTGTTATTGTTAAGCCCCACAAAAGGCACACAAACATTATAAAGCACCATAAGTTTTCGTGCACAATATTATAAGTGTTCTGAAGCCATTATATAGTATAATGTGAGATATAAATTAATATTTAAGTCGTTAAATTCAAGATCACGTAAACGTTTCCCTCAGCTGCGCTGTCAGTCATTCAGCATTCAAACAGCGCGTCGCGTTCGGTTACAACAGTTAACACAATGAAACTCTCTCCAAGATGATTCAGTGTTACTATTATTATACTTGATCTGTAGATAAAGGTCTATGGTTTCGCATAAAACAACTTTATCTTGCTGAACTTTATTGCTGTACCTTAATCATGTTACTTTCTACGGGTGTCTGTTAGATCACAACACTGGAGTAAAGTCAGAGCACTATTTGTTCTTCACGCGCACAGTAACTGAAATTTAAAACTGTTAAAAGAAAATGCTGAATAGACTATTGCATAGATAGATACTGTACAATACACTACGCATCAATATGTATTTTCTTTGTGCTATAAACTTTTCAATGCGGACTCGACGCACTGCGCGCTGTGACTCATGTTGCTTCAAGCGCATCATTCTGCGCTCGGGATGCGCATAAGCGCTTTGTGCCGCACTGTATTGGAGCCTTTCATATCATAATACAGTGACGCAATGAAACAATATCAATAGCCGTTCTTGTTCTGTCCTATCTATTATGTTGCTACCTCATTAAACAGCTGTGCTATACATTTAAAAAATGTCTCAATTTTATTGTAGGCTATAAAATAATTTATATTTTTGATTTTTGTTGTTGTTTTTCATGAATGTATTTTACAACAATACAAAGAGCAATGTGTAAAGTTTTACCAGATTTAGTGTTACACTTATTGTCTCTAATTTGTTCCCCACTAAACATTTTTTTTCACAAAATGTTCAAATTTTATACAATTATTGTGCACTCGTAATTTTTCTAGACTAAATTTTACTGCTGAATTATCCACTAATCTAGTTTATAAAAGCATTTATGTCAGATTATGATCATATATATATATTTTTTTTTTTTCTTTTTTCAGTTCTTATTATCAGTTCAACATTTATAGAAATTCTACTTGATTAAAAAAAAAAACTGCGCTGGTATCGGTACGGATCGGTATCGGCCGATACTCAGAATTTTTGGTATCGGATCGGATCGGTTCTGAAAAAATGGTATCGTTGCATCCCTAATGCTGTAATCAACAATATACGTTTAAGTCAGAGATTAGACTCTAAATGAGTTCAGTGATTCAAGTCAAATTATGATTATGTCTAAACATAACCAACACCACCTGATCAATGTTCTCTTTGTTCATCTGACAGTTATAACTCAGATACAACAGCCAAACAAAATCTAATGTTAACAGTTTAAGGGCCCAACTAAAGCGAACACAGATCACCATAATGGTTTCTTAAAAAAATAGATTTTCTCCTTCAGTGATTCTGCTTGTTAACATCAGGTGTCTTCAATAATGCTCCATCATCACTCAATTAATCACTTAATGAGCTCATTAACTTTAACACTCTTGAGTGTTAATTTAACACTCATATTTTAACACTGAGTCTGGAGCCATATAAACTCCCAGGAGAGTTAATTTAACACTGGAGTTTTTGCTGTGTGTTATTCTGACTGACAAACAGAAAACATCTGAGAAGAAAGTACAGGCATAATTTTGACATACTTATAGACATTGTGCTTTAATGTGCATGAACTGCTGCTGTCATAAACTCATGAATGTGCACAGGAGAGATTTTGAGATTAATTTCTGCTTATTATTTTATTTCTCGGTCTAGTCCATTTCTGAGAGTTGACTAGTTTTACCTGTGACGTCAAGCTGAGCTCCAGGAATCCCCGTCCATTTTCCCTCTGCTTTATCTGTAGTAAATGTGCAGTAGTAGATGTGTTTATCAGCTTCTGTTACAGCCGTCAAAGTGATGTTGGAAGTGTCTTTATCTTCTCTGACACACTGAACTCTTCCTTTTTTTTCTGGATCTGAACAAAAGTTAGGTGGTTCTCCATAATTTACAACAGTTTTGGTCCAGAAAGCTGTTCTGATCTCATAACCATCAGGATATGTTAAAGTACAGGATATTTTCACTGTTGATCCCTTTAATGCACAAACATATGAAGGGCTGTAATTCACTCCCCAATCCTGCAGACCATCAACCCCTGAAACACAGAAATGAGGAATGAAGAGGCTTTCAGGTGTTTTGAAGCAATGTAAAATATATATATCTTTTTCACTGTTCACCCTTTTTATTTTAACCGACAGCACAATCATACGGTGGCTGAGAGAGCTCAATGTGCTGCAACTGAAGAAAACATGAAAATAGAAAAAACACCTGTAAATTAAAGGCACAATATGTAAGTTTTCGCCGCCAGAGGTCGCATTATCAAAACAATAACAAACACTAAGCTTGATGACACTATGAAGGAGAGTGGAACAATGGGAGATTGTCGTTTTCACTAGGGCTGGGCGATATATCGCACGATTTTGTTATGCGCATGTCGTCAGTAAAGCCGGTTCCTTGATTAGTAGTAAATCGCCTTCACCTGCTTTCAGATGGAGCGGTGTTAAATTAACACTCCTGGGGCTGGGAGTAGGGCTGTGCGATATATCTAGTGTTGGGTAAGTTACTTTTAAAAAGTAATTAGTTATATTTACTAGTTACTTCTCATAAAAAGTAACTGCGTTAGTAATTGAATTACATCATTACAAAAGTAACTAATTACCAGGGAAAGTAACTATTGCGTTACATAAAAAAAAATTTAAAAAAAAAAATTTAAATATAAGAAATGTCTTGGATACCCCCAATGTGAAATGTTAAATGAATGAAATGGACACGAAATATAACATCTTATTATTATAAAACATTGTACACTAATCTACACTATTTTAATGTTGCTGTGGGACAATGTGAGAGATACCTATTAACTTAAATATTAAAATATTATCATTAGCCTACTATAGTGGAACAACAAAACACAATAGATGGTTTAGAACTTTTAATATTTATTGCACAGACCACAACTGGCCAACAAAAAAAGTCTAAAAATAAATTATGCTTCTTAAGAAATGTACCAAAAATAAATAAAAAGTAATAAATAAATAAACATACATACACATACAAGTGCATATAATTAAAATTATAAAACTCAACTAGACATAGCCTACTTGAAGTATTTTCTTCCTCACAATAATAAGTTTAGCAAAAAGTTCTCTCAATATAATACTGAACAATATACCAACATAAATAATAATAATAAAATAGAATCTTTTGGGGGTTTATTTTTATAACCTACAGAGAACGTCATCATCAGAGGTTATTTTAGCCAAATTCTAGTCGTTTGCCGCACGTGTTCACAACCGGTCAAACAAAGATGTTTTCTTTGAATGTTACCTGCGGGTTATTTTGGAGTTTATGTTATATAAACTAAATAAAATCCTACAGAGATTATTCTAATGCTGAAATGTGTAATTTATTTATAAATAAAGCATTTATGCTGCTCCTACACACTCAGTCTCTCTTGCGCACTGCCGAGCGCTTTCTCGGACACACTCGGTCTCTCTCGCGCACTGTCGAGCGCTTTCTCGGACACACTCGGTCTCTCTCGCGCACTATCGAGCGCGCTCGCGGCGTTCGCCTCGCTTTTGTCCAGTCTCATAAACACACACACCAGAGAAAAAACTTTGCAGCTCCTATGGCTGAGAGGGAGCCTACTCGGATGAAAACCGCTTCAGTGAGCTTATAGTAACGCCGCATTTTATTGACAGTAACGGTAACGGCGTTGTAACAGAGGAAACAGTAATTAGTTTGATTACTCGTTACTGAAAAAAATAACGCCGTTAGTAACGCCGTTTATTTATAACGCCGTTATTCCCATCACTGGATATATCGCACGATATTGTTATGCGCATCTCATCAGTAAAGCCGGTTCCTTGATTAGTAGTAAATCACCATCACCTGCTTTCAGATGGAGCGGCATTTACTACAAAGAGCCGTAGTTAACTGACAAGCTGAGCCGTATCGCATTAATATCGCGGACGTATCGCCAGCGATAATTAATGCGATATGGCTCAGCTTGTCAGTTAACTACGGCTCTTTGTACACAGCAAAAACTCCAGTGTTAAATTAACACTCCTGGGAGTGTATGAGTCCACCCTCAAGAGTGTTTAAGTTAATGAGATAATTAAGTGATTAATTTAGTGATGATTGAACATTATTGAAGACACCTGATGTTAACAAGCAGAATCACTGAAGGAGAAAATCTCAAATTGTAAGCCACCGTTAATGTTTGCTTTAGTTGGGCTCTTGACCCTTATATGTTTACTTTAGATTTTGTTTGGCTGCTGTATCTGAGTTATAACTGTCAGATGAACAAAGAAAGAAAAGTGATCTGATGGTGTTGGTTATATTATGACAATCATCATTTGAACTTGATCACTGAACTCATTAAGATCCTTCTTTCTGACGTAGATTCATGTTGTTGGTTACAGCATAACTGAATCTGCATAAATGCCCAGAATTTTTTATATAATATAAAGGATTTCTTAAAAGTTGTTTTAAAAAAAGACATACTTCTAGGCACACACAGACGTCAAGATTCAGTCTATGCATCTCAACAATGGTGACGAGCAGAATATTCAATTAGGAAAAGTAAATTACATAGACAATTCAGATCATAATTTATTCATACTGCAATGCATGATGGGAGCCATTAGTGAGTTGTGATTGGTGGCAGCCACTGCAACATGCTTTATTATTGTCACCATTGTTGAGATTCACAGGATGATTATTGATGTCTGTGTTTCTAATTAAATTAGAAAATTAATTAAATTAAATTAAACCAGAACATTGTTTATTAAATATTTTAAATTTTAAGTAAAGTACTGATAATTGTAGGCTGAAGAATCACAAAACTGCTGCTAACAAGTTAAACCTATCTCAAAAAACTTCATTTTTCAGATCACAGCATGAATATGTCAAAACATAACCAACACTGTCATATCACATTTTACTTTGTTCATTTAACTGCTATAAATCAATAACAGCAGACAAACAACAATAAAAATTAAAGTAAACATAAAAGGTTCAAGAGCCCAACTAAAGCAAACACCCATCACCACAATGGTAACTTACAATTTGTGATTTTCTCCTTCAGTGATTCTGCTTGTTAACATCAGTTGTCTTCAATAATGATCAATCATCACTCAATCAATCACTTAATTATCTCATTAACTTTAACACTCTTGAGTGTTAATTTAACGCTCATATTTTAGGTGATGGTGATTTACTACTAATCAAGGGAACCGGCTTTACTGATGAGATGCGCATAACAATATCGTGCAATATATCGCCCAGCCCTAGCTGGGAGTGTATATGAGTCCACACTCAAGAGTGTTAAAGTTAATGAGATAATTAAGTGATTAATTTAGTGATGATTGAGCATTATTGAAGACACCTGATGTTAACAAGCAGAATCACTGAAGGAGAAAATCACAAATTGTAAGCCACCGTTATGGCGATGGGTGATTGCTTTAGTTGGGCTCTTGACCCTTATATATTTACTTTAAATGGTACTGTTGTTTGTCTGCTGTTATTGATGTATAACAGTTAAATGAACAAAGTAAAGTGTAGTGGTGGAAATTTTGATTCTTTCCAGAGACTCATTCGTTTTCAGTTCGTTCACCAATGTGATTCGTTCAGATTCGTTCACTGATTTGTTCAGTGTTAATTTCTTCATATTACATATATACTGCAGCAGGTGGTGAAAAAGAGTGTATTTTATGCTATGTTTTAACAAACATATTTTCTTGTTATTGTGTTTCTTGTTATTTTCTTATTAAGTGATTTGGCTTTGTTAAAATGTGTGCCTTATTTACTAAATTAATAACATAAGTCTAAATAAGTGGTTCAGATGACCAAACCAAGGTTTTCTTGCATAATTAACATTTTAATTGTTTAGTCAGACATACACATTCATAAATCTGGGATTATATTAAACGTTGATGTTTTGTATGTTGAATATGAATATAAACAATTATATGTGCACACCTATAACTGCGCTTTGAATGAGATTGAATCACATGCTAAATGATCGATCTACCCAGTACTCTCATTCACGAACGAAAGTACCAGTATAGTTCAATTCGTTCACGAACGAGATCTCTCTCTCTCGTTCAGACTCAAAACAGAGCGATCTCAGCAGTGATAGGCATATTCGTTCAGTAGATCCAACCAAAATACATGCCCCTTCACAGCCCGCACTTGAAATGCTATTTGCTGACGTTACGCAAATGAGACCTAACCAATACTGTCATATTTTTTTGGTTTGTTTTAGTTTTTAGAGAAGTGCATATGACATGAATAAAACGTAATGAATTCATTTTTGATAATACAAAATGAACACAAGTAGTCAAGTAAATTGTTCAAAGTGCAAAATACCACAAAACTAAGATTAAAACACGCAAACAAAATATAAGAAAAGCAGGTAACGAGAAGTGTAAATTTAAATCAAGTAAACAGTCAAGTGCACCCCCCTTAACTCAAACCAAGTAAAAAATGACGATGTTAATTTGTCTTTGTTATATTTAACCATTAGCTTGCGTCATTAACCTGTTTTCATTACAATGGTAAAGTGTAAATTTCTTTCTTTGATGCAAACATGCTAATTACACAAACATAGCTCTATCGGTTCGCCATCATTATCGTTCAAACAACTGGTTATTTTCGTTCATGAACGACATGTACCAGTTCGTTCAACTCGTTCACAAATGATAAGATCTCTCTCTCGTTCAGACTCAAAAGTAACTCGGTCACAGTCAGTGAAGGGCGTCTTCGTTCATTACACTCTAAAAAACGGTGGGTTATTTTTGTGTACCCAATAGGTGGGTTAAAAATATTGGGTCGTTCTATTGGGTTATTCCGAACATTTATTGGGTTGTTTCTATAACAACGCAGACCGTTGGGTTAAAGTTCAAATTTCAACGGTAATCCACCGCCGCAACTGTGACAGAAGATACACGCGACGCCACGGGTGAGTTAATTACACTATATAAGCTTGTAGATATTGTATAACGTTACATGTTTTTTTCGTTATAAAGTGATTTTAAGCTCTTACGTAGTACTATTGTCGCATTTTCCTAAATGTGTAGCTTATTATTTGCATGTTTATATCTCCCCTGTCGACTGCTTTTTGTCTGCCATCTGCGACTAGCGACGTCGATGCTTGCAATATAGCCATTTATTCTTATACTCGGTTGTGATACTCTTCCTTACTTTCTATGTTCTTTCCAATACTTTTTGGGAAGTTATTAATTTTTTCAGATATTTAACCGACGCGCTCAGCTTCAAGACCCAGCGCAAGCCTAGTCCACTCCATCCAGTGTCACGGTCAGGAAAAAGGTAACTTATTATGCTGTGTTTATATAAAGGCCTAACGTTACATTGTAGCGTAAATGTCTACTTAGGCTATCCCATGTGAATTTAAAATACTACAAAATGTTAAAAATGTTATATATATATTAGTTGAGTATGTAAAGTATATTGTAACTGAAATTAAAATGTATTTTCTTTACATACAGACAGAAGAACACTCTGAAAACAATGAAACCGAGATACCTACCATAACTGAGGTTCCTACTGTGACACTGACTATTGTGGAAAATTCAACCTCATTTGTACGTATTTCCTTTTCCCTGATATTTAAGTACCTTACAAATACACACTTTACAGAGACCTTCATCAGTGATGTTGAAATTCTCTGACCAATTTCTTTGTCTAAAAACTGTAATTAGTCAAATGTATATGTTAGAAGTGGGAAGTGTTTTTTCATTTGTTCAAAACTTAGGAAGGCAATCCTAGCATTATGAAGTTATGCTGATGTGCAATTCTAAACAATTTCTTTCTCCATTAAGGATATACGACAGATTTTAGAGGGAAGCACACATGGGTCTTCTATTCTCTCCAATTTGGAACAAAACCACAACTTATGTCTTGAAGACCGAAGGAAAATGGTTCGCATTTTGGTGTCCCATTTAATGGAGAAGTTTGGGGAATAGTAAGTGATGTTTTATTCATTGCACCACTTTACATAAAGTCATTCAATCATAAGCGGTCAATTCAATTTACTCATAAGTAACCTAATATCTGTACAATCCTTCTACCACTTAGTCCATCACCAGACCGAAAGAAAGAGCTAGCTCTGACCCTGGTCACACAATTTCCATGCCTTAGAGATTCGGAGGGCAGTGGATATGTGAGTATGCTGATCCCCAGTTTATCAGAACTATGCTCACCTTCACACAGTAGTAGAATATTTGACAAACAAGACATTTTTAAGACATTTTTGGGACATGTTATCCATTTAACATTTGTGTTGATGTTTTAGGAGGTATGGTATACACCAGGGCGATACCGCCATCCGGCTACAGGGTTTTTGGAGGAACGACTCCGTAATATTAGGAAACGACTCCACAGTCACAGTTCTACATCTAGAGAGAGGTCACAAACCACAGATGAACGCCGAGCTACTGTGACTGATAGGATCACTTTATTGCCAGGTAAGAAAAATGTAACCATTGGTGCTGAAGCCTTATTGACGTTCTTCTTTCTACTTTCTTCTTTTTTATTCCTTAAATCCAAATTGTGCTGTGATCAAAGCAGTTTAATGTGAAACTGTCTAAATAATCTACAGATTTTGTTATCCTAATTTTGGAAATTTTAGTAGTAACTGTTACATGTTTAAATCATAAAATGTTGCCTGTCTTGCAACATTGCTTTAGGTTGTTGTGATATTAATCACTCTGTTTGATTCATGCAGATTCACAAATCAGTGAGGCAGACAGTAACAAAATGACAGAGTGGCTGAAGAAGAATAAGCAACCAGTTAGTCAAGTTGAGGAATATATGAGAGGAACAGCTGTCTACAGAGCACAGTGGATAAGAGAGAACGGATCTAAATCTTTAATAGAGATCACCCAAGAGTATCCAAGACTTCTGGACACACCTGGAATGGTAAAGAAATGTTAAATCTATAAAAAGAAAATGAGGTTTGCATTAATTTTAATAAACAATTCATCCTAATCTAAACAACTCATTTGTTTGATTGGACATTTTTTAAAAATCACTGTCCTGCCCTAAAAAATGATCCCACTTGATTTGATTCACTAAGCTTGATTTTTCATATTGAAAAAACAATGTCCACACTTTCATTGTTACTGCATCATTATGAGGTGTTGGTGTGATTTAAATTATTATTATTATTATTATTTTTTATTTTTTTAAGATTACTCAGGACTTTGGTATTTTATACCCACATGCCAAAGAGAAACTTTTTGAGCTTTGGGGACATGCATCTCAACGAGTCCTGTCATATTGCAAGACCGAGAAGAGAGCCTTGGATCTTCTTCCAGTCCAGACTAACATTTCTTCTGGTGAGAAAATCCTGCACTGTACTTTCATGTCAAGTTATAATATTTTGCCTATAATGTAATGCGCTTGTTTAAAGATTAATCCATTGTTCTTTCTGTTTTATGTAAAGACACTCTTGGAGATGTTGCTCTGAAAACCCTGCCAGCTATCCTTCCTCCATTGCCATACAAAACGGGCTGCAAGATGGTCCGGCCCTCTTACCAGGAGGCAAAACAAGCATTTGTTGATTTACAGCCTGTGGGTACATAATTTATGACAACACATTTTGGGTTATATTTGATCCATGTGTGCATATTTACCATTTCAAATTTCTATTTAAAGGTTGGAACAAACATCATTCAATATTTGGAGGAGGAGGAGCAACGGAGGCAATTCCCTCATGTCCTGCAGCTTGGGGATAAATTCAACTGCTCACAAGCCTTCGTCATTGTGGGAGGAGTAGCTCTTGAGCAAGACAGCCTTTTACAAGCTGTGGATACATGCTTTAAATTATTTTATGTTTTAGACATTGAGTATCCAAAGCCGTCTGCAGCTGTTTGGCAGTTTCTACAACACACAATATATTCTGTGCCAGGAGGAGTTCCATCAACTCACTGTCGCCTACTTAGGCAGTTTATAATCGGATAAGCTGGACTAGCTTTGGTTCGTTTTGTTTGTTTATTTGTATTTTTGTGCTCCATGTTTCTTAGTTTTAGCATTGATATTCTGTGCCTGGAGGTGTTTCCTCAACACATGGTTGCCTTATGAGGCAGTTTATAATTGCATTACTTTATTTATTAATTAATTTATTTATTTATTTATTGAAACAGTTACTTACCTTAAGGAAGTAAATTAAAACAATTGCAACAATAACAATGAAAATGTTTACAACTTGTAATGTTTGTACAACTGTTTATTTGTGGCAGTTTATAATTGCATTACTTTATTTATTTATTTATTTATTTATTTATGTATTGAAACAATTGCTTACCTTTTGGAAGTAAAATAAAACATTGTAAATATACTTAAGTTGTGAGTTATTTATTTACATGGCAATAATAATAATAATAATAATAGTAATAATTTTAGGTTGGTTAAAGCATCATTTTGGCTAAATAACCCAACAAATTAGTTGTTTGTTACCCTATTTATTGGGTTAAACTAGTAACCTAATTTATTGGGTTAAAATAACCCAACAATAGGTCGGTGCTATATCAACCCACCATTGGGTTAGCTGTTGGGTTGTTTTTAACCCAACTTTTTTAAGTGAGTACATCCAACAAATCACATACTCCGTCACATCTCATACTCGAAGGCTATTGGCTCGAGGTTCATTCTTTGACAGGTTGAAAACACCGGTTCACTGAGCTGCTAATAGCGCCGCACTGCTGTGGAGGGAGGGGTTTCACATTTCAGTGAACGAGAACGATTCATTCACCTAAAGGATTCGTTCAAAAAGAACGATTCGTTCACGAACGTAACATCACTAATAAAGTGTGATCTGATAGTGTTGGTTATTTTTTGACATAATCATGCTATGATCTGAAAAATGAAACTTATTGATATAGTTTGATTTAACTTGTTAGCAGCAGTTTTGTGATTCTACAGCATATGACTATCAATACTTTACTTATAATCTAAAACATTTAATAATATTGTTCTGATCAAAACACTTTCAAAATAATTTATTTAGAAACACAGACATCAATAATCAGCCTGTGAATCTCAACAATGGTGACAATAATAAAGCATGTTGCAGTGGCTGCCACCAATCACAACTCATTAATGGCTCCCATCATGCATTGCGGTATGAATAAATTATGATCTGAATTGTCTATGTAATTTACTTTTCCTAATTGAATATTCTGCTCCTCACCATTGTTGAGATGCATAGACTGAATCTTGACGTCTGTGTGTGCCTAAAAAAGTTTTTTAAACAACTTTTAAGAAATCCTTTATATTGTATCAAAAATTCTGGGCATTTATGCAGATTCACAGTTATGCTGTAACCAACAACATAAATCTAAGTCAGAAAGAAGGATCTTAATGAGTTCAGTGATCAAGTTCAAATGAAGAATGTCATAATATAACCAACATCATCAGATCACTTTATTCTTTGTTCATCTGGCAGCCAAACAAAACCTAAAGTAAACATATAAGGGTCAAGAGTCCAACTAAAGCAAACAATGATCGCCATAACGGTGGCTTACAATTTGTGATTTTCTCCTTCAGTGATTCTGCTTGTTAACATCAGGTGTCTTCAATAATGATCAATCATCACTAAATTAATCACTTAATTATCTCATTAACTTCAACACTCTTGAGTGTGGACTCATATACACTCCCATTTTTGTGCAACACATACTGTATTTATTTTCACTGCCATAGACTTGATCACCAGACTTGATAAAAAGCGTTACTGAAGTACAAACAAAGTGCAATATAACTATCTGTACAATAAATAATATATTTTGTTCACCTGTCTATTAAAACACATGTGAGAGCAGATTCTCTGTCAAGTCCAAGTTTGTCACAAAGCTCTCTCCATCTTGTTTTATTTCTCCGCTTGTCCCAAAGCCTGGTTACCTCAATTAATCTACTCTGAAGATCTCAGACTGACTTTATTTCTGTCAGACGTCTACAGAAGTTCTTATTAATAATAGTTTGGCTTGTACTCACTTCTTTGTGTTTATGAAAACATATTGAAAAATATTAATAACTTCCCCTTTTTTTTAAACAAAAAAAGCAACATCATCTGAATACACACAGATATCAAGAATCAGCATATGAATCTCAACGCTTCATGCTGCAATGCATGCTGGGATCCACCATAGTATAAAACTCATGGCTCCCAGCATGCATTGCAGCATGAAGTATGTCACCATTGTTGAGATTTTTATAAAGTGAAGTTATTAATATTTTCAAGTTATCATCACCCCAGTGTTGAATATCAAGATGTGCAGTCCTGGGGCTACTGTACTCTATGATGTGATATTCTTAACACATAACCTGTATAATCAGAAACTAGACTATGAATGAGATCTGTAAATGAGACAATTACATGATGATTACATCATCATCAAGTAGCCCTCATTCTCTGATCATGTTTTCTCTTACTGTTCTTTCCATAACAAACATAGTTACAATAGCCAGAGTAATGTTGAAAAAATCAAGTGTCAAACTGACCAAATAAAGCAAACCATGATCACCATAATGATGACTTAAACCAGAACTTATTTTCAATAAATCATCAACATCTAGAGCTCTGTCCATTTTCAATAAGAATTTTTTAGACATCTGACAGAAATAGTCAGTCTGGTTAGTAATAAGTGAAGCTGGTAATGCTGTTTGTGGAGTTGTTTAATCCTCCTCTGCTGAGATCTTCACAGATTTAATGTCTTCTATTTTTCTGTTCTTCTTTCTCTTTCCTTCAGTGATTCTGCTTGTTAACAGCAGTTGCTTATCAATAATTCTCAATCAACACTTAATTAACCACTTTATTATCTCATTAACTTCAACACTGCTTCATGGAGTTTTTTTCTATTTGCATGTATTTTCTTCAGTTGCAGCATGTTGAACTCTCTCAGCCACCGTACATGTCAATTGAGTTTACAAAAAACTACAAAGTGTGAAGGGCTCAATCATCTTTTCAAAGAGTGTTAAAATAAACAATGAATATACTCATGAACAATATATACTAATGAACAATAAGGTTCATTAGTTAACATTAGTTTATGTATTAACTAACATGAACTAACAATGAGCAATACATTTGTTACAGTATTCATTAATCTTTGATAATGTTAGTTAATAAAAAAGCTGTTCATTGTTTGTTCATGTTAATTCACAGTGCATTAACTAATGTTAACAAGTACAACTTCTGATTTCAATAATGTATTAGTAAATGTAAAAACTAAGAATAAGAATAATAAATGCTGAAGAAGTATTGTTCATTCTTAGTTCACGTTAACTAATGAACCAGTATAGTGAGTGAAACTGAAGACTCACCCGCAGTCATGATCACTACGATCAGAGGAAGAGACTTTATGAGAGACGACACCATAGTGACTTCTGCAATCATAAAACTGACAAATATGACATTATGAGCATCATCTATATACAACCCAGCGGGCACCTTGATGTCAAAATTAGGTCAAGAAATAGGTCAAAAATGTAAGTCATATTGACGTCAAAGTGTTGATGTCAGTTTGACGTCAAGAGTTTGACCTCTGCTGATGTCATTTTGCCAAACAAAAAGGTGAAACGCATGGCCGTACACTTATTACCAGCTTCACTTAAAACTAACCAGATTTACTTTATATAATTTCCATTTTTATGAAATCATTAAAATGTTGTATTTTAAAGTCACCATGATGGTGGTTAGCGTTTGCTTTAGTTGTGCTCTTGACCCTTCACTCTTTGATATAAAATTTCTTTGGCTGCTATACTTGTTATAGGCAAAATAGTCATGAGAAGATAAGGTCAGGGGATGTTGGCTGTTTATAGATGATGACGACAATACCATCATGTAAATGCCTGATTCCCTAATTGTGTTCAGTGTCAAATGATTTGATTATATAGAATTTATGTTTTTTATGCCATATTACAATAGAATCTATTTATTTTTACAGCATTAGAGCAATTTTGTTTATCGAAGACTATAATGGATTTTAAAAACATTTAGTGCTTTAAACATTTTCCTCTACATTATTACTTAGCCATCAAGAATCAGTGTATGACTCTCAACAATGGTGACAATCAATGAAATGCTTCATGCCGCAGTGCATGCTGGGTACCACCAATCAAAACTCACCAAAATCTCCCAGCATGCATTGCAGCTTTAATAAATTATGCACCTGGAGTTGATCTGATTATCTGGATATTTTGTTTGATTGTCACCATTGTTGAGATTCATACGCTGTTTCTTGATGTCTGTGTGCGTCTAAGTAATGCCATAGAAGACAGGGTTTTGTGCACTAAATAGTTTTTAAAAACAAAGTACATTATTTGATAAACAAAACTGCTAGACATGCTGTAGAATCAAATGACTTCTGTTATGAATAAAGCAGTTTTGAAACCGCAAGTCCTATATAATCAGAACATTAGACACTGAATAAGATCAGGGCTTCAGGCAATTACATGATGATATCATCGTCGTCATCATCATCAATAAACAGCCAACATCACCTGATCTCATTTTCTCATGGCTTTTTTTAGCTACAACAACAGAGCTTTATAACCACACAATTATAACAGCCAGAGAAAATTTAATATTAAGAAGTCAAGGGTCAAGAGCACAACTAAAGCAAACGCTAACCACCATCATGGTGATTTTAAAATACAAAATATAATTTCATTAAACCGGAAATTAAATAAAGTAAATCTGGTTAGTGTAAGTGAAGCTGGTAAAAAGTGTACGGCCATGCGTTTCACCTTTTTGTTTGGCAAAATGACTTATTATCAAACTCTTGATAGAGGTCAAACT
The DNA here is from genome assembly GCF_951802725.1 of Rutilus rutilus. Classification (NCBI taxonomy): domain Eukaryota; kingdom Metazoa; phylum Chordata; class Actinopteri; order Cypriniformes; family Leuciscidae; genus Rutilus; species Rutilus rutilus. Next base: position 45,279,872 of record NC_140210.1, on the reverse strand, counting down.
CTTGACGTCAAATTGACATCAACACTTTGACGTCAATATGACTTTCATTTTTTACCTATTTCGTGACCTAATTTTGACATCAATTTGATGTCATATTGATGTTAAATTGACATCAAATGCCCACTGGGTTCTGGTGTCAAAATACTATTTAGAAGTGTTGATTTTAATTTCTCTACTGGTCCTTTCTATAATCCAATCGATTCAGATATAGGTTAAATTTGTCTGACCTCTTCTAGAAATAACAATAAATATGTACGGTCTTTGTTTCAGAAAGAAGTGATATCTGTTCCACATGTTGTTTCATACTGGAATTCTTTTGTAAATGATATTAATTGGAAAAAAGTATGGACAATTCCCAATAAGTTTTTTTGTTACAAACAAGGTCAAAGAAATTTCTTTCAAAATTATTACTACCCTGCTAACCACTATACACTGTAAAAAATTTGTAACACTCCCCAATCAAAAATTTCAATTGACCGATAACATCTAAATTTTTCAATTGGCCCAAGTGAAATTCTGTAAATTCTAAAATTAAATGTACAGATTTTCACTTGGGCCAATTGAAAAATTTAGATGTTATCGGTCGATTGAAATTTTTGATTGGGGAGTGTTACAAATTTTTTACAGTGTATGACGAAATTTAAAAGGGACATTGATGTGAACTGTTCTTTTTGCGGAAATCACCCTGAGACCACCCAGCACCTTTTTTGGATCTGCACACACTCCACAACCTTCTGGAAGGACTTCTGCAGCTTTATTATGAAAGAACTTTACAAGGACTTTACTTTGAAGTGGGAAAATGTTGTGTTTTGTTTTTTTAGAAAACAAAGTAAAGAAGATATGTTCTTTATTATAAATGTATTAATTGTGCAAGCTAAATTTTATATCCACAAATGCAAATATATAAAACAAACACTGGCCTTTAAACATTTTTATTGTGATATGTTATCGTATATAAAATTAATTAGTAATTCATTGAACAAAAAGGCTATGAAAACTAGAAATATTTGTATAACTTACAATTTGTTTGAATGTATGTGATGTCTTTCCCCCTGGCAAGGGTAATATTAAGTTGTATGCTTTGTATACTCTGTATACTGATATTTACGTTTGAGTAATAAAAAAAAAAAAAAGATTGTCTTTTTCACCATCCAGAGATATATAGAATTCATGAATCATTTTCACGGATGAGGTAATGAATCTTTTTTTTATTTTTTATTACCTGTACGTTTGATCACATTGTTTAATGTCATCGTAATGAATTATCTGCAAGAAATGTGAAATGTAATGCTATAATAGCCTGTTACTGATATGTATTTGTCAAATGATTTGGTGGGTTAATGCTGCACACGTGTTTAAAACAATTGTACTAAAAGTACATTTGAACGAACCAAAACTATTTGCAAGTAATGGCTAAATATTTTTGTGCAACACATAATGTATTTATTTTCACTGCCATAGACTTGATCACCAGACTTGATAAAAAGCGTTACTGAAGCACAAACAAAGTGCAATATAACTATGTGTACAATAAATAATATATTTTGTTCACCTGTCTATTAAAACACATGTGAGAGCAGATTCTCTGTCAAGTCCAAGTTTGTCACAAAGCTCTCTCCATCTTGTTTTATTTCTCCGCTTGTCCCAAAGCCTGGTTAATCTACAGTGAGGAAAATAAGTATTTGAACACCCTGCTATTTTGCAAGTTCTCCCACTTAGAAATCATGGAGGGGTCTGAAATTGTCATCGTGCATGTCCACTGTGAGAGACATAATCTAAAAAAAAAAAATCCAGAAATCACAATGTATGATTTTGTAACTAGTTATTTGTATGATACAGCTGCAAATAAGTATTTGAACACCTGAGAAAATCAATGTTAATATTTGGTACAGTAGCCTTTGTTTGCAATTACAGAGGTCAAACGTTTCCTGTAGTTTTTCACCAGGTTTGCACACACTGCAGGAGGGATTTTGGCCCACTCCTCCACACAGATCTTCTCTAGATCAGTCAGGTTTCTGGGCTGTCGCTGAGAAACACGGAGTTTGAGCTCCCTCCAAAGATTCTCTATTGGGTTTAGGTCTGGAGACTGGCTAGGCCACGCCAGAACCTTGATATGCTTCTTACAGAGCCACTCCTTGGTTATCCTGGCTGTGTGCTTCGGGTCATTGTCATGTTGGAAGACCCAGCCTCGACCCATCTTCAATGCTCTAACTGAGGGAAGGAGGTTGTTCCCCAAAATCTCGCAATACATGGCCCCGGTCATCCTCTGCTGAATACAGTGCAGTCGCCCTGTCCCATGTGCAGAAAAACCCCCCCAAAGCATGATGCTACCACCCCCATGCTTCACAGTAGGGATGGTGTTCTTGGGATGGTACTCATCATCATGGACCTTTTTTCACCAAGCTGCTTGGCAATTTCCCCGTAGCCCTTTCCAGCCTTGTGGAGGTGTACAATTTTGTCTCTAGTGTATTTGGACAGCTCTTTGGTCTTGGCCATGTTAGTAGTTGGATTCTTACTGATTGTATGGGGTGGACAGGTGTCTTTATGCAGCTAACGACCTCAAACAGGTGCATCTAATTTAGGATAATAAATGGAGTGGAGGTGGACATTTTAAAGGCAGACTAACAGGTCTTTGAGGTTCAGAATTCTAGCTGATAGACAGGTGTTCAAATACTTATTTGCAGCTGTATCATACAAATAAATAGTTAAAAAATCATACATTGTGATTTCTGGATTTTTTTTTTAGATTATGTCTCTCACAGTGGACATGCACCTACGATGACAATTTCAGACCCCTCCATGATTTCTAAGTGGGAGAACTTGCAAAATAGCAGGGTGTTCAAATACTTATTTTCCTCACTGTACATTTACAGGGGGGGGGGGGGGGGGGGGGTTCTGTATACAGCAAATTTCCTAGTGTTAAATTTTCACTGCTCAGTGTTTTTATGAGTCCACACTCAGAGTGTTATAAGTAACACTGAAGCAGTGTTGAAGTTAATTAGGTAATTAAGTGATTAATTGAGCGATTATTGAGCATTATTGAAGACATCTGACGATAACAAGCAGAATCACCAAAGGAAAGAGAAGCACAAGAACTACAACTGACTTCAACCTTCAGCCTTAGATGAAATCAACTGAAGAGAAAAGAAGACATTAAATCTGTGAAGATCTCAGACTGACTTTATTTCTGTCAGACGTCTACAGAAGTTCTTATTAATAATAGTTTGGCTTGTACTCACTTATTTGTGTTTATGAAAACATATTGAAAAATATTAATAACTCCCCCTTTTAAAAAAAAATAAAAAATAAGCAACATCATCTGAATACACACAAATATCAAGAATCAGCATATGAATCTCAATGCTTCATGCTGCAATGCATGCTGGGATCCACCATAGCATAAAACTCATGGCTCCCAGCATGCATTGCGGCATGAAGTATGTCACCATTGTTGAGATTCATATGCTGATTCTTGATATCTGTGTTTATTCAGATGATGTTTTTATTTTTACTTTTTTTTTTTTATTATTATTATTATTTTTTATTGTATTTTTTTTTTTTTTTTAAGTGAAGTTATTAATATTTTCAAGTTATCATCACACCAGTGTTGAATATCAAGATGTGCAGTCCTGGGGCTACTGTACTCAATGTTGTGCTATTCTTAACACATAACCTGTATAATCAGAAACTAGACTCTGAATGAGATCCGTAAATGAGACAATTACATGATGATTACATCATCATCATGTTTTCTCTTACTGTTCATTCCATAACAAACATAGTTACAATAGCCAGAGTAATGTTGAAAAAATCAAGTGTCAAACTGACCAAATAAAGCAAACACTCATCACCATAATGACGACTTCAACCAGAACTTATTTTCAATAAATCATCAACATCTAAAGCTCTGTTCATTTTCAATTAGAACTTGTGTAGACGTCTGACAGAAATAAAGTCAGTCTGGTTAGTAATAAGTGAAGCTGGTAATGCTGTTTGTGGAGTTGTTTAATCCTCCTCTGCTGAGATCTTCACAGATTTAATGTCTTCTATTTTTCTGTTCTTCTTTCTCTTTCCTTCAGTGATTCTGCTTGTTAACAGCAGTTGCTTATCAATAATTCTCAATCAACACTTCATCTCAATCATCTTTTCAAAGAGTGTTAAAATATACAATAAGGTTCATTAGTTAACATTAGTTTATGTATTAACTAACATGAACTAACAATGAGCAATACATTTGTTACAATATTCATTCATATTTGATAATGTTAGTTAATAAAAATATAGCTGTTCAGTGTTTGTTCATGTTAATTCACAGTGCATTAACTAATGTTAACAAGTACAACTTCTGATTTCAATAATGTATTAGTAAATGTAAAAACTAAGAATAAGAATAATAAATGCTGAAGAAGTATTGTTCATTCTTAGTTCACGTTAACTAATGAACCAGTATAGTGAGTGAAACTGAAGACTCACCCGCAGTCATGATCACTACGATCAGAGGAAGAGACTTTATGAGAGACGACACCATAGTGACTTCTGCAATCATAAAACTGACAAATATGACATTATGAGCATCATCTATATACAACATCACAAACTCTATTGATAAAGCACATGATGATTAATAATTCACGGCTCATTGAAGGCTTGACGTGAACTGATGATGTTTCTCCCCACTAAGCAAAATGATGTCCAAAAGACGTCTTTTCAATGTCTTTGTTACAAAAATCGGACGTTGAAAAGACGTCCACTGAGGGTCTAGAATGAAAGTTGATATGACGTCTTTTTTCGACGTGTTCTGCACGTCCGATATAGACGTTCATCGAACCTTCGTACAAGGTTAAAAACTAGTTCAAATGTGGCCATTGTGGACATATTTCAACATCATTTATTGTTTTATTTAGACATAATTACTTTGACAATTGCTGTCAGATGATCTTAGTGAGAATTAACAGAGGTTTAGATGTTGATGTTTGTTTAATTTGAAGTGTCACCATTGTGGTGATCAGTGTTTGCTTTAGTTGGGCTCTTGGTCCCCTTTCTTTTTACTTTAACTTTTATTTGACTGCTGTAACAGTGTGTTTGTGTAACACAATTGTTGTGGCAGAGAAAGTCTAGAAAAAGTTTGTCTAATTTGTCAAATCTAATATTGTGTTTAAAGTTTTGTGTTTATATTGTGACACACACAACAATTGTGTTACACAAACACACTGTTACAGCAGTCAAAGGAAAATTAAAGTATAAAGAAAGGGGACCAAGAGCCCAACTAAAGCAATCACTGATCACCACAATGGTGACACTTCAAATTAAACAAATATCAACATCTAAACCTCTGTTAATTCTCACTAAGATCATCTGACAGCAATAGTCAAAGTAATTATGTCTAAATGAGACCATAAATGATGTTGAAATATGTCCACAATGGCCACATCTGAACTAGTTTTAACTTTGTACGAAGGTTCGATGAACGTCTATATCGGACGTGTAGAACACGTCAAAAAAAGACATCATAAAAACTTTCATTCTGGCTCCTCAGTGAACGACATTTCAATGTCCGATTTTTGTAACAAAGACATTGAAAAGACGTCTTTCGGACATCATTTTGCTTGATCATGTCAGGCCTCGTGTGTCTAAAGAGCTTCACACAATATTTACACATGAATCTACAACAGATATTGAGCTTCTGGAGTTTAAATCACTTCATCAAATCAACATTCACCTAAAACAGTTTTACAAACATCAGTCGTAGCTCTACTGAACTATTTTAAATAACAGTAAAATGGTCTTACCGCTCTGAAGTGTCAATGTTTCAGTGTCGACGGCCAAATGAGAAAAACATCCGCAGTTTGAAGTTGTAACACTATATATTGTGCAACTAAATGTTGGTCTTCCTCTTTGTGGTTATGAGTGACCGTTATCTCAACTACACAAGAACAACTGGAGAAGAAATTTTCAAACACACATCAAGCTTTATCTCTGTAGAGCTCAGTATTGTCAGATCTTTGTGAGAGAATATGTGAAAAGATGTTTGCTTTGAGAAAGAACAGTGTAAAGATGCTCATCATGTCTGCAGGAGCGTCCGAGCAGCATCTTTACAGCTCTTAGTTTCACTTCCTCTTTCTGACACAGACTCTGTGTTTAACACATGAAGCAACACACACACACACACACACACACACACACACACACACACACACAGTCATAACCATCAGCAACTACATTGAGTTTAAGTGGGTCAATGCCAGTTTCTGGCAGACGACACAAGCACTCAGAGACCAGACCGACGACAGATACAGGAGAAATAGTTTTAATGGTCTTCATAAACACTAATACATCACTGATGGATCTATTTAATAACTCCTAATAATGGAGCAGTGATGTTCACTGCAGAGCCAAATGACGTCCAGCTCCTCCTCAGTGGATCTAATGGGTGGAGGGAGAGAGTTATGGGTCGGTTAGGGTGTTGTTGGACCGTCTCGCTCCACCCATTACACCCAAATTACATCCAGAGAGAAGAGCTGGACTTCTCTCTCCACCCACGACTCTGCAGTGAACAGCCTCTCAAAATAGAGGAATTACATCCATTACTCAAATCTTTCCTGCACTTCCATTGACTTTACTGTCATCTAGTGGTCAAAAAGATCCAGTGCACTTTACTGCCATTACAGCAGCTTTTACATCTGACTCTTGGACATGTTGATTTTAGAAGTAATGAAAGTTACTTTAGTTGTATTTCTGTCTATATTGTTCACTTTGTGTTTATAAATCAATCATGTAAATAGGAGAAGCTAATGTGTGCTTCATATATGTATTACAAAGATACTGTACTAAAAAAATGCACGTATGTAAAATGAATGAAGCTTTATACAGTCAGGATGGGAAATGAACACCAATCACCAGCCAAATACTGGAACTTTAGAACAATAGCTGGTTATTTTGCTTCATCTGCCAGTCAATGTGTCGCCAATCCTACATCTCAGATTATCCTTTGACCAAAAAACTGCACAAAAAATACAGTGCAAACGAGTATTGTAAGACTGGAAAAACTGGAAGAGAGGGCAACTCTCTGAGAAAACAAAGGAAATTAACATCTGAACTCTCTTGCTATATTACCATCCCTATTCGAGCACGATCACACTTGATTTGATCACCATTATGTCTCAGTGCGACTGGTACAAAGGTCTCATCCACAAAGAAGTCAGACAAAAGGTGATAAAGTTTTTAAGAGTTTAGACACATCAGCAACAAGATACATGTTTATTTGAGTTGCTGGCCTTTTAAACACTACAGGAATCATTAAGATCCTCTATTAAAGATACAGTAAAACAAAATACAGTCGACAGAGCAATCCGACATGACAGAGAAACTAGAGACTTACAATCAGGTACAGATTGTACAGAGTTTAACATGAAAATACTGCTTTACTGTGCAATTAACATATATAAAGAAAATGTGTAATACTCCAGTGAAGCAGACAATCAAGTATCGACTACGTTATTGCGGCGTTACTTTAAATTGCACAAGTTTTCTCCTCTAATGCATTTGCTTTGCTGCACAAATATAAAATGTGAAATAAAGGCTAAAATATAGATTTGCAAGACTAATACAAAACAACTATTCTGCCAACTCTTATAAGCTCAATGATAATATACACAGCTTAAGAAATCAGAATGTTATTGATAATGAAATGATGTTTATGAGCTCATAATGATGGATTATCAGTTTGTGAGGAGCATCAGATGTATATTAGCAGTAATACAGTTTAATGTGGATCTGCTGAAGTCACTGCTAGAGTCTCATATTCAGAAGAACTGGACTGAAGCTCAAGAGCCGTGTAATTAGTTAAGTTCACCTTATGGATTATAGCAGCACTGTCCTTGTACAGCATAACAGTTTTAGCTTTTTCAATGATATCCAAATTATGTCTTAATAGTTGTTCAATTAAATAAAAATAATAAATAAATAAATAAATAAATAAATAAATAAATAAATAAATAAATAAATAAAAAAAATAAAAATAAAAACTTTTTTGCAGGCACACACAGACATCAAGAATTAGCGTATGCATCTCAGCAATGGTCACCATTGTTAAGATTCACAGGCTGATTCTTGATGTCTGTGTGTTTTAAGAAAAAAAATTTGTATTGTATAAAAACAACTTTTAAGAAATCATTTGGATTAATATTGTTTATTAATTAATTAATTATTATTATCCTGTACAAGGACAGTGCTGCTATAATCAATAAAGTAAATCTAACTCAGAAATTAGGCTCTATATGAGTTAAGTAATTCAGGTCAAATAATTATTATGTTAAAACATAATCAACATCATCAGATAACTGATGCTATTTGTTCATCTGGCAGTTATAACTCAGTTACAGCAGCCAAACTAAATCAGAATATTTGTTTAAAGGTCAATTTTGTCAAGAGCCCAAATAAAACAAACACTAATTACCATAATGATGACTTATATATATATTTTTTTCTCCTTCAGTGATTCTGCTTGTTAACATCAGGGCTTAATTTGAGCCGGAACACGCCGGAACATGTTCCGTCACCTCCGACATTGGATCCGGAACCTTTTTTATTGGATCCGGCACCTCATAAAATTAATTGCCTAAATGAAAAAAAATAAAATTACTGTTTGTGTAGTGTTCAATGTTTGTGACACATGACTTGCGCGCTTGTTGTACCAGTTGAGATTGCTGTTAGCCTCGATCGTTTCACTCAGGGGAAAATGTCAAAAAACAAGCAAAAATCGTTTCTGCTGATCAAAAAGGAGACCACGGTGGACACAGTAGCCTAGTGTCGACATACTATCTCGTTATTTTGACATAATAAGGGGACATTCTAATCTGCATTAAGCCACATTAAGCGTTCTTATAATGGTTTTCTATGGGAGGAAAATGCTTAACGTGTAAATGCGTTCATATTATGGGCTCATCTGATTTTTTTATACATAGCCTATTTGTTAGGATTTTAGTATCATAATGATTAATAAATGCACGCACAATTATCCATGAACTTGATTTGAACAAATGCCTTTCAACTTGTGTGTGCAAAATTCAGAATTAAATTAATGTGCAGAAATTTGTACAAATAGAGACGCTATGTATAGGCCTACTTTACTGTTGTAGCCATTAAAAAAGCGCATTTAGTTTCATATTTGTTAAAATATTATAATGTTGTTGTTTTTTTTCCCATTTATGTTGATTTATGAAAAGTGAACAGCAGGACCGAGTAAGATAGGATGCGCAATATGAGACATGGAGCGGGTCAGACATGATTTTGACCACTTCATCAAGTTGTTTTGTAGAAAGCCTTTCTTTAAAGTGAATTTCGTTTTGTATAAATTGTATCTTAATTTTAATCAATTTTTCATCAACCAAATGCCTGTATTTAATGAATAGGCCTACGAAACAAATATAACGGAGGCGCCCGCGCGCTCACTTGCATTGCACGTGAACTAGAGCACATCCTAACTTAACGAAACTCAGTGTATGCCTCACACAGACATGACAATTACATCAAATACACAAAGCTTGAAATGTCTTTAAACGAAATAATTCAAAACGAAAAAAGAAAAAGGCTACTCTCTGATTATGTAATCCATTAGGCTTATTTATGTGCATTTCTCTCTATAAGCGCGTTCACATGGAGATGGCGATCGTCAACTTCATCTTTGCAGCCGAGTCGACACTTTTAGAGAAAACACTTGTTTATTAATAAAAATCAATACACGCGTCACCGGATTTACAGATGCATGCACACATATTATTTCGAAATAACGAGATTGTGTTGAAATAACATTATTATTAATAATAGCCTACATCTTTTAGAATAGGCCTATTTGATTGAATGCTGAAGGTTGCGCTTGTTCAATTTAATAAAATTAAAACTTTAATTGTGATCATTAACATAACTGAATATTAAATATTTAGTGGCCAAGTTTTGCGCAGCTCCCCCCGTCAATGATCTAGAACCCACTCAGCACATGCGTTAAAAATTATCTGGCGCTGTCCCTGCTAGAGTTCTCAACGGGTCGGGTCGGCCCGACAAACCCGACGGGACCAGCGGGTTCGGGCCGGGTTCGGGTCGAAAATATAATCAAATGACTCGGGTCGGGTCGGACCTCGGGCTTAATCTTTTCCGCTCAGTAAAAAAAAAAACATTTATTAATCATCGCTGCTGTTCACCGTAAAAAAGTCTGGCTGCTGCGTAACGTGCATCATGGAGAGGGGCGGGGGCAGACCTGACGCCGCTGCGTGCGCGGCTGCGCGCCTTTATAGCCTGGAGAAGAAGATGGAGTTGGTGAGAAGTAAACTTGCCGCAGGTGAATTCACCGTCGCTACTACAGCCTATTTATATATTTAAAGTTTATTGTTTCAGTTGTTTGTATTGTTAAAAGGCGTGAACATTAAAGGTTGATTTGAATTCCCGTCTGCTGGTCATGATAATACGTGTATGAGAGAAAAAAAAAATCCGACGCGGCGTCGGGCCGCGGGCCGGGTTCGGGCAGATAATTCATGTTTATGTGTCGGGTTACATCGGGTCCGGGCTTTAAAAGCCACGGGCCGGGTCGGGTCGGGTTGTCATTTTCAGGCCCGTTGAGAACTCTAGTCCCTGCATAGAATCTACTTAGGCAGTGTAATTTTTTTTTTTTTTTTTTTTTTTTTTTTCGTTACCTCCAACCCCGGTTTTGAGTCGCCGGATCCACCCCCCCTCTGCGCTCCGGGACCTCCCACTTTACAAATTAAGCACTGGTTAACATCAGATGTCTTCGATAATGCTCAATCATCACTCAATTAATCACTTAAAGGGGTGATGAACTGAGAAATCAAAGTTTCCTTGAGCTTTTGACATATAAGAGATCATCATACTATAATAATATCCTGTAAGTTTCAGAACTGAAAACTACCTTGTTAGTCCAATAAAAGCTTTTATAGACATCAGGCTCAGCAAACGACTCGTTTTTCAAAGTGGGGAACTATGACGTCAGGATAAAACACCGCCTCCACAAAAGAAGATCAACGCCTACTTCAACACGGCCTCTTTAGCCCCGCCCACCGATTCGCCCAAACATGCTAAATAACATAGGACGACATGATAATTGCTACCGGATCGAGCTACTTACAAGCAATAAACATGCTGTTTACTAAATATTGTGCGTGCCTGTTTGTGGAAGAAGACAGTCATAAGCTTCCTTCGGATTCCAGCATGGTTAAACTTTATTAAATCAGTCAATCACAATTTCCCGACACGGATCTGCCAACAACATGTAAGTAGCCATGTGTATTCTAATGCCTGATCTGCGATCAGTGATCATTTCGGTGTAATTATTTAAGTTCAGATATTTCTCTTAAAATCGTTCAATACTGTTTATGCATCAGTGACTAAACGATCAACTTCACATAATTTCTCGTAGTATTATGAAAATAATCTTTTTTTAAACTGTTATTAAATTATATAGCCTACAGAAAGCGATCAAAGAACGATCCCTTTCGCCCAAGCTGTCAATCAAACAGCACAGCGCGAGCCGCGAGATCTTATCTGGACACTTACCAAACTCGTGATGACATAATGACACTGTTACACTACACAACGAAGCTCTTACTGTGTATTCACATCGTGTTTGCATTGTGATTTGGTGTAAGCATTTGTGAGAGTGCAAAAATTGCGTTGCAATGATAAGATCTTTATTCACGCGATCAACAGACTGTCTGTCATCTGCTCAGTCAGTGCTCATCATGCTGCAACCTTTCATGTGATGGAATAGATTTAAATATAATGCTTTAAACGATACTTTTCACGATTTGTTAATCTCGATAGCTGTAATAGTAAAAACGTAGTAAAAGTTTTCGAGAGAGTTCATGTAATACTAGCTATTTCATTGCAAGCATGTCAGCCAATCACAGCAGTGGGCGATTGCACTGCAGTCTCACAGCAGACACGCCCCTTAAAACGGAGCGTTCAAATCTCAGGCTTGGAAAAATGGCTTTTATTTATAAATTATGACAATTTTTTATGTAAAAATCATACTAACATTATAAGGGCACCCCAGGGAACATTATAAAATAATATAACAATCCAGTTCATGACCCCTTTAATTATCTCAATAACTTTAACACTGCTTCAGTGTTAGTTATAACACTCTGAGTGTGGACTCATATAAACACTGAGAGTGTTAATTTAACACTGGGGATTTAGCAGAATCACTGAAGGAAAGACAAACACAAGAACTAAAACTGACTTTGACGCACTAAGAAACAGCATTATCTGGAAACGCACCCCTGACCTTCTGCCGTCAGCCTGAAGCGCTGGCTACGCGAGACTAATTGATCAAACAGCTTTACAGAAATACCTGAAATACCTGAAATAGTTTGCGATTCAGTTTGATTTATTATTTTAGGCAGTTCAACCGTGCAATCAGGCTTGTGCAAAATTCAGAATTTGAGAATTGGCCTCCATTCAATTCATGAATTTGAATTTGAATTGAATTTACTCCGCCCCACATGACATTGAATTGAATTTGAATTGGAATGACAGGAAGTGGAATTAAATTCATGGCAATTCAAAGAAATTCCACTCAGTCACACAACAGAAAGAATGTGTTGAGTCTCACATGCATTCAGTGTTAGGAAGGTTATTTTGGAAATGTTTTTGCTTATTACTGTTATTAGTTACCCATTATAAATGTGGTTTGGATTACTTTATTTGGATAACTTTATCAATGCAAAGCAATTTCGTTTTAAGTTGATTAGTACACTCTTAAAACGGATGTGTTAAAAACAACACAACCTGTGTTATATCTTAACACACCTGTGTGTCTAGTTAAGGACAACACATTTTGTGTTACTTTTAACTCAACCAGTGTGTTATTGTTCTTAACACAGGGAGTGTGTTGAAACCTTTTACACACTAATGTGTTATAGTTACACAACTTGTGTCAGATATGTGTCACATGTGACTGTAGTCGGTGTGTATTTGCCAGAGTGCCTGTGTTTTTACAACTGAGTGTTTGGATGAACACTGAAACGTATTGTTAACTTGTGTTTATGGAGTCCAGTGACATTTAATAAAGAGTTTGTTTGAACATTTGGATGGTTTAGACATCATGAATCTACATAGACAAGCTCTTATTGAGAATTAACTGAGGTTTAGATGTTGATGTTTCACTGAATGTTTTATTTGAAGTCACCAGAATCGTGATTAATGGCTCCTTTATTTGAGCTCTTGACCCTTTACTCTTCTTTTAGTTTTTCTCTGGCTGCTTTAACTGTATTTTAATAAAATAGGCCTACATTTGTTATGGTGAGAGAAAATATGATCAGATGTTTCTTGATGATGTCATAATCAACAAGTGCTGATCTGATCAAGTCTTTGAGTATATGGATGGTGTGCATTTAATTTATTTATTTGCTAGTTATAACAATCTTGTGACACTACATCATGCTATCCATCATAATAAAAAAATGTTTTCTAAAAATTTTAATCTGCAGCAGAAACTAGACAAATACAGTCATCAAGAATCAGCGTATGAATCTCAACAATGGTGATAAACAAAAAGCTCCATGCCGCAATGCATGCTGGGAGTCATGGATGAGATTTGTACTATGGTGGCACCCAGCATGCATTGCGGCATGAAGCTTTATGTTTGTCACCATTGTTGAGATTCATGTGCTGATTCTTGATGTCTGCTTGATACCATAGACTGTAAAGTCCTGTATGCACTGTACATTTAAAAACTAATTTTAAGCTAATTGTAATATGCTAATCCTTTTAAAAGTCATCTTTTAAATATTACATTAATCTTATAAATATTGAACTCTTGCTGAGGTTAACAACACTACATATCCATGGTGATAATATTATCATCTAAACATATTTTTCTCATGATTATTTCTGCTGTTTCAAATGTGTTAAAATAAATACACATTTACAGCAATCAGAGAAAACTAATGTTAAAGAGTCAAGGGTCAAGAGCCCAAATAAAGCTGACACTAATCACGATTCTGGTGACTTTAAATGAAACATTCAATGAATCGTCAACACCAAAACCTGTTAATTCTCAATAAGAGCTTCTGTAGAGTCTGACAGAAATAAAGTTAATCTGGTTATTAATAACACGTGAAAGCAGCATTTGAAAAAGACATTGAAAAAGAGGCATGATGTGATTGGCTGCCAAAAAACACCCGTTAATCTTTAAGTTTTCATGAATTAAGATTTAATTTATTTATTTGAATGTATTGCTTTATTTATTTTAGAGCATTTTATGGGATACCATATAAAATATACCTATAATTTTTTTTCATAAACACAAACTGCCCTCCACCCAGTGCTATTCTATCCAGAGTTACACTTGAACACACATTGTGTGTTAAAAATATTCACAACATGTGTCAAAATACCATCAACACATGCTGTGTGTTGTTTTTTAACACATCTCTTTTTAGAGTGTAACTAATTGAATTAAACATTTTACCTCAGCAATACAACTAAATACAATTACATTAATTTTGTAATTTATTAACAGAAATTTCATTTCACGTAACTATTTACTCCTCAAAAAAAATTTCCTCAAAAATACATTTTGTTCTAAAATAGATATTGATCAAATTCTTGAAATAAATTACCCCCTCAATGTTGTTTAATTCGTTTTTTTTTTTTTTACATTGCTTTTAACATTCATCGCTGGGGGAAAACATATCCTTTTAATGTAATCTGTACAAGTAGTTCAAACTAATATCATTTATAATGCAATCATATCTGACGTAAAGCTTCATTGTTAAACACTTCACTTAAAATATGTATATGAATTTCTTTGAATTTTTATTGAATTGCAATTCTGCTTCCTTTAATTCAAATTCGAATTGTAATTCTAGATCCTGTTTTTGACATCAATTCAAATTCAATTCAAATTCAAGAATTGAATTGGAATTAAGGAGTCATTCTCAATTCAATTCTGAATTGTGCACAAGCCTGCGTGCAATGAATGGTTTTTAATATATATTGTATCAGGATGTTGTGGCCGAGTGACCACTTGGGATTTCGAAGAAGCAGAAAGGTTATTTTTTAAATACTCAATGAAGCCAAGGTTGAAGATAAAACCCAACTTTTATTAACACACTTCATGGGCATGCCCCAAAAAAACAAGCAGTTATCAAGCAAACACACTCGCCCTCTGCCAGGAGGAGGCACTGATGCTCTTCTCTTTTTAACACATACAAAAACAGATTGTAGTAAATACAATATTCCTTAATAAACAATCTATGCCATATGGTCTTTTCAGCTCAGTATTCAAAAAGAACATACTTTAATATGTTTCTTCACATTAAATACACCACACGGGATAATTTATTACACAGAAAAACAGTGGATGAAGTGATATTTACATGCAGTTCACAGTATGAAACAAAACTCACAAATATTCTATTAGTCATGTGTCTGTGATGAAGCTTGCTTGTGCAGCTTCTGAATGAGCAACACACTCTGCAGGAAAAGACAATTTATACAGACTTCATATATCCAAAAGAGTAACACACACACACACACACAAAAAGATTCACTCAGAAATACATCACAGTATGATATTAACGTTGATTGCAACTTGCAACTTAACACGATGGCAATTGAGGTGTTTGTGATCAGATGCTCAAAATCTTCCTGCAACATTGATGCTGCTGTAGATCACACTGGAATCATCAGATCTGTTCAATAAGTGTAAAAAAAGACAAAATAAGATTAATCATACACATAAAACCTTGTTTCTCTGAGTCGCCTGCAGAGTTTTAGGGATTGGTTCAAATCTTTAACAGTGAGTAATGAAGTGCGCCTCACCTGGCAGAGTCAGCAGGACCACGATCCCTCACGTCTCCAGACTGACCTTCAGCCTTCACACTCATGTTCCCTGTGTTTCTGTGGTGCTGGACGGTGGCGTACTGAACCTCGTCTTCATCTCCGGCGCTCTGAGGCTTCCTGGGTCTCTTGTGAGCGATGCTTGCGTACATCAAGTCATTCTGAACGCCTGAATCACTCGTGCTCATCTGATTCGTCCCCGCTGCGCTGATGTTTTCCTGAACGAACACACACAGTCCAGATGATCACACTACAATCGGTCACTGTTCCTGGATCAACATTCCTGTCCGAAAATGTTGTCCCACTACCCATAACTTGGATGATAGGTGAATAACACTGTTGAGAAGCACCTAATCCTGATTTTAAGCCTAAACTTGACATAAACTGTAAACTTGTCCCTCAAATCTGATTGGTTGATTGGAATGTTGACAAAGATGTTGATCCAAAAACATGTTGTACTTTGAGAAATCATGTTCACCTAATTGGGATCATAATTGCCTTAAAATGTTCTGAATTAGACACTTTTCTAGACTTGCCTGTTTTGATACGCCATCTTGGACGGCAGTATCTCCTTCTTTCCTAACGGAGAGAAGAGAAATTGGAAACATACAGTATCTATATCATGGAAATGCACATCTTAAAAGGGGGAAATACAGGATTAAATGGGTCATAAAAGTGATTAATATGACCTGTGAGTTATAAATACATCATATATTTCTACAGCAGTTTTCTCTTACCTTTTGATTTTTATCACTACAGCAATAATACAGATGCCGATGAGCACCGCCCCGATCCCAGCAGCTGCGTACACACCTGTGCTCAGGCCACCTGAGCGAAGAGAAACATCATTCACACGGCTGATAATGACACCAGCATAAGAGCCAACGGCACATATCAATACCTGCAACTGTTTCAGACACGAACAAAGACACAGACGCTGATCTCCGAGATCCATGTTTATTCTGAGCCTCACAGTAGAAGCGTCCACTGAAACTGGAGTTAAAGCTGGAGATGCTGAAACTCTGTCCAGATCCAACAGCTGAGGTTTCATTCTCCTTAAACCAGCTGAAGTTCAGAGCAGGAGGGTTTGAGTCACTGCTGCAGTTCAGAGTCACTGAATCTCCCTCCACTATTACACCAGACGGACTGACCGACACTGAGACGCTCTTCGGAGGATCTGAAAAAAGACTAAACATTACTCACAGTGCATCATTTGATGAGTCTGGACTGAATTTGTCTGAAAGCTGAGAGTGTGTGTTACATCTGACGCTGAGAGTGACGGCAGGAGACAGGAGCAGATGTTCCTGATCTCTCGCTGCACAGCTGTAGTTTCCCGTATCATCACTGCTGACCGACTGCAGAATCAGCCGATTCCCGACGCTCGACTCTGATAAAGACTCGCCGTTTTTATACCAGATAAAGTCTGTTCTGTTTGAGAGGATACAGGTGCTCCTACACAATAAAGCAGGGGAATCTTTCTCAACGACCTCTTCAGGAATCTCCACACTGAGCTCTGAAATCACAGACAACACATATTTCATATTTATATGAAAGAACAGAGTCAAATCTGTCAGTGCAATATTAGTTTGACTGTACCTGTGACACTGAGCTGAATCCCAGGAAAAAACAGATAACTATCTTTATTTGTAATGATTCTGATGCAGTACATTCCTTCATCCTCACGTCTCACGTTACTGAGTCTGAGAACAAAGTTTCGGTCTTTAATGGGGAGATACTGAACTCTGCCTCTGTAATCTGGAAGATCCAACAGATTGATGGTGATTCCGTCTTTAACTGGGTTTATCATCCAAAATGCCTCTTTCACAGTGAGACCATCTGGGTGTTTATAAGTGCCAAATAAATGTGTTGTTGAACCCTTTGGGACACATTTCATCATATTTGTGTACTGAACCTTCCATTCCTGACCGCAAATCCCTGGAAAATATAAAACAGGAAAACACTGATTTTGACCATATGTGTGTTTTTACTTTTCTCTTCAACACAGAACCAGTTCTTACTTATTCTGCTTCTACTTCAGCATTTGCTTTGCTTGTTTTTTATATAGTTAAAAAAAAAATTGCTTTTCTCTTCAGTTTTACTTCTTGTAACTCTTCACAAGACAAAATACAACAAGATCCTACACCGATCCTATGCTCTCTATACCAAATATTCTAGTAACATGCCACCCGGATACTTTACATGAACACAAACATGGCACCAATAGCCAGTATTTCCAGGAAGTGTCTAAACTTATTTGATGTGTGATACATATCGGATTTTTGACATAGACATTAAACTGTCTTTAAATACAGACAAAACATCCTGAAAGATGGAGGTCTCTTCAGCGTGTGTGTGTGTGTGTGTGTGTGTGTGTGTGTGTGTGTGTGTGTGTGTGTGTGTGTGTGTGTGTGTGTGTGTGTGTGTGTGTGTGTGTGTGTGTGTGTGTGTGTGTGTGTGTGTGTGTGTGTGTGTGTGTGTGTGTGTGTGTGTGTGTGAATAAGAATTAGGTTCAGACTCACCAGGAATCACAAGCAGAGAAATCAGAGAAAAAATACCAAACATTCTGGAAGACACGAAGATTGTTACAATTACACAAATGTATGACTGACGTCTGTTTGCAGATCAATAATCTCTCTATTAAAGCTGAAACATGTTTTTGCATTGTAATATATGTGTCCTACCTTACTGTAATCTGCAGAGTCTGAGTGTAAAAACTGCATATGATCTGTTTGCAAGAGTAAACTGTTTACACACATCCTGTCTTTCTTCACTTCCACTGAATGAGTGCAAAACACTCCTCTTCCCGTCACACGACACTAGATAACACACACACACACACACAACAATATATAATTCTTTCGAAATATGATTCCGCAAACCCAGATGAAAATGTCTGATTATGATTAAATGCCCAGAAGTCACTCAAGCCTCTTTGAATCTGTATTAATGCATATATTCAGTCACAGAGGAGCTGAACTGAAGTCACTGAAACGTTTGTCACATTCACATGGCACTAATAATGACACTTCTGTAGAAACACTTCCTTTTTCTCTTTTAAGTGTATGCTGACTAGAATAGAAAAAGCCACCGCTCACCCGTCAATAAAGTCTTGTAGTGAGGTGCTGCTAAACTAAATCATCATTGAAAATTGTAAAAATACAGCAGCCGCACACTCAAACACTGTGCTAGATCAATTTATTAGCAAGCTTTCGGTCTTGCGATGTATGCTGTATGCTGTAAGCGTATGCTGACGCAAGATAAATGTACATCATGAACTCTTGAGAAACAGCTTCTCTTTGACTTCATAAACTATCATCAACACAAACACAAATCACCCAAGATATTTCACATAAACACAGAGTAAAAGGCAATAATCAAGAGGATTTGATGATTTTATAATTGACAATTCACTGTAATTCCTGAATCTCACAAAGAAGAGCCTCTTGACCAGTTTATTTTTCAGAACAAGGCTTTTGGGCCTTTATAGGTGGCACAGATGGAGAAAATACACAATGAGATGAAAGGCAAAGTTGCAGTGACATTCTTCTTGCATATTGAATTTTTTATTATTATCATTATTATTTAAAAACATGTTTTTATTGTTTTAGATATTGTTTTATTGTTTTATGATTTTAGATTTTGTTTGGCTGCTGTACATGAGTTATAACAACAAGATCAACTATGAGAAGAGGTGGTTTGAGGGTGTTGGTTGTGTTTTAACATAATCATTATTTCACAACCAATTAACCTGAATCACTGAACTCACAGAGAACCCAATTTATGAGTTATATTTACTTTAGTAATTATAACAGCTCTGTCCTTGAAAAGGATACTACTTTTACAATGTAATCCAAATAATCTCTTAAAACTTGTCCACATACAAAAAAACTTTATATTGTTTGTAGACACTGCATTGTGGGTTCCACCAATCAAGACACATTAATGAATCCCATCATGCATTGCTGCATGAATAAATAATGAGCTTATGTTCCTGAGTTGATCTGTTTGTCACCATTGTTGAGATTCATACACAAATTCTTGATGTCTGTGTGTGCCCTCACAAAATACTTTTTTTTTTAAATTAATTTGATTATTTGGATTTCATTGACAAGGCTAAAAATGGGCTAATTTGGTCAAGAGCCCAACTAAAGCAAACACCCATCACCATAATGGTAACTTACAATTTATGATTTTTCTCCTTCAATGATTCTGCTTTTTAACTGCAGGTGTCTTCAATAATGCTCAATCATCACTCAATTAATCACTTAATTATCTCATTAACTTTAACACCGCTTTAGTGTTACTTTAACTCTCTGTAGAGTGGGACCATATTTGCTCTGAGCAGTGTTGATTTAACACTGTGGAATTTACTGTGTGGGAATCACTGCATCTGTTGTCGTGACTGTGATACTGATGCTTGTCCTCTGGCTGTTGATCAGAAGGTGAGAGAGACTCTGTGTCTGTAGCGTCATAAAGATTCAGAGTCAGTTTGTGTTCATGTTCATTTCTTCTTCTCTCACAGGAAACGAGTGACTCCATCAGAAGAGCGAAACCACAGAGGATCACAACACCATACAACAGTGAGACAATCTTCTCCTGCTTCTTCTCATGTGTGTCCTGTCAGTTATGAAGGGAGAATTGATTCTCTCATCATTGTGTGTCGTCAGGTCGAGTCTCCTGAGGACGCCTACATGACCCTTGACCCCAAGTCCAGATGTTCTGAGTACGACACACTGGATGTGAGTTATTCTGCTGTTGTTGTGAAGGTGTTACAGGAGATCTTATTTGTGATGCATATGTTCACTTCTTCTCTAGAATATGAAGAGATCCTGTGACACAGACGACCCTGAAGATCAGGACCCTGTTTATCATAACACTGGCAATTGATTATTATAACTTATATTAATTTAACTTGACAGTTCATTTCCATTTTAATTTTTAATGTTATGCTGTAAAAATGAGAGACCATATCAACAGTCAAATACATCAATATAGTGCATGTTCACATTTAAAAACAAAATGCAGTATTGCATACATAAAACTTTCTGTTTGTGAACAATATAATAATATAATATGTTTGGGTAAATATAAAAGGTAAATATTTGGGTATAACCTCTGGTAATAAAAGGTTTTCTTTTTGTCTTCTCTTTTTAAAAGTTGAACTTAACTCGAGCTCAATGGTCAAACATTTGTGAATGTTTAAAAAGCAACAGCAGAAAAACGGTTCAATTCAAAACTATTGTTTACAACAGTGGACTTTATAGACACTTTCCCTTTATTCACCTGCTTTAAAACGATATTGAATATAAACGATAAAAATGAATTGAAACGACATTGTACAGATCACTATGGCTTTTTGAGCTATCAAAAATAAACAGAGGCAGGATTACAGCATGAGACCAGAAAACAGTCTTTATTCTCAACTCCTGCGTCAGAACATTCATCAACTAAACTCTCAACTCTCCCGCGCAGTGGCGGCTGGTGAAAAATATCTTCGGTGGGGCTGTGTCATATTCAGTCGGTTTCAATAGTCTGGTAACCGTGGGAGTCTTTTAGCGTAGTGGCTCCGAGGTTGTGGAATGCTCTTCCTCAAGACATCCGTCAAACATCCACCCTTCTCTCCTTCAAAAGCACATTTTTTATCTGAATATTACTCTTCAGCTCACAGTCTGTAAATTGTTATTGATATGCTATTTGTTTGAATCCCTCTTTGTTTGTGTCTTTAACCTAACTTTGTAAGTGACCTCTGAATATTAGGCCTACGTTTGGTGTGTGTATTGTGCTTTGATGTTTATTTAGTTCTATTCCTCAACCCAGTCCCAGTGGTTCTCAAACGTTTTAGAGTTGTACCCCATGAGGCTTTTAACATCCTTCTGCGTACCCACACTCTTTAGTCACACCTTTAAGTATAAGGGACAATATTTGCCCTCTTAAATCGATTTTTCCAGTGCATTTTTATTTTTTACCTTTACAAATACCTTTATAAAATAAATAATGCTTTAAATAATAAATGTTCATAATAAATGTTCAAAAGAGAAATAATGTTATGCAATGATGGTAAAAACGAAGTGATGCTTTTAAATATTGAATTAAAACCGCCAGTAGGTGGAGAGTCATCGAGTCATTCATTCACTCAGTAATGAAGCAAGTGGCTGTATTTATGAATTAATCATTGAATCATTGACTCTAATGATTCATTCAAAGTGAATTATGGTTCAGTGATGTGTGATTGCATGTATCTGCCCCTACTACTGTTTGCGGAGTGGTTATTAAAAAAAAAAAAAATTATATCGGTTGTTTTCGGTGATGAATAGCGGCTGTGTTTTGTTGATATCCTTGTGACGCTGACCAAACAGAAAAGATGTTTCTATGAAGAGTGTACTATTGCTACAGTTAATTTCCATATGGAATTTGGAGATTTTTAATACTGTATGCGACTGTTCCCAGTGCGACCATCAGGATGTGATACCAGATAGCACCGACTATTTGATGTGCATTTTATATCTGGAAGACGTATTTTTAAGAGTGTTTGCTCATCTGCAATACGTCTATAGGACGTTTCCTGTCAGATGTCAAATAGACGTTTAGAAGATGTCAGTTTAACATACATTCTAAATTACATTACATCATTACATCTTAAAGACATCTTCTAAACGTCTATTTGACATCTGACAGGAAACGTCCTATAGACGTATTGCACGAGTTGGCCCCACTTATTACCAGCTTCACTTAAAACTAACCAGATTTACTTTATTTAATTTCCATTTTAATGAAATCATATTTTGTATTTTAAAGTCACCATGATGGTGGTTAGCGTTTGCTTTAGTTGTGCTCTTGACCCTTGACTCTTTAATATAAAATTTTCTCTGGCTGCTATAATTGTGTGTTTGTAAAGCGCATGTGTTATAGCTAAAAAGCCATGAAAAAATGAGATCAGGAGATGTTGGCTGTTTATTGATGATGATCATCATCATGTAATTGCCTGAATTCCTGATCTTATTCAGTGTCTAATGGTTTGATTATATAGAACTTGTGGCTTTAATATTGTTTTTTTCCTAATAGAAGTCATTTGATTCTACAGCATATTTAGCAGCATTGTTTATCAAAATATAAATTTGTTTTAAAAAACTATTTAGTGCACAAAAACTTTTCATCTATGGCAGTACATAGACACATACAGACATCAAGAAACAGCGTATGAATCTCAACAATGGTGACAATTAAACATAATATCCAGATAATCAGATCAACTACAGCTGCATAATTTATTAATGCCGCAATGCATGCTGGGATATAATGGTGAGTTTTGATTGGTGGTACCCAGCATGCACTGCAGCATGAAGCATTTCATTGATTGTCACCATTGTTGAGAGTCATACACTGATTCTTAACGTCAAGTAATAATGTAGAGAAAATATTTTAAAATCCTTTATATTATTTGGTAAACAACATTGCTCTCATGCTGTAAAATTAAATGACTTCTATTTAAAAACAACATTAAACACAAGTCCAATATAATCAAAACTTTAGACTCTGAATAAGATCAGAGATTCAGGCAATTACATGATGACTTCATCATTAATAAACAGCAAACATCTCCTGATCTCATTTTTTCTGGACTTTCTTTTGCCATAACAAATGTACTTTAGAAACTCACAATTATAGCAGCCAGAGAACATTTTATACTAAAAAGTCAAGGGTCAAGAGTCCAACTAAAGCAAACGCTAACCACCATCATGGTGACTTTAAAATACAACTATTGATTTCATTAAAACAGAAATTAAATAAAGTCAGTCTGGTTAGTAATAAGTGAAGCTGGTGATGCTGTTTGTGTTGTTTACTCCTCCTCTGCTGAGATCTTCACAGATTTAATGTGCTGCCAGTGCCATGCATGTCACATTTTTTTGCGGTGCTTATTCCAACCAAAATTCAACATCTGTCTGACGTTGGAGCTTGACGACAAATAAACGTTGGGTTTAGACGTCAACCTGACTTTCATTTTCAACCAAAATATGACGTCTGACTGACGTTGGATTAGTTGGAGTCCAGCGTCTTCCTGACGTCACATTGACGTACTGTGCCTGCTGCATGGGCAAAGAGAAGCTGCTTCTCAAGAGTTCATGATGTACATTTATCTTGCGTCAGCATACACTTAAAAGAGAAAACGGAAGTGTTTCTACAGAAGTGTCATTATTAGTGCCATGTGAATGTGACAAACGTTTCAGTGACTTCAGGTCAGCTCCTCTGTGACTGAATATATGCATTAATACAGATTCAAAGAGGCTTGAGTGACTTCTAGGCATTTAACCATAATCAGACATTTTCATCTGGGTTTGCGGAATCATATTTCGAAAGAATTATATATTTGTGTGTGTGTGTGTGTGTGTGTGTGTGTGTGTGTGTGTGTGTGTGTGTGTGTGTGTGTGTGTGTGTGTGTGTGTGTGTGTGTGTGTAAATCTAGCACTTGTGTCGTTTGTGTTTTGCACTCATCCAGTGGAAGTGAAGAAAGACAGGATGTGTGAAAACAGTTTACTCTTGCATACAGATCATATGCAGTTTTTACACTCAGACTCTGCAGATTACAGTAAGGTAGGACACATATTTTACGATGCAAAAACATGTTTCATCTTTAATAGAGAGATTATTGAATATGATATATTAAGTACTTTTTTTATATGTATCTATAAACACGTGTTAGTCATACATTTGTGTAATTGTAACAATCTTCGTGTCTTCCAGAATGTTTGGTATTTTCTCTCTGGTTTCTCTGCTTTTGATTCCTGGTGAGTCTGAACCTAATTCTTATTCACACACACACACACACACACACACACACACACTGAATAAACCTCCATCTTTCAGGATGTTTTGTCTGTATTTCTGTATTTAAAGACAGTTTAATGTCTTCATCACATTGTAAAACCCAACAAGTTAAGGTAACTCATTTCATTTGAGGAAACCAATTGCCTCAATTAATTTAAGTTTATAAAAACAATAGTTATGAGTACTCTGAACTTATTTTAATCGAGTCCACTAAAACAATAATACAATGTCAAATTCAATACGTTAAGCTAACTTATTACATTTGAGGACACCGATTGCCTCAATTCAATTAAGGTTATAAAAACAATAGTTATGAGTACTCTGAACTTATTTCAGTTGAGTTTACTAAAAGTAGATATACATTGCAGTCAAGAAATTAAGTGATTAATTAAGTGATTATTGAGCATTAGTGATTAACACCTGCTGTTAACGAGCAGAATCGATGAAGGAAAGAGAAACACAAGAACTACAACTGACTTCAGACACAGCCTTAGATGAAATCAACTCAAGATAAAAGATGTTTAAATCTCTAAAGATCTCAGCAGAGGAGGATTAAACCACTACACAAACAGCATTACCAGCTTCACTTATTACTAAACAGTTTGACTTTTGTCATGCGTCTACAGAAGTTGATATTGAGAATGAACAGAGGGTTAGATGCTAATGATTTATTGAGTTTCATTTAAAGACACCATGATAGTGATCAGTGTTTGCTTTAGTTGGGCTCTTGACCCTTGACTTTATAACACCAGTTTTTCCTCTGGCTGCTGTAACTGAGTGTTTATAAAACACATTTGTTATGGCACATACGCCAAAAGAAAATATGAGCATGTGGTTATGTTTAGATGATCATCATTTAGTGACTTGATTCTCTGATCTTTTCCAGAGCCTAATCTCTGATTAGACAGGTGATGTATTACTTGTATTATTCATTATAATAGAACTGATTCTGCTGTAAGGCCCATTGTTGTGACAATCAGATTTAAAAAACCTCTATGATATCATGCTGACACAGTATCAAGAATCAGCATATGAATCTCAACAATGGTGACCATTAAAAAATGATTTATGCTGCAATGCATGCTGGGAGCCATGGATAAGTTTTGTATTATGCTAGTACCCAGCATGCATCATTTTTTAATGGTCACCATTGTTGAGATTCATATGCTGATTCTTGATGTCTGTGTGAGTCTTAGTAATGCAATACCTTTTCTGTGAACCTTTTTGTGCACAACTATTTGTAAAATTCTTCATATTATCTGATGGCCACAACATGGCTAGCTCTTATGCTGTAGAATCACAGTTTTGAGTGAAACTAATGTTGCCCTTTTAATCAGAGATCAGACTCTGAATGAAATCAGTGAATCAAGTCACTAAATGATGATTGTCATCATCAATTCTTCATCATCAACACCCAATCAGACTTTCCTTGCCATTTGTGCCATAACAAATATGTTTTATAAACACTCAATTATAGCAGCCAAAGAAAACCTTAAGTGCAAAAGTCAAGGGCCAAGAGCCCAACTAAAGCAAACGCTGATCTCCATCATGGTGACCTTAAATGAAACAAATCATCAACTTCTAAACCTTTGTTAATTCTAATAAGAACGTCTGTAGACGAATGGCAGTAATAAAGTCAAAGTGGTTAGTAATAAGTGAAGCTTGTAATGTTGTTTGTGGAGTTGTTTAATCCTCCTCTGCTGAGATCTTGAGATATTTAATGGTTTCTTTTATCTCCAGTTGATTTAGCTGAGGCTGGAAGTCAGTTGTAGTTCTTGTGCTTCTCTTTCCTTCAGTGATTCTGCTTGTTAACTGCTTGTTAAGAGCCCAACTAAAGCAAACACTGACCACCATAATGGTAACTTGAAAAGAAATTCCATAAAACATTACCATCTAAACTTCTGTTGAATCTCAAGAACTTTTGTCGATGTATGACAGAAATAAAGTCAAACTGTTGTGTTTCTCTTTTTTCTGTTATTGTTTTTTCTCTTTCCTTCAATGATTCTGCTTGTTAACATCAGGTGTCTTCAATAATGCTCAATCATCACTTAATTAATCACTTAATTATCTCATTAACTTCAACACTGCTTCAGTGTTAACTTAATTATCTCATTAACTTCAACACTACTACAGTCAACCCTGTAGTGTGGACACATATGTACACTGAGGAGTGTTAATTTAACACTGGGGATTTTGCTGTGTAAGCTGTTTTACACACACACACACACACACACACACACACATACACACATACACACAGTCAGTTCTATAAAATAAACTAATCTCTATTTTTAAATTAAATTATTATAAATAAAATATATAATCAATGAATAATACCAAATATGTTACTAAAATGTATTTTAAAAAAATGTAAACATAGTTTTAGCTAAATTAACATATATATTTAAAAACACCTTACATTTCCAGAGAGGTGAAGTAGTTCTTTATACAATGATAAAAAATAATCCAAAAAGCAAATAGTTTAAGTTGTCATAAACAAAACAGCCCCAGTGTCACGAATTTAGCCTCTGTGGCTCCCTCCGCTCACCACCAGAGGTCACCATCACCTATACTAACTCTTTGGACTTCATTTCCCATATACCCCGTACCTGTGGCTGATTTCACTCACAGGTGTTTTCCATAGACTCTGAACTATTTAAACTGTTCTCCCAGCTTCCTCATTGCAAAGTCTTGTCTTGCCATGCAAACATTTCTGAGTGTTTATTCCGTGTGTGATTTCCCGTGTATGACCTGGACTGGT
This sequence comes from Rutilus rutilus, assembly GCF_951802725.1. Lineage (NCBI taxonomy): Eukaryota > Metazoa > Chordata > Actinopteri > Cypriniformes > Leuciscidae > Rutilus > Rutilus rutilus. Next base: position 45,252,433 of record NC_140210.1, on the reverse strand, counting down.
TACTGGACTCTGATTCTTTGCCTCCTGCCTATTCTGATTCCATCTGCCTTGTCATTTGATTATCCTGTGTGTTTGCCGCCTGCCCTGATCTTCCTGAACCCTGACTTTGATTCTGCCTTGTCTACATTGTGTTTGAAGCCTGTGATTGAACTCTGCCTGTTTGACCTGCATTCAGTTTTAGTAAAGCTGCATATGGATCCTCACGACACTGCCTCCTCGTTACACCCAGATCCTTCAGGGATAAACTACAGTGTGAAATGAAGCTTCAGACCCTCACAGAGACGAGAGGAGTTACAGACCAGACGAGCCTCGGGTGCACTGTGTTTTGTTGCATGTACAGATTTCGAGGGTCACTTATAGAAAGATGCATGTGTTCTTGTCTTTGTTTTGTAGCATTTTTAAGAACTTTGTTTAACAGCCTCAAGCTTTAATGAATATGCCTCTCTCAGTGCAATAGTCAGATGTGATTCTGTTGTAATAGTTTAAGTGTAAAACAGCATGCACTTACTTTTCGTGTTAATACTTTGTGTGATTCCACATCATACTGTAGATAGAGGGAAAGTTGCACTAAAACGAAGTATCAATTTAGTCAAACATTCTCAAACAGAAAGACTATCACTTAAATTCTTAATTGTCATTTATGTCTATAAACACAATGTTGACCGCTCTCAAAGAAAAGTCTTCACCTAAAACACATACAGTCCAACATACAAAATGTAATGCACTGTCATCTGCTATCTGAACAAGATGACTAAATCTAGTGGAGTAATAAAACCATAATTTGGAAACTTTTATTTATTATAAACGTTTAATTTCATGTATGTTTTGGACACATGCGATTCCTGTATAAAGATTATGTTTAAAGTTAGTCCTAGGTATTACAAGAGTGCGGTACTTTGCACCATTATGGTGTGACAAAATATTTTACCGTGTAAAAATACACCCAAAGATTTAAGCACAACTATTTACACACATACAGTAGTATCAGGGGCGCAACTACCCAGTGTCAGAGGGGAATGCAGTAACAATTTTGGCGCTGCATACGATCATAGACAGTAAAAGAAAGCATACGATGCACATTCATGGCGATGCACATTCATTGCCTTCACAGTGCATCCGTGTCCAATGATTTATCAGAAAATTACTTTTGTCTCTTTGTTTGAAGAAAAACTTAAATCAGCTGGTGCTTCATAACTATTGAAATTATTAAACACCCCTGAATTCGGTAATGACGTGTTTTATTCAATATTTATATCATGTTTTAATTTTAACTCAATACATTTGAATGCGCTTAAGGTCTATAACTGAACTTTAACATCTTAATATTTGGTCAAATTAACTTAAAGCATGCGCAAAATGAAATACATCCTAGCTACTTTCTAAATGTTTGTTACAGAACTTATTCCGAACAGTTCACACATTAATAATAAAAAAAAATCTCTTTTGGTGTAATTAATAGACATCTCTCTGCTGGCCTGGTATGCATAACTTCTCCATGACGCTACTTCTGATACAATGTGCCTTTAATCCTATACAGCTGTTTATGACGTCATGACGACGACACCCCTATACAACTCCTCCAGCGGGGCGGGCTGAGCTCTGTGTAGAGTTTATCAGGACAACTGATAGAGCCCGTGATGAGCTCACCCCAAATGACAATACTACTTTGGCCCAACGAAATTTTGCCCATGGACTTTACAATTCTGGAGCCTTCACACAATGGCCTGGAAAATGTGCTGGTCATGACAGATATTTTGTGGCCAGTGCTGCCTAACACCGCAAGGATTATCATGACAAGAGTGTGAAGGAGGATCCACTGTACGAGGACCAGCAAGTGTACTTGTGTAATGTTGGAGTGAAGGGCCATCGTAAAATTCAAGATCTTTGTAGCTCTGTTGTGTATCAGGTACTGAAGGCACCTAAAGAGAAAGGAGTTGTGTATATAACTGCACCTGTGAATGACTTCGGGAAGATTCGACATGTGCATCGGAATATGCTGAAGGCCCGATTGCAGCCAGAGCCCCAGGACATTCCTCCAGACAGTCCATCGGCGACAGTTATGCCAACCCAGGAAGAGGCTAGTGATGATTTGTGGCTTTTAGTATCCATCAGCTCAAATGGTTCCTGTACAAGTTCTGCCCCTACGATTTCTCCCTCCTCTAATGTTTCTGCATCAGCAGAGGTTCCAGTCTTGGCCTCGGTTACCCCAGATGTTCAGGAGACAAGGCCGCGGACCCCTCCTACTCTTCAGCTCTAAGTTTGCATGCTGTGACCCAAACACCTTTACGACAGACTTTTACTGCTTTACAATTTGTACTGTATTCCCCAGGCAGTGCAGGGGTTTGCTAATGGGACTGTTTGTTCTCCTACGCCTGCGTCTCAGGCCGTTTCGGCTTTGTTCGGGCCTTGGAACTAGCCTTGCGTTGTTACCGTAATTCTGTCTCTAAGTTTCTCATTGGAGTTAACTTATCGTTGGGCTGACGATAAGGAAATGGGGGGGTAGATTGTAGTAGTGCAGGATTCCCCCTTCATTTGGTTATCCTTTTATGGGAATGCGTAATTGGGATAAGTAGGGCCTGTGTATTTAAATGCGAGGACAGGAAGCATTAAAATGTAGGCTTTGTCACGCCGCCCCTCTTCCGGTCTCCAGTGTCACTGTAGTTGAGGTGGCGTAATCACTGTCATCTGAATCTAACTGTACAGAAAGTACCGCTCTGGCCACAATCATATCGAAACAGATGAAGATTGTAAAGATCAGAGTATAGAGAAAGAATCACCCAAAAGTAGTAAGATATTTGCAGAATGAAAGGAGAAAAAGTGAAGAGGAAAATAAGAGCAACAAATATATATGCAGGAAACGTACTTCCTCCTAAACGGATGTTTTGGTCTGATAAGAAAAGGTCAAACAGATTTATCCATTAGCTCATAGTTGGTGTAATGGCTAGGTCGGCATGACCGGTCAGATATCAAATATAGATGAAAATAGATATACAAGGTGTTGTTTTGACACCTTTAAGAGAATATCGCAGATCTTGCATTATCTCATGTCTGCAGAGATGGAAATAAATATATTTGATATGAAGGTAAATTGTTACGTAACTGCTCTGAGAGACTCGGGTTGGAGACCCAAACGCATCTTTATTGAGAGTAATCCACAATCATAATCCATATAACAGGGCTTATATACACAGACAATAATAAGCTAATGACACACAGGTGGATGTAATCACATGATAATGAGTCCAGGCAAAAGTTTATGGGAAATGTAGTTCATGATGGAATGGCAAAGGACTAGAGAGACTTCACGTACATCAACTCTGATGGAAAATACAGCCACTCGATCTTACAACACAGAAGAGACACCGAAGGTCTTACATTTGGAGATAATCAAACATATCAGAGCATATAGTAGAAAATATGTAAATGATTAAAGAAATCAATAACATAATGCAACATAAGGAATACAACAATTAATGATGCTTAAATAAATACATAACCATCAATGACTATAATTCATAAAAAAGAAATTAATAAGATTCATAAAAATAAATAATTGATAAAAGAAAGTAAAAAAATACATGAATCAAAAGAATACAAATAATTTTGCATACACCAGCATTCAAAAAATAAATACCGTAATTCTACAAATAACAACGAACATGCAGTTGTTAAAGCAGAACTTGGTAACTTAAAGGGGCTATATGCAACTTTTTCCCCAAAATAAACGTAACAATAGCCTTTTTATTTGACCATTTATGACTCAAACATCTCCTGATGAGCATACTGACACCTTGTCAGCTCACAGTGGGTGCACCTATAAGCCTGTATCCTATTTTTCCTATTTTCTGTCGGGTCGGATTTTTCGCGCGCTGTCTGCGGATGTGACGTCAAGCGCGTTCATGTTAAACGTTTCAGATCACTCTGCCACCACCGCTAGTCAGCAAACAAACTTAGTTTCTCAAACAATATATGTATTTGACTGTTCTTACCTCTGTAAACATAATGTTGACTTCTTTGCAGCGGATGACTTGTGAAGTGTGCACGTACGAGAGCGAGCAGAAAGGAAGAGCAGTTCTGTTTTTTGGCCACAGGTGTCAGTCGCGAGTTTAAATTTCAGAAAATCGCATATAGCCTCTTTAATAAAACTGTCTAGAAATCATTTGGATGGTTAAACAACCTGTTCTGGTGATATTGGTGACTTTCCCCGCTCCCCCCAGCGTTCCCAGGCGGAAAACCAACCTTGCAACTTGGGGACTACCGTCCCGGCAGCGATATTTTTTTTCCCAGGATGGTAGGTGAAGACTCAGGAATATTCTTTAGGGAAGTCATCCCTGATTGGTCTGATGACCTACCCCTAACCCCACCCCTAAACCTACCCGCCACTGGGGGTCTGATGACCTACTCCTAACCCCGCCCTAAACCTACCCGTCACTGGGGTTAAGACCAATCAGGGATGACTTCCCTAATGAATATTCATGAGTCTTCCCCTACCATCCTGGGAAAAAAAATATCTCGTCCCGGCAAGATAGAAATTGGAAGTCTCGTGAGAAGCGAGAACGAGAACGAGCGCGAAACACGAATTGCTTTACGGCAATTCGACATAAACACAAACGCATGTATGATGTATTACCAGATTACTCACCTCTGTAGACATAGCTCCACACGATACAGTTGGCTTGCTCCGATCAAAACAAACGCACATGAGCAGCGGTAGAGAGGGGGAGGAGGCCGTCGCAAGTGAGTTTTTACGACCGTGTTGTGAAATATACGCCCCGCAGCTGTAGGGGGAGCTCGTGGGGAAAACATGCGACAACAAAAGGGAAAATCAGCGAAGAAGTGAGTAGAGTTCGCTAGAGTTGCCGAGTTCTGCTTTAAAAGTAGGAGGTTATGATAGTAACAGTAAACTGACTTTACTAAGGTTGCTCAAGAACAAACCATCTTTACCACCATAAATAAAGAAACAAATATCAACCATTAAATTCTAAGTCGCAGAGAGGGTGGAAATCTCACTGTTATAAAGGGGAAGAGTAAATAATAATAAGTCATGATATGATTAATCATTTGTCTAAGTTATAATATGTAGTATCCTGATCATCAGGGTCGTCTGTGTCACAGGATCTCTTCATATTCTAGAGAAGAAGTGAACATATGCATCACAAATAAGATCTCCTGTAACACCTTCACAACAACAGCAGAATAACTCACATCCAGTGTGTCGTACTCAGAACATCTGGACTTGGGGTCAAGGGTCATGTAGGCGTCCTCAGGAGACTCGACCTGACGACACACAATGATGAGAGAATCAATTCTCCCTTCATAACTGACAGGACACACATGAGAAGAAGCAGGAGAAGATTGTCTCACTGTTTTATGGTGTTGTGATCCTCTGTGGTTTCGCTCTTCTGATGGAGTCACTCGTTTCCTGTGAGAGAAGAAGAAATGAACATGAACACAAACTGACTCTGAATCTTTATGACGCTACAGACACAGGGCCCTATTTTAATGATCTAAGCGATGGTCTAAAGCACACGGCGCAAGTTCACTTAGGTTGTGTCTGAATCCACTTTTGCTAGTTTAACGACGGGAAAAATGGTCGGTGCGCGCGGTGTCTAAAAGTGTTGTCCCTATTCTCATGAGTAATGGGTGTGTTTTGGGCGAAACGTGCAAAAAAACAAGCATAGTGTAATTTCCCATTCCCTTTAAAAACCAGTTGTGCTCGCGCCATGGCGGATTCGCTATTTACATGGAGGAATTTGCAAGTGGAAAGAGCAAACGGATCTGCTCGTGCGCGAGGTTAAAGCACAAGAACACCATCTACGGGACAAGCCGGATTCCACCATATCTTTACACAATAATAATCTTTTACATTGTAATCCTTTTATTTTTAGTATTTGGCATGTTTGTGTGCTGCTGCGTGTCCCTGTGTGTGTAACAAGCAGAGTGTGTGCGTGCTGTGGACGCACCTATAGGCTCATATTACTAATGCGCTCTTTAAATAACAAAAAAATATTTTGCCATTGACTGTAGACCAGGTTTCAGTTGGTCAATGGCACAGTCTATTTAATTTACCATCAATGCGCCTGAAAAACACCTCGTTTTCAGACCAGCAGTCCATCGGCGTACAAATGGGCACAAATGCATTTGCTATTTAAACAACATGGCTGTAATGATGAGTCATCGGATTGAGAATCCATCTGCAGCTTTATTAATTCAGAGTCGAAAACAGGTACAAACAAGGTCGAGGCAGGCAGCAAACATTCACAGAACAGAGGACAGGTAAAGGTCAGTGCCAAGCAGCAAGGAGTCAAACAACAAGAAACAGTCCAAGATCAAACACAGAATATAGTCCACAGTAGAAACGCTCAGAAATGATCACCACGGCAAATCAAGCAAAGGTGGAGTGTGTATGGTGTGTTTAAATAGTGATGAACTGCAGGTGTGTGTTATCAGTCTCAGGTATGAGGGCCTATGGGATTTGTAGTCCAAATAGCAACAGTCAATATTCTGGTGAAAGTTCCCTCTGGTGATCTGGAGGAAGCGGAGAGAAAGCCTCTCCTGTAACAGTGGCGCAGGGAGTGAAAATGAAAACTGCTTCGGGCTGAAACTAGCAAAAACACTTGCGTCGCACTTAGTGCTTTTCTCTTACCTGAGGATCGTTATCACTACAGCAATAATGCAGATGCCGATGAGCGCCGCCCCGATCCCAGCAGCTGCGTACACACTCTGGCCACCTGAGCGAAGAGAAACATCATTCACACGGCTGATAATGACACCAGCATAAGAGCCAACGGCACATATCAATACCTGCAACTGTTTCAGACACGAACAAAGACACAGACGCTGATCTCCGAGATCCATGTTTATTCTGAGCCTCACAGTAGAAGCGTCCACTGAAACTGGAGTTAAAGCTGGAGATGCTGAAACTCTGTCCAGATCCAACAGCTGAGGTTTCATTCTCCTTAAACCAGCTGAAGTTCAGAGCAGGAGGGTTTGAGTCACTGCTGCAGTTCAGAGTCACTGAATCTCCCTCCACTATTACACCAGACGGACTGACCGACACTGAGACGCTCTTCGGAGGATCTGAAAAAAGACTAAACATTACTCACAGTGCATCATTTGATGAGTCTGGACTGAATTTGTCTGAAAGCTGAGAGTGTGTGTTACATCTGACGCTGAGAGTGACGGCAGGAGACAGGAGCAGATGTTCCTGATCTCTCGCTGCACAGCTGTAGTTTCCCGTATCATCACTGCTGACCGACTGCAGAATCAGCCGATTCCCGACGCTCGACTCTGATAAAGACTCGCCGTTTTTATACCAGATAAAGTCTGTTCTGTTTGAGAGGTTACAGGTGCTCTTACACAATAAAGCAGGGGAATCTTTCTCAACAACCTCTTCAGGAATCTCCACTCTGAGCTCTGAAATCACAGACAACACACATTTCATATTTGAAAGAACAGAGTAAATCTGTCAGTGCAATATTAGTTTGACTGTACCTGTGACACTGAGCTGAATCCCAGGATGACCCAGATATCTTTCTATTTCTACATTTGTCACGATTCTGATGCAGTATATTCCTTCATCCTCACGTCTCACGTTACTGAGTCTGAGAGCAAATGTTCGGTCTTTATTGAAATACTCAACTCTGTCTCTGTAATCTGGAAGATTCAACAGATTGATGTTGATTTCGTCTTTAACTGGGTTTATCATCCAAAATGCCTCTGTCACAGTGAGACCATCTGGTTGTTTATAAGTGCCTGATAAATGTGTTGTTGAACCCTTTAGGACACATTTCATCATATTTGTGTACTGAACCTTCCATTCCTGACCGCAAATCCCTGGAAAATATAAAGCAGGAAAACACTGAATTTGACCATATGTGTGTTTTTACTTTTCTCTTCAACACAGAACCAGTTCTTCTACTTCTGTATTTTCTTTGCTTGTTTTCATATAAAAAGAAAACGACAACATTGCTTTCCTCTTCAGTTTTACTTCTTGTAACTTCACAAGACAAAATACAAGATCAACATTTGATATAGGTACACTTTAATTACAGAAAGTTACACTGTAAAATTGCTTTAATTATGCAGTACTATCCAGGCTGTAATCTAAAGCGTTACCGACTAAGTTGATGTGTGATATATATCGAAGGTTTCTGTGTCAGTTTAGCAGAACTGTGGACACTACACATTCTTGACGAAGACATTAAACTGTCTTTAAATACAGAAATACAGACCAAACATCCTTAAAAATGGAGGTTTCTTCAGTGTGTGTGTGTGTGTGTGTGAATAAGAATTAGGTTCAGACTCACCAGGAATCAAAAGCAGAGAAACCAGAGAGAAAATACCAAACATTCTGGAAGACACGAAGATTGTTACAATTACACAAATGTATGACTAACACGTGTTTATAGATACATATAAAACAAGTACTTAATATATAATATTAAATAATCTCTCTATTAAAGATGAAACATGTTTTTGCATCGTAAATATGTGTCCTACCTTACTGTAATCTGCAGAGTCTGAGTGTAAAAACTGCATATGATCTGTATGCAAGTGTTAACTGTTTTCACACATCCTGTCTTTCTTCACTTCCTCTGAATGAGTGCAAAACACAAACGACACAAGTGCTAGATTTACACACACACACACACACACACACACACAAATATATATTTCTTTTGAAATATGATTCCGCAAACCCAGATGAAAATGTCTGATTATGATTAAATGCCCAGAAGTCACTCAAGCCTCTTTGAATCTGTATTAATGCATATATTCAGTCACAGAGGAGCTGACCTGAAGTCACTGAAACGTTTGTCACATTCACACGGCACTAAAAATGACACTTCTGTAGAAACACTTCCTTTTTCTCTTTTAAGTGTATGCTGACGCAAGATAAATGCACATCATGAACTCTTGAGAAACAGCTTCTCTTTGACTTCATAAACTATCATCAACACAAACACAAATCACCCCAGATATTTTACATAAACACAGAGTAAAAGGCAATAATCAAGAGGATTTGATGATTTTATAATTGATAATTCACTGTAATTCCTGAATCTCACAAAGAAGAGCCTCTTGACCAGTTTCTTTTTCAGAACAAGGCATTGGGCCTTTATAGGTGGCACAGATGGAGAAAATACACAATGAGATGAAAGGCAAAGTTGCAGTGGCATTCTTCTTGCATACTATAGATTTTTTTTTTATTATTATTTAAAAACAATAATAATAAAATTATTATTATTATTATATTATTATTTTTATTTAAAAACAGATGCTTTTATTGTTTTCCTCTTGCTACATATTGGTCATTTTAAACGCTTTTATTTTGTAACATTCCACACACACACACACACACACACACACACACACACACACACACACACACACCTCACTGTTGATGGATTTTTTTATTTTGATCAGCACCTTGGACAGCACTGTCACACACACACACACACACACACACACACACACACACCTACAGCCTCACCGACCTGACGCGCCATCTACAGGAAGATACATGTAACTGCATGCACATATTAGTGAGAGAAAAGCCCATTTTTCCCCGTTTTTAAGACCATTTGTTGTAATAATACACTTTATAATCTATATTTCTAACAACAAATACAGCCACAGATATTTTGATTTATGCAAAAGTAGAAAAGAAAAATCTGGGGTGATTCACGGCAATATGATTTAGACGTCATAACCCAGCGGGCACCTTGATGTCAAAATTACGTCAAGAAATAGGTCAAAAATGAAAGTCAAATTGACGTCAAAGTGTCGATGTCAATTTGACGTCAAGATTTGACCTCTGCTGATGTCATTTTGCCAAACAAAAAGGTGAAATGCATGACCATACACTTATTACCAGCTTCACTTAAAACTAACCAGATTTACTTTATATAATTTCCAGTTTAAATAAATATAATATTTAAATAGTTTAAAATATATTAAACATATTTTGATGACACCATGATGGTGGTTAGCGTTTGCTTTAGTTGTGCTCTTGACCCTTGACTTTTTAATATAAAATCTTCTCTGGCTGTTATAACTCTGTGTTTATACAGCACAACTGTTGTAGCTAAAAAAGCCATGAGATCAGGAGATGTTGGCGGTTTATTGAAGGTGATGACAATGTCATCATGTAATTGTTGTATCTCTGATCTTATTCAGTGTCTAATGTTTGATTATATAGGACTTGTGATTTTAATGTTGTATTGTAATAGAAGCCATTTAATTTAACAGCATGAGAATAACGTTTTTTTTTATTAATGGATTTTAAAAACATTTAATGCATTAAACTCAACATTATTACTTAGCTATCAAGAATCAGTGTATGACTCTCAACAATGGTGACAATCAATTAAATACTTCATGCTGCAGTGCATGCTGGGTACCACCAATCAAAACACACCCATATCTCCCAGCATGCATTGCGGCTTTAATAAATTATGCAGCTGGAGTTGATCTGATTATCTGGATATTTTGTTTGATTGTCACCATTGTTGAGATTCATACGCTGTTTCTTGATGTCTGTGTGCGTCTAAGCAATGCCATAGATGACAGGGTTTTGTGCACTAAATAGTTTTTAAGAACCAAGTACATTATTTGATAAACAACACTGCTAGACATGCTGTAGAATCAAATTACTTCTGTTATGAATAAAAACAGTTTTAAAACCACAAGTTCTATATAATCAGAACATTAGACACTGAATAAGATCAGGGCTTCAGGCATTTACATGATGATATCACCTTCATCATCAATGAAAAGCCAACATCTCCTGATCTCATGGCTTTTTTAGCTACAACAATTGTGCTTTATAAACACACAGTTATAGCAGCCAGAGATTTTTATATATATATATTTAAGAGTAAAGGGTCAAGAGCACAACTAAAGCAAACGCTAACCACCATCATGGTGACTTTAAAATACAAAATATGATTTCATTAAACCAGAAATTAAATAAAGTAAATCTGGTTAGTGTAAGTGAAGCTGGTAATAAGTGTACGGCCATGCGTTTCACCTTTTTGTTTGGCAAAATGACTTATTATCAAACTCTTGATAGAGGTCAAACTCTTGACGTCAAATTGACATCGACACTTTGACGTCAATTTGATTTTCATTTTTGACCTATTTCTTGACGTAATTTTGACATCAATTTGATGTCAAATTGACATCAAATGCCCACTGGGAAGCGGACCATATAGAGACCACATCCTGATGGTCGCACTGGGAACAGTCGCATACAGTATTAAAAATCTCCAAATTCCATATGGAAATTAACTATAGCAATATAACACTCTTCATAGAAACATCTTTTCTGTTTGGTCAGCGTCACAAGGATATCAACAAAACACAGCCGCTATTCATCACCGAAAACAGCCGATATCATTTTTTTTTTTTTAAATAACCACTCTGCAAACAGTAGTAGGGGCAGATACATGCAATCTCACATCACTGAACCATAATTCACTTTGAACGAATCATTAGAGTCAATGATTCAATGATTAATTCATAAATACAGCCACTTGCTTCATTACTGAGTGAATGAATGACTCGATGACTCTCCACCTACTGGCGGTTTTAATTCAATATTTAAAAGCATCACTTCGTTTTTACCATCATTGCATATTTCTCTTTTGAACATTTATTATGAACATTTATTATTTAAAGCATTATTTATTTTATAAAGGTATTTGTAAAGGTAAAAAATAAAAATGCACTGGAAAAATCGATTTAAAGTAACACTAAGTAACTTTTCAACCTTCATAATATATTTCCAAAACCCTTGTGATGGTACATCGACTTAAAATAGTTTGAATGACACGTCTGCCATAGCCTGACGGGGTTTGTATAGTTTTTAATCGTACTTTTAAACTTCGGGGTTCGGGTAGTAACCCCCGCGCACAAAAAGAACTACAAAATTCGACTGCTTTACAGCATAGGCTACCTCACTTCCCCCAACACGTCCTCACATGCTGTTGGACTTGTAAGTATATTGCTTATATTGTATATCACTCGGACAAGCACCTGGCGTTCTTGTTGATGGATTAGTAGACATCTTCGGAGGCTAGCTGTGCTTGTTCGATGTCCGACGATTTGTGTTTATTCCCCAATCGAACTCGTGTAACTGTCTGTCACACGTTCTACCGTCCACAGCATTACTTGATAGACAAAAATAGGACAAGAATGAGCGTCAAACAGAAACAACCCGCTTACGGGGTGTCCGAGGCGCACATACAATACAGACTGCCGAAAGTTAAACAGGGCGCGCGCAGCTCTTAAAGGGGCCACACCTTACAGCTTCTATCCGACTTAACGGGGACCGGTATACAGGGGGGAGGGGATCAGGCCGTGAGTGAAGAGACTGCTCTGCGTGAGTGGTATTTACGACAGTAACGTTAAATACAAGTAGTCCACAGCGACTCTAGGGGTCGTTGTTTGACCAAAACGGAAATCCTACATAGTGGGGCTTTAAGGGGGCAAATATTGTCCCTTATACTTAAAGGTGTGACTGAAGAGTGTGGGTACGCAGAAGGATGTTAAAAGCCTCATGGGGTACAACTCTAAAACGTTTGAGAACCACTGGGACTGGGTTAAGGAATAGAACAAAATAAACATCAAAGCACAATACACACACCAAGGGCAGAACGTAGGCCTAATATTCAGAGGTCACTTACAAAGTTAGGTTAAAGCAGCACTCAGTAGCTTCGGGATTTCTTCGCTGTATTCTCGCTTTTTGCTCGCAGGTTTCTCTCTAGAGCTCCCCCCACAGCTTCGGAATAGATATTTGACAACACTGTTGTAAAAACTCTTTGGTGATTCTCAGACACCAGAGGCTAGTAGATCAACGACATCAAAGCAGATGGGACATTCTTTAAAATGTCTTCTTCCTTCGGGTTCGAACAGTGTGAGGGAGTGCAATAATGACGGCATTTTAGCAGATTTCTTTTGGCCGTAAAGCAATTGTTTACATCGCGAGACCTGATATCACGCGAGACTTCCTGACGCGGTGGCCGGCGGCCCGCCGTCTCAAAGTTGCAAGTGCGAATTTTCCGCTCACGGGCACCAGGGGGGTGCGAAACGACCACCATTCAACCCGAAATAAGTAATATAACCATTCCAATGACTCCGAAGCTGTTCAGTTAAGGTAAAAAAGTTACTTAGTTCACCTTTAAAGACACAAACAAAGAGGGATTCAAACAAATAGCATATCAATAACAATTTACAGACTGTGAGCTGAAGAGTAATATTCAGATAAAAAATGTGCTTTTGAAGGAGAGAAGGGTGGATGTTTGACGGATGTCTTGAGGAAGAGCATTCCACAACCTCGGAGCCACTACGCTAAAAGACTCCCACGGTTACCAGACTATTGAAACCGACTGAATATGACACAGCCCCACCGAAGATATTTTTCACCAGCCGCCACTGCGCGGGAGAGTTGAGAGTTTAGTTGATGAATGTTCTGACGCAGGAGTTGAGAATAAAGACTGTTTTCTGGTCTCATGCTGTAATCCTGCCTCTGTTTATTTCTGATAGCTCAAAAAGCCATAGTGATCTGTACAATGTCGTTTCAATTCATTTTTATCGTTTATATTCAATATCGTTTTAAAGCAGGTGAATAAAGGGAAAGTGTCTATAAAGTCCACTGTTGTAAACAATAGTTTTGAATTGAACCGTTTTTCTGCTGTTGCTTTTTAAACATTCACAAATGTTTGACCATTGAGCTCGAGTTAAGTTCAACTTTTAAAAGAAGAAAAAAAGAAAACCTTTTATTACCAGAGGTTATACCCAAATATTTACCTTTTATATTTACCCAAACATATTATATTATTATATTGTTCACAAACAGAGAGTTTTATGTATGCAATACTGCATTTTGTTTTTAAATGTGAACATGCACTATATTGATGTATTTGACTGTTGATATGGTCTCTCATTTTTACAGCATAACATTAAAAATTAAAATGGAAATGAACTGTCAAGTTAAATTAATATAAGTTATAATAATCAATTGCCAGTGTTATGATAAACAGGGTCCTGATCTTCAGGGTCGTCTGTGTCACAGGATCTCTTCATATTCTAGAGAAGAAGTGAACATATGCATCACAAATAAGATCTCCTGTAACACCTTCACAACAACAGCAGAATAACTCACATCCAGTGTGTCGTACTCAGAACATCTGGACTTGGGGTCAAGGGTCATGTAGGCGTCCTCAGGAGACTCGACCTGACGACACACAATGATGAGAAAATCAATTCTCCCTTCATAACTGACAGGACACACATGAGAAGAAGCAGGAGAAGATTGTCTCACTGTTGTATGGTGTTGTGATCCTCTGTGGTTTCGCTCTTCTGATGGAGTCACTCGTTTCCTGTGAGAGAAGAAGAAATTAACATGAACACAAACTGACTCTGAATCTTTATGACGCTACAGACACAGAGTCTCTCTCACCTTCTGATCAACAGCCAGAGGACAAGCATCAGTATCACAGTCACGACAACAGATGCAGTGATTCCCACTGTGACTGAAGACCAGCTGCTTTCTTCAGCCGTGCAGACGAGAGAAAGAGAAACTCTTCTGAGACCAGTGCTTTACCTCACTACATACAGACAATGACCTCCAAAACTGAGACCAACACAGATGATTCTCACCTTTAACAGTGAGTGAAACAGACGCTGATCTCTGAGATCCATGTTTATTCTGAGCCTCACAGTAGAAGCGTCCACTGAAACTGGAGTTAAAGCTGGAGATGCTGAAACTCTGTCCAGATCCAACAGCTGAGGTTTCATTCTCCTTAAACCAGCTGAAGTTCAGAGCAGGAGGGTTTGAGTCACTGATGAGTCACTGATCTCCCTCCACTATTACACCAGACGGACTGACGGACACTGAGACATTTCTTGGTCGGTCTGAAAGAGACAAAAATAAAACATTATTGGATAACTTACTATAACCAGATGATTTACTGACTCACATTTATTAACTCACACATGACATTCAGCTTCACAGCTTCAGAGTGTTTCTCTCCATGTTTATTTCTGGATCTGCACTTGTATTCTTCACTGTGATCAGAGCTGATGTTTGAGATGCTGAAGATTCTTCCAGATCCTACAATCGTTCCTCCTTTAAACCAGCTGATTTCTGCAGGAGGGTTTGAGTCACTGCTGCAGTTCAGAGTCACTGAATCTCCCTCCACTATTACACCAGACGGACTGACGGACACTGAGACGCTCTTCGGATGATCTGAAAAGACAAAAAGTGTCAAATGACATTCAGTAATTGAGCAAATAATCATCCAGAACTGATCTAAAATCAAGGCAGACTTACACATGACATTCACAGTCACAGCAGAGGAGTTCAGAGATCCATGTTTATTTCTAGCAGAGCAATAATAGTTTCCACTGGCCTCAGATTTAATATTAGTGATGCTGTATGTGTCGCCAGATTGCAGGATTGTTCCTCCTTTAATCCAGTTGATTTCTGCAGGAGGGTTTGAGTCACTGCTGCAGTTCAGAGTCACTGAATCTCCCTCCACTATTACACCAGACGGGCTGACCGACACTGAGACGTTCTTTGGTGGATCTGAAAGAGACAAACAAGTGTGAAAACATGCAGCAAATTTCAACTCAATTCAATTATGTTCAGGGTTAAATGACATTATACTTTGTAAGCATTATTTAAAATTGCAACAGTGAAAGGGTCTGATGATACTTGATGACCAATAAGATAGCTTGGATAAACTGTGCACTAAAGAATATCAAGAATTTCTTTCTTTCAGCACACTTGTATAAAACACTCGAGAGTTTCGGATGTAGTTCAACGAGTTTTTATGTAACATTGTTTCCTGAGCCACTACTACACAGTAAAATCCCCAGTGTTAAATCAACACTGCTCAGAGTACATATGGTCCCACTCTACAGAGTGTTAAAATTAACACTGAAGCAGTGTTGAAGTTAATGAGATAATTAAGTTAACACTGAAGCAGTGTTGAAGTCAATGAGATAATTAAGTGATTAATTAAGTGATTGGCCATTAGTGGTGACACCTGATGTTAATAAGCAGAATCATTGACGGAAAGAGAAAAAACAATAACAGAAAAAAGAGAAACACAAGAACTACAACTGACTTCGAGTCATTACACATTGTTGCATTTATTATTACCAGTTTGACTTTATTTCTGTCATACATCGACAAAAGTTCTTGAGATTCAACAGAAGTTTAGATGGTAATGTTTTATGGAAGTTTTCTTAAGTTACCATTATGGTGGTCAGTGTTTGCTTTAGTTGGGCTCTTGACTCTTTTCATTTTGTTTATATTAGTTTTTCTCTGACTGTTCCAACATTGTGTTTATAAAGCACATTTGTTATTGCAAGAGAAAACATGACCTGCTCACAATATGTTTTGATGATAATGACATTATCATCATGTAGTGTCCTGATTCACTGATGTCATTCAGAGTCTAAATCTTTGACTATATTCTTGATGTCTTGTTTTAGTATTGGTGATTGTAGCTCTGAGATTCTACAGTTTGAGATCCAACAGCAATATGAAAAATTTTGAAAATACTTTGTGCAAAGAAGTTATTGTGTTTAAACACACAGACATCAAGAATCAGCATATGAATCTCAACAATGGTGACAATAAACAAACTAGTGACAAACAGATCAACTCTGAACATCACAAAACAAGCTACTAAAGTCAGAACAAAACAATAGCAAAATAAAAGCAAACAATGAAAATTACAGGACAATTCAGCTGCATAATTTATTCATGCTGCAATGCATGATGTGAGCCATTGATGCGTTCTGATTGGTGGCTCCCATCATGCACTGCAACATTAAGCATTTGTTTGATTGTCACCATTATTGAGATTCATATGTATATTCTTGATGTCTGTGTGTGATTTAAAAAAATTTCAGATCATTAAAACATTGTTGGAAGTAACTACTGTAGTGAAAAAAATTATAAAACGTTGATAATCAGTTTATAATGATGGGTGCCATCATTGAATCAAGTCACTAGTAAATTCATCATCAAATCATAACCAGGGCTGCATTTCCAAAAGCATCTTAAGCCTTACTTGATTGCAGACCAACTGCAACAAATGGTCTGTACGATCAAATTAGGCTTGCAATGTTTTCAGGAAACACAGCCCAGGTCATAGTTTCTTTTGCCACAACACATATGCTTTATAAACACAGAGTTGGAGCAGCCAGAAAAATACTAATGTTAAAAACGAAAGGGTCAAGAGCCCAACTAAAGCAAACACTGACCACCATAATGGTGACATGAAACGAAACATTCCATAAAACATTACCATCTAAACTTCTGTTAAATCTAAATAAGACCGTGTGTAGATGTATGACAGAAATAAAGTCAAACTGGTAAAATAATAAGTGCAATAATGGTTCAAAGTCAGTAGTTCTTGTGTTTCTCTTTCCTTCAGTGAGTCTGCTTGTTATCATCAGGTGTCACCACTAATGGCCAATCATTACTTCATTAATCACTTAATTATCTCATTAACTTCAACACTGCTTCAGTGTTAACTTAATTATCTCATTAACTTCAACACTGCTTCAGTGTTAATTTTAACACTCTGTAGAGTGGGACCATATGTACTCTGAGCAGTGTTGATTTAACACTGGGGTTTTTACTGTGTACACTCCTCACAACTTTCATAGACATTTCATTCTAAAGACATTTCTACATTTTCTGAGGAACATGTGAGGTGTTTCAAAACAAAGTTCTAAAAGCTCTCAGCTCACTTACATACGGGTCTTACAGTGATGTCAACAGATGTGGAGTTGAGTCCCTCATGGCCGCTTATGGTGCATAAATATCGCCCTCTGTCCTCCAGCCCGACAGACTCCAGATAAAGCAAGTTTTCCCCATGATGCCGACTGTGCAGATGCCCATCTTTCCTCCAGATGTAGGTTGCAGTCATGGAGGGGATGCATGAACCACAGATAAACAAAATCCAATCTCCCTCCGTCACATTGTCAGACTCGGTCTGTACCTCCACCTCCGCATCTGGACCAGAAAGAAGAATCTCCTTATGTGCTTAGTGTGTAAATACAGCAGAGAGTTGACATGAATATGACGGTCTTTACTGGTGAAGCATGGCACTAAACACCACAGTCATCATGGGTTTGATTCCCAAAGAATGCACTGCAAGTCACTTTAAATGTAAATTTAACATACTTTGGATATAAGCATCTCACAAAGGCATGTAAATGTAAAGATCTATTTCTGAGCCTTCTTAACGCTGGCATGTAACAGAAGACGTGATCTTCTTTTTTTCCCTATTTGTGACATACCCTATATTCGAGTGAAACATAGTGATGGGCTCTTTCAAACCACTGCTTTATGAAGCTTTGAAACCTATTGCGAATCATTTGTTTTGAATCAGTGATTCGGAGCGTGTATCAAAACTGCGAAACAAATCAAGTCATGTGATTTCAGTAAACGGGGCTTCGTCATAACTGTTTTGAAATTTCAATGGTTTGCCGCTAGGAGACGATGATCTCTATGAACCAGTGTCTATGATCTGTGATCATTTTTATACATTTGTAGAGATTTCAAATGATGCATTTGCATAATAAAAAGGAAAGAGTTGTAGTTGATAGTCTCTTATTGATCTGATTAAAACAAACGAAACAAGCCCTGCATTTAAAAAAATAACACATTATACACTTAATATTTAATGGTATAAGATGATTTGTTGGTTGCATTGAATAGATGACACTTTCAATAAGACATTTGCAAATTGGTTTATAAAAGGGGTTTTTGTTTATGTTTGAGCTGAGATTACTGCATTTACACCATTCTGACCAGCAGGCGTCCCAGTGGGCAATTGATGTTGAAAAGACATCAAATTGACATCCAACATTGACGTCGAAAAACAGGTCAAATATGCAAATCAAATCGGCGTCAAAAATTTGACATCCACACACCGATGTCCTATTCTCGACCAAAATAACGACACAAAAGTAATAAAATGCTGAAAAAATCTAAACTTCTTGAGTCTGCCACCATATATTGCTCAGCGATTCTCTGCCACCGGGGATCGAACAGGGACCTTTTGATCTTTAGGTCTACTACAATGTATAGTAGTAATAATAATGGTTTCACTATAAATAAAAAATAGGAATAATATACAATACTTTATGTGAGGTTACAGCAAAAATGCTGTATTGAATTACAGTTCAATGTAGTTAATCAACAAATCATTTTGGTAAATGTAATACTCACTCCACTGCTTCCATTTCAGCGTGGGTATGTAAATAAAATTAGAAACCAGTCCGAAATTATTAGATTTTATTAAGATAAAGTCCACCCCCAGTGATTTTACAGTTGGGCACACACACAACGGCTACACACAGTTCAAAAGGAGATGTGCCACTGGGGTCACCACACTCTAAAAAGAGATGTGTTAAAAAACAACACACAGCATGTGTTGATGGTATTTGTTGTGTATATTTTTAACACACAATGTGTTAAACTTGATCAGATCAGCACTTGCTGATTATGACATCATCAAGAAACATCTGATCATATTTTCTCTCACCATAACAAATGTATTTTTATTAAAATACAGTTGCAGCAGCCAGAGAAATACTAAAAGAAGAGTAAAGGGTCAAGAGCTCAAATAAAGGAGCCATTAATCACGATTCTGGTGACTTCAAATAAAACATTCAGTGAAACATCAACATCTAAAACTCTGTTAATTCTCAATAAGAGCTTGTCTATGTAGATTCATGATGTCTAAACCATCCAAATGTTCAAACAAACTCTTTATTAAAGTCCCTGTAAAGGCAATTCTACAAAAAAATTCTAAACACATTATAAGTGCTAGAAATGTATTGCTAAAACATGTTACAAAGACTGAGAACTGTGAAGTACTAAATTGTGGAGTTAGACCGTTTAACAGTTTTTCACCCTTGCTGTGAGCCGGATTTTTTGGGCGGGGCTAAAACGGGGGCTCGATGACGCACTGCGACCCCCTGAGCTTGATTGGGCCCCTACTTGATGACGCACGGAGTCACTAAGCCTATCGCTCAATCGCGAGTTACTATCAGACAGCCTACAGTTTGCTAGCTACTATGCCCACGGCTCTGGCTATGCCTTCGTCATGTAAATGCGTATTCACTGGATGCAATCACTTAGAAAACAGATCGGTGTCCTTATTTAAATTTCCGAAAAATGATCATATCAAGAAGAGGTGGATTTATCTTGTGAAGAGCTAACGTTACCTTGATGGAGAGCTGATGATCACCACCACACCCGCCTCTGTAGAGATCAGGATAGTTTACTTTCGTTGGAGACAACTGGAATTCACTGATAATCCGCTGTTACTGGTGAATGGGGCCGAACCGACTATCTCCCGCTGTCCGCTTCGGCCTTCATCAAAGAGTATAGAAGCCCAAGAGGCGAAACTCTGTTGTGTTATGGGTAACAGTCTGTAGATGGCGCTGCGGAGGCGAATCCGCCATTATGGACTGAAAGCTGCTGGAATCGTTAGCGCCAGTCAATGGCAAAATCCATTTTAGTATGTGTTAATAGTTCATGTGTGCACTGCTAGATTGCACATCTTTTTTGTACCTTTCCGCCTGTAATAGGACATTCATAGTTTTTTTTCTTGCCATTGAAACGTTCACTGTGTAAAATATTAACTGTCTTTAGAAATGTTCATTTATAAAAAAAATTTTTCCAAATCATATATATGGTGATGTTTACTAATTTCAAAATCAACATTTGAATAAATATCTTATTACTTATATCTAATTACTGTGTATCTGCCTATAGACAAGCGAACATATATTATTTCATGAATTTCTGTTAGTCATATAACAAGGAAAATGCATAATAGAACATAAATATTGATAGATTAAAGTTTTGCAGTAATTTTATAATTGTATCTTTGCAAACCGTAAGTGGTAGGCTAATGAAGCCGATTCGTTGGGGATACCCTTACTAAAAAGTACTAAGGAATCTTATAGTATTTTGGGACAAAATAAATGTTTTTTATTATTATTGTTTTCATATTTATAGTATTTTGGGACAAAATATTATAGTAATCTTATAGGAATACTATAGTAATTTGGGACATACTACATAAGTACGATAAGACTAGGCCTACTATAGCAGCTTAAAAATATTATAGAGAGGCTATACAGAACATCACAGAAGTATGTTATGTTCTGTAATACCTCTATAATATCCTAGAGCCGCTATAGTATTTCTATAGTAGTCTTATAGTACTTCTATAGTAATATTTTGTCCCAAAATACTATTTTCCTAACCAACACATATACGTATATTTTCTGTCATTTAACGTCATTTAACGTCGGTCATCCTCATTAATGTATTTTAAATTGTTTTCATATTTAGATATGACGGCCAGAAAAAATTAAGCTATGTTAAGGTTTTGTTATTTTAAGTTTTTCAGTGTCATTGACTCCCTTTATTTTTCGGCGTTTTCCTTCAGTTTTCAGTCCATAATGGCGGCCGCGCCGTCAAGTCATGGGGGCAACTGTTGCTATGGGGCGTTCTATTGAGTTTCGCCTCTTGGGCTTCTATACTCTTTGCTTCATCCTCCCGTCGCGCCGACATGCACGAGCTGTGCGCGAGTCATATTTCCCGCGAGTGGGCGTGGTTTCAGCGCAGCCAGCGGACACGCCCCCAGCGTTTGAGAGCTGAGACTACTGCTCATTTTTTCGAGATTTTGATAGCTTATTTTATTTACTTGGCGGCTTTTTTAATCATTGAAATTGGGCTGGGTGGCTAATAACACATTTTTCGGTGGTATGACAAACTCAGAACACATACTTAATTTTGACTTTACAGGGACTTTAAACGTCACTGGACTCCATAAACACAAGTTAACAATACGTTTCAGTGTTCGTCCAAACACTCAGTTGTAAAAACACAGGAAGTAACTCTGGCAAATACACACCGACTACAGTCACATGTGACACATATCTGACACAAGTTGTGTAACTATAACACATTAGTGTGTAAAAGGTTTCAACACACTTCTGTGTAAGAGGAATAACACATTAGTTGTGTTAAAGGTAAGACAAAATGTGTAGTCCTTATAAACACAGAGATGTGTTAAGAATCGACACAGGTTGTGTGTTAAATTTGACACAACATGTGTTGTCCCTGAGCACACACACTACATGTGTTAAAATCTACACAACATGTGTTGTCCCTGAGCACACACACTACATGGGTTAAAATCTACACAACATGTGTTGTCCCTGAGCACACACACTACATGGGTTAAAATCTACACAACATGTGTTGTCCCTGAGCACACACACTACATGCGTTAAAATCTACACAACATGTGTTGTCCCTGAGCACACACACTACATGGGTTAAAATCTACACAACATGTGTCATTTTTAACATCTCTTTTTACAGGTTGTGTTGTTTTCAACTCATCATTTTGAGTGCCGACACTCACCATCACTGTGAATGGTATGCAGTGTTTGCTATGTTCTCAAACAAACAGGCCAGTGTAAATACAAGTTATTTATATACGATATTTTGTCAGTTGTTACATTTTAATAAAATTCAAAGTGCAAACTCTGTTAACTGTTATCTCTCCATGAACTTTTGTCAAAAGCAGCATTATCAATTAGGGGTTGAAGCGTGAATAACTGAATAATGTCCAGTACAGTGAGTCTGTCCAGTCATTGAGCTTGAAACATTGTGTTGTACTTTGTGTGCACATGCTCGACTATTGATTAAACGGTTAATATTTTTGCATCTGGCCCTTTCGCATTATTTTTTTAAATGACACAATTTGTGTGTTAAAATGACTTACACACACATTTATTGTGTTAAATTTGACACAACATGTGTTGTCCCTGAGCACACTCACAACATGTGCCATTTTTAACACATCTCTTTTTAGAGTGCAGCATGTGGGGTTTCAAACCAGTGAATCATTTTCCAAGGTCACAATGATTTTGCCAAGACATTTTCCTGGATCAACATATTTTGCTGATACTGGAATAACATTCCTGCCCAACCCTATCCCTATGTAACATGTCTGGCCTTTCCTGTGTTTTCATTTCTGCCCTCTGTGACCTAGATTTAGTTCATTTGTCTCCCCCTGTGTTCATTAATTATCTCGTTTGTCTCTGTTCATTTAAAGCCAGTCGCTCCCAGTCGCTGTCTGTCCTCTTTTGAGATAGTGTTTGGTTGTGGTTATTCTTTGTTGTTCTCTGAATTTACTATTAAATATTACTAGAGTTCATTATCCTTCGTTGGCGCTTGGTTATATCAACCAAACCGTTAC
This sequence comes from Rutilus rutilus, assembly GCF_951802725.1. Classification (NCBI taxonomy): domain Eukaryota; kingdom Metazoa; phylum Chordata; class Actinopteri; order Cypriniformes; family Leuciscidae; genus Rutilus; species Rutilus rutilus. Next base: position 45,229,109 of record NC_140210.1, on the reverse strand, counting down.
ACCCAGGGTTTGAATTATGATTTCATCTTTGTGGGGGTCTCTTAAAAAAAAAAAAAAAAAAAAAAAGTAGCCTATGAGCAGACTTATAGCTTAATAATGTAATATAAAAATATAAAAATTTGTAAATATAATACAAATTTAATAATAAAAAAAAAGCGTTGGTAACACAATTCAATTTAAATAGTACATTTGGTTTAATTTGTTTTTTTGGTTTAATTTAATTTGATGAGGTCTAAGATGTTGTGAGTTGTAGAATTTTCACGTGAGTAAATTAATAGATCCGACAAGTTTAAGCGTGTACTTAAGTGGTCCAGTGGTAGAACTTTTGCCAAGCGTGTCAGAGGTTCTGGGTTCGAATCCGTACTCATATATTTTTTTCTTTTTATCAAATCCGATTATGTTTATCAGTGGTTGTATATCAGGCAGAGACAGACACGTTTGTGTGCATTTTGTTTTGTAATTTCACTGGAACGAATAGGGAGTCTCCACAACGGATTGAAGCGAGTGAAGACTGTGCGCGAGCCACAAACAAACACAGCGGCAACGAGCACTTTGATCACTTGATTTAAGCATAAGGATGTAGTGTGATGACAATCTGAGATCCTGTGAGATCCATGTGTTTGGCATCTTGTCCTATCTTTTAAGTCACGCTACAGTAGTCCGAAGGAAAAAGTGCTTTATTTGTAATTGAAAATAATGGTGCTGATGATTTTTAGAGACCCCCACAGGTGTATGATTTTACTGCTTTCATGGGAGCTCATCCTCTCTCTATGGGAGCTCAGCTCCCACTGGCTCCCACGTAATTCGAACCCTGGTTACACCCTAGCGTTACCCCTTAACCTAACCATCCCTAAAATCAGAGGGAAATGATAGGTGAAAAACTGGTTCAATCGGTTTTCCCGCGGAATTGGGCTACTTTTAAATTGCCTACCATACCTTCTAAATTTCATTCTAAGTAAAATTAAGTTCTCACACCTATTATCCAACTCACCTGTTACGTCGAGACGGATTCCCTGTGCGTTCATCCTGATTTGGCCGGAAGCGGTGTTGTGCACAAGACGGAAGATACCCGCGTCACTCTTTCTCACGTCCCTCAGGATCAGCGAGCAGTTCCTCGCGTCAGACTGCACAAACTCCACGCGGCCTTCAAATGCAGGGTCCTGAGAAACTCTGACCTCCTCCTCCGGTGATTTCTCATGAAGCCATTCCACTGAGCTCACCTGCTCAAATTGAGGATGAATGTATTTGCAGGGTATGAGCACCGTCGACTGCTGAACAACACACATACTGCTGATAATATGAGTAACGTCATCCTGCACACCTGGAATACAAACAAATGCATGCTTGAAATGCTGATTTGCATTTCAGTTGCATATACAGTTTATACACTGACCACCGTGCACTACTGAAAATAAAAGTTCCAAAATTTTTATTATTATTTTTTTTACAGCAATGAAAATAACTTTTTAGTGAACAGTTCTTAAAAGAAACAGTTTTTTTCTTAATTTGAAGAACATTTTAATCTGAAGGACCCTTTTCCACTATTAAAAACTGACAAAAAATGTTTTGGCCATGTTTACACCTGGTATTAAAGGTATAGCGGAGGATTTTCTTTTTCCGGGTGGATCATCAAGACTATTGGTCCTCCTAAGTGTCAATCATTCTGGTGATATGTTTACGGAAGGCTGTCGTACGTGCTCGTGCACACGATTCACACGATGGCGTGCGCTCAAAACACAGGTTGGGCTTCCCACTGATGCCTCAGTCGCGAAGTTTCTACTTGACAGGTAAAGTTTGGCATGCTATTTGGAGAAATCCATTTAAAATCACTGCTAGTAAAAGTTAATGTAAGTTATGATTAGCTCGTGCATGCTCTCTCGTGCACACGTTTAATAGGCGTTCCCTCTCGGGAGCAGGTAGAGTGTTGCGCATGTGCATTTTTTCAAAAAGTGGAGAGGGCGGTTCTTTTCTAAAATTCGGGAAAATCCTCCGATATACCTTTAAGATGCCTTTTGGTCGATCTGATCACAGGTGGACGACACTAAATACAGGTGTAAACGGGGTCTAAAGTGTTTTGAGCTTGTCCACTTCCGACCACTTCCAGAGGAAGTCAAAACGCATTCGACCGGATTGCTTTCGTAGTGTAAACGCTCATGTGGTCGAATGCGTTTGAACCATACGTCAGAACGCCGGCTCCGCATTGGCCGATGCTGTTCACGTGAGCGCCACGACACATGCGTGTGATGCTGATGCAGGAGCTGGCCAATAATGACCCGCCGTTCTGACGTAGAACCATGAAGCGTTGCACTGTTTACAACGTGAACCAAGAGAAGACATTGTTGAATAAAGTTGTTATTTTGTGCACAAAATATTATCATCGCTTTGTAACATTAAGGTTGAACCATAGTCACACGGACTATTTTAACGATGTCTTTACTCTTTTCTTGGCCTTGAAAGTGGCCGTTGCGTTGCTGTCTATATGGGGGGTTTCAGAAAGCTCTCGGATTTCATCAAAAATATGTTCATTTGTGTTCTGAAGATAAATTAATGTCTTACAGGTTTGGAATGACATTAAGGCTGAGTAATTAATTACAGAATTTTCATTTTTGGGGTGAACTAACCCTTTAAAAATTTTCATAGATGACACTATTTGGTTTCTTATGTTATAAAATAAGTATAATGAATGCTCATGTCACTTCAAAATGAGAACTCTCATAAAACTTCCAGTTTCTTTGTCACTGTAGATTGCTGTCAGTGTGAATGCCCCTTTAAAGCATAGACAGTATAAGAAATGAACACAGCGACCCCATAGACTGCAACGGAGAAAAGTGAAGCAAATTAGAAGCCCTCACTTCCTGATGGCTGAGCGTACTGCGCAGACTCAAACTGAGCTTGATGACGTAGATGTGACGTGAGCAACCTGTTCTGACAGTTGTAAGTCTTCTAGTAGCTGTGCCAAGCGAAATCTGAATCATATTTCCGAATCTTGCAGAGACGGAGAGCGTGAGTAGGAGCTGTCCATGAGCTAAGAGCAGGAGCAACTTTATGACTCTCTATGGGCTTCTCCCTTGACTTTATCGGACTTTATGCATCCACGTCCCCTGATTGATTGCAAGCTTCTCCTCCTGTCTTTACGGTAATTTCCAGAGAGGTGGTTATGATGCAATCGTTAGCCTAGTTTTACACTGCTTCTACGGGGCCATAACGTAAGATACAAGGTAATGGAGCCTTTTATACATTGTCGTGTTTCTTTAGAAATAAACAATGGACAAATAGAGTCTTTAAACGCCTCAGATGTAAAGTTATTCGCTGTCAAAGTGACGCCAAAATGAATGGGAGTCAATGGAATGCTAACAGCAGGTGATGGCTTGTTAGCCAATGGCGGCCCCCGGGGGTGGTACGCTTTTCGGGTCCTGGATTGCCCCCCTGCTTTAAAGCAACACTAAGGAACTTTTCCTCTTTGGTCGCCCTACAGGTTGGAAGCGGAATTGTCCATTACCGCTGTCGTAAATCATTTAGCCGCACACTGCCGACTGTTGCACGCACACTCGCTGTTTATCCAGCACCGGCTTTGAATGAACGATGTCCACAGACAAGGTAGAGTATGTTGCAGGATTTCATGAAAGTATGATGTATTGCGACATCAGAAACGAAGAAAAACTAAATAATGACTATTGTAACGCTTGACGTAAAGCAAGTCAAATTTGTAGTTTTCTTACGTCTCATTCGAACAGAAACGCGACCCGGTTTGGCAAACTTGCATAGTGTGGTTATAGCAGATATAGGGCTGCAAAGCAAATCCAGAAGTGCCTTTCACCCTGTTACGACTTGATGAACCACTGATACGATTTTGGAAACATTATTTTAAGGTAAAAAATGTTCCTTAGTGTTGCTTTAATGGAGACTAATTCATTACTGCAATCACAGAAAGCTGCAAGCTGTGACTTTTTGCTCAAGTGACCCAGGATGCTGAAAGAGAAGTTACTTTAAGCGATATTATAGATATTATGTTACCTGTTGCCATCAGAGAGATCCAGATGAAGCAGTGAAGCAGTACAGCTGAACACACCTGCAAGATATGAGATTTAGCAGGACCTCCATGACATCTTTAAAATATATGATCTGTCTTTACACACTCTGAAAATTGACAGAAGTAGCAATATCACCCATATAAACTAATATTCAATTCTGTCATTATTCCTTAACATTTATCAGAAAGCCTTTATTTAAAGCACGTTTCCAGCCATTGCATGACCTTCATTGCCTGCTCCTTACTGTACGTCTCGTGCTAAAACAGTGCAGTGCAATAAGCAGAGTAACTTCAGTGAGTTAAGATAACGGTCAAGAAAACCATCTCAGGCATTTAAACAAAAGATTTTGAAGTGAAATATAATACCATAATGCTGAAGTCTTTCAATGATGAGGATGATCAAAACAGCCGGCAGAAAGTGAAGTCAAACGCTTTAGTAAGAGAAACTGGCCAAAGACCAGAAATAATGTAGCCTTGCCCTCTTCCCCTTAAAACCATGAGAACTCAAAAGTTGTTATAAATAAAAAAAATCTGCTGACTGCACTGCTAATAAATGGTGTCATAACCGCAGAAAATACTGTAGCTCTGAAGATGCCTTAGTATTGCTCAGACAGGGGCGTAATTTGTGGGGGGGTTGGGGGGGACATAACCCCCCCAATATTTAAATCTATGCATTACAACCCCCCCAATATTTATACCATGATCACATGAAAAGGAGGCATACCCAAACTTCAACCCCCCCCAATGTTCAAACCAAATCTACGCCCTTGTGCTCAGATGCATAAATTGTCCGACAGTGTTTTTGACAAGGACATGAATGATGCCTCTAATTGAGTTGACTCCACCTGTAAAATAAGGCTTGGTTACACTTTATTTCGATAGTCCACTTTAGACATAAGTAACTTTTCAACTACATGTCAACTATCTCTCATTAGAGTATTAGAAGGCTGTAGTAGACTGTCAGTAGACTGATAGGTTAGGGTTAGGTGTTAGGGTTCGGGTTAGGAGAATAAGTTGACATGTAGTTGCTAAGATACTTATAGTCAGTAGAATGTCTGTTGGAGGAGTAGTGATGTAGTGCTTTCTCGGACTCGTCTCGGACTTGTTCCTTCAAAGACTCGGTCTTGACTCGGACTCGGCATGGCCGGTCTCGTCCCCATCACTATGGAGGAGCATCAGTGTTATAGCAGGTATTAAACAGACAGTCTACTAATACTCTAATGACAGTTAGTTGACATGTAGCTGCAAAGTTACTTATAGTTAGTAGAATGTCTAAGGTGGACTATCGAAATAAAGTGTTACCGGAGGATTTAAAGGCGTACACTGAAGGAATGATCCATTTTTTGGGGAATTGTCATATTTTTGTGTTTCTAGGACAGAATTCAAGAATTCAAATGTTTAAGGAAGAGAATATAACAAAGTTAGACACTGCCAGTTTTAATGACTTGTTACTCTTGCAAAAGTGATGTTATATTTCTTGGTTCCACAGACTTTTTTTTAATTTCTTTATGCGGTATTTTTTTATTTCTTTATGAGACACTGCACGCGTTCTCAAATACTTTGGAGACAAATTTGTCGTCAATTAAATCTGACAAAACGTAAAAAGTATAAGTAGATATGTAGTAATAGTGGCTGTATTATGTCCATATTTAGATAGTGAAGTCGTGTTGCGTGCGCGCGCGCGCGCGTGCGTTCCTCTTCCTCAAACTTCCGCAAACTCTTTTCAGTCATTCGGTCAGTCATCATGTCCAACAATAACGCTAGCAGCAGTAGTGTGGCTGTGGCGACCAAAGCCGTCAAACAGCTCAGAATAGAGGCGAAAATACGAAGAATTAACGTAAGTATGTCAGCGTCAACTTTAAAGGTGAAAGAGTTTGTAGGTTGAGGAAGAACACGGACAAAAGTGTTTAACCGGTGTGAGTTACTGCTAGCGCTAACGCTAACCAACAAAACAACTATTTAAACGCGTTTAAACTAACTTATAGGTAAATGACATCCGTTTTTTTAACGTCACGGCAACTCCGAGATGTTTTTAAGTGTTTATGATAGTTTTATACGGTCAGATCTGCACTGTAGTCGTAAACTTTAGACAACAGTTAGTTGTTATGCCCTCTGCTCATTAATAATGCAAACGCACAGAGAGCAGCGCTATAACTGAGACTCTGCAAGTACAGTGATGGCATCAGATTGCAATATTATGATACTTTTTTAATACTGTCTATAGCACTTAAAAAAAATACATTTGTGTCTAAACAAAACAACTCTTTACTGTGACTGAAACTTTTTTTCCAGCTCAAAGATACTTTAAATGAAAATGTCATATTTTCTTTATAATGCATGCAGTATATCGAATTATTAATAATAACACTGTATTATGTTAAAATAGTGTTTGTTGACCTAATTTTCAGTTACCTAGCGTTTAAATCCTTTCCCATAGATTCATCATGTCACTGTGTTGTCTGACAAAAATAGATGTAGGCTTACATTTGTTTAATAGAGATTATATAAGAACTTATTTCAACCATAAATTTAAGTTAAGATACCACAGGTAACGTTAATTAGGTTAAAAATGTTTTCGATAAATAGATATTCTTTTCAAATACCGCAGTTGATTAATCACAGGACATTAAGACAATTGCTTTTTATTACAGTGATACGTTTTTTTAAATGTTGTTTAAATATGTGATCCATTATCTAATTACATCTGCAGTAATTTGCATATAATTTCCAGAACGGAAATATGAACTTTGGATAAAGCCAGGTTCAAAAACTGCATTGATGTATTGTTATGTAACTCCAAATATGAAAATAAACTGTTAAATATGTATTTTGGATGTTTTCTTCTCACTATTCCGAAGCAAAATTGACCAGTGCATGAAATAACAATGGTTTTGTCTGTAATATCTTGCCTTAAAAATATACACATTATGTCCACCTGCCTAATGTGCTGTCGGTCCTGCCAAAACAGCGCCGACCCGCGAGGCATGGACTCTGTGTGCTGTGGTCTCTGGCACGAGACGTTAGCAGATCCTTCGAGTCCTGTAGGTTGCGAGGTGGCCCACATTCAGCTTGATTGAGAACTGGGGAATTTGGAGGCCAGGGCAACACCTTGAACTCTTCATCATGTTCCTCAAACCATTCCTGAACAATGTGTGTCAGGATACATTATCCTGCTGAAAGAGGACACTCTTAGGAAGGGGTGCACCTGGTCTGCAACTATGACTACGTTTACGTGTGCACCAATAATGCGATCATTTCCAGTAATCAGAGTAAGGTCTTAATCGCAGTAAGATGTTTACATGACAGCAGCAGAACTCGCTCCAGTTTACATGCAATTTTCATTATTCTGATTATTCGCTTTTAAGTATGGTTATTCCACACTCAGAAATGCATGTTACCGGCCATTGTTTGAATCTACTCGCATCAAATTCGTTTTTGTGAATGTTATTCGGCGCGTGATGAACATCGCAGTGCCTACACTGATCGCACTCTGGTTGAAGATATGCAGCAGAGTGAGTTGTGTTGACAGTTTAGCGACTCATTTATATCATTTAACATGTCGTCTTCACTGCGATCTCTGCAGGTTTCTCAAGCTGCCACAGACCTGAAGAACTTCTGCCTGCAAAACGCCCATAAAGACCCTCTTCTGATGGGCGTCCCGTCCAGCGACAACCCCTTCCGCCCGCCCAAATCCTGCGGGCTCCTCTGAGCTGATCCCGCAGAGGTTACAGCAGCCTCCTGACCTCCTCTCAGCTAATGCTAATGCATGCACCAAATGCTCTCGTTTGTCTTTGTCATGATTCCATATATTAATATTTGTTATATTTATGTTTTTTTCAGAGCCGACAAAGCCGTTTCTGATGATGCGTCTGTCCTCGAGCGTCTGTTTCTACCTTTACACTACTACATAAAGACCCACACAAACACTAGACAAATTGTTTGTTTGTATGAACTGTATTATGTATAATAATACTTTGATTATGCTGAATTTACACTGTATGGCATGGTACGATCAGTTACTGTATTAACGTTTCTGAACATGCATTACCCCACAATGTACTAAACACTATTTTATTTGTGATGTGTATAAAGCGAGAACAGTTTGTTGAAGATTGTATGAAGGTTTCCCTGGTTTATGAGGAAGGAATTGAAGAATTAGCTGACATAAAGAGACAGATTTTTACTATAGTGTTTTTACTAATTTATAGCCAGCAGATATTGGCTTTAAGGTCATTTTAAACAAGCATTTGTGTTCAGACTCAGTGTTCACACTAAACATCGCAGGGACGTCTCCCTGTATCTGACCCTCGTCAGCCGATCAGTTGATTCAGGTGTGTTCCTGATCTACACGAGCACCTACTGAATGAACATGTTACGTTTGAATCTTTTTTTCAGTGTCTTTTTGCCTTTAAAATAAAGTGTTATTGATCATTTGTCTGTTGTGTTGACTTTAAAGTGCATATTCACCTTTAAAATTGTAAGTATTTCTCAGTACCTTCTCTGTCAGTACTCAGTCCATTAGGAATGTGAGTTAGCTGTTAAATAGACCGAAGCTGTCGATCGCTGATGAGATGATTGAAGGAAACACAAGTCACTGGAGCTCTCGTTTGCTCCGTAACACGCTTTAATGTTTTTATCTAACTTCTGAGAAGGCACAACAGATTTATTTGCTCTGGTAAGACATGTTAGGTTAACATATTTGCTTATATATCTATCAGAGATTTAATTTATGCTAACACGTGTTTTAGATAAATTACTCAATGGTATTTAAATTGCATTGAAATTGCTGTGGTTTTGCAGATTTCACAATCACTTCTGGTCATTTTTCATGCAGTGAAAAGGAAAAGTTGCACAAGGCATCAGTGTTTTCTGTAGCCGTGATTTCTAATGTTGTGCTGTTAGTATCTGCAGGGTTATGGCACACAAACATCTCTCGAGATCACCATCGTGTCATATCCGAGCTCAAGACTGCTCAGGTAAGTGTGATATCATCTTACACACACACACACGTGATATGTAACGGTCAGAAAGAGCAGCCTGAGTTTGTCCTGTGTCTGTCAGAGATGCTGAACTCTGTGTGTGTGCCTCATCATGACGAAACCACACTCCGCTTCACACACAGCAGGATCTTCAGAGAAGAGCACAGAGACCCGATCAACTCGTTACAGGTGTGTGTGCCACACCTGAGCCTCACTACACTACACTACACTACACTTCACATCACGAGTCACGGCAAAGAACCTCTAAATAATGAATAAGGCTGTGATATTATTTTCGCATTAGTTATGCTTATTTTCTGACACATCATGGCAGTATTTATTTTACTGCCTTTTAATTCAGGATTTATATTATATTAATATTAAATTATGGCATTATATTGTGTAAATTAATATTAATGCTAATTACGTTTTTATTTTATAATATATTAATATTAATATAGTTATGTTAGCGTTGTATATTATATTTTGGGACCCCATAAAAAAAAAAAATAAAAAAAAAACAAGACGACCAAGGCATCTCAATGGGTTTATCCCAATATATAAATAATATTCCTAATTAATGCTTAATTAGGCTATGTTAATATTGTATAAATTATCCCAATAGCTATATAAATAATATTCCTAATTAATATTTAATTATGTTAATATTATTATATTACTTCCTTCATATTATATTATTAAACTGACTGAGCTTATTGTCTTTCACAGGAGCAGCTTATGGAGAAGGACCTGCACATCTCCAGGCTACAAGATGCTCTGACCTCTGAAAGAGAGAAGGTTGTGTTATGATGTGTTATAATTCCTGCAGTAGAGCGCACCAGACGACGGTCGTGTGTGTGTGTGTGTGTGTGTGTGTGTGTGTGTGTAGTGCGCGCGGCTGCAGTGTCGCTGTCACCAGCAGGGGGCGGAACTGAGGCGCAGAGAGCAGAACATCAGCCGCATGAAGGAGAAACTCTCTCAGCTCTCCGACAGACACAAGCAGCGCGGAGTGTGTGAGACTCACGGCCCGCGGTCACAATACGGTTTCATGTTCAACTTCTAGCGACTTCATTCACCACCTTAATATTCCTGTCCTTTCCCTTTTTGAAACATTTGCCCTCGTTGACTTACAATAATGTGTCACAAAAGTTTATATTATACACAACCCAGACAGCAACATAGTGTCGCCCACATCTGGTACGCGTGGAATCCACATGTACTGTACCAGATGTGGCCCGGATCTGGGCCGACACTATTGCTGTCTGGGAAACTCCCCTGAGTGCAAGATGATGTCATCAGTATTTTTGTGCGTTTTTTTTCCTCAAGTTTGAGTGCGTTAACTTGCAGACTAAAAAGCCAAAAAACATTAAATTAGGATGCATGCACCATGAAACCCACAAACTGCACAGTGACAACAGTATTCCCCATCTATAGCCATGGAGATCATAAATGTGTTGCCAAAGCGGACAGGACGGAGAGAGCCTGGCTTCAAGCCCGCAAAGGCTGACGGGAGGTACGACCAATGACCCGATAGAGTGTACAACGCGCTTTAATCCATCAGAAACATTTGTGTAATTTGCAATATTGTGCTTTAATGTGGACTTTAAGCATCTTTTATGTAAAATTTGAGGAACAAGAATTATTTGTGGAGAGAAAAGTATAGAAAATATTTGCCCATTCCCCACAAAAAATGTCTTTTGGCTGGAGCGCTTTGTGTTTCCCCCTGCAGGACGGAAGAAGCACTGCGTCTGCTGCTGGACCGGAGAGAAGCTGAGCTCAGAGAGGCCATGAAACTCCGGCACGCGCTCACCACACTACTGCACATGCTCAGAAATAACATGGCACAGGTGAGAGAGACCTCTGCACATGCACTGGAAAGATCTCCTTTAAAAAAAAAATGTACGGCAGAGTTTGCACAAACTATACTCTAAAAGGATGTTCTTCACCGGTATTGGGCAATGCGTAATTCTGAGAGTGCAGAAAAACATACTACTTAATCAATTAAAACATGTCTTGACACCACAGACCCCTTCGCAACATGGTAGGTGTTTCTCAATGTCAAGGATACTTCCTTGGCAGGACTGGTCCTTCCAAGTCACTTCCTTCAGAGGCTAGGCGAGGCTCCTCTTTAGCATTCGGAGAACACATAAATGGAACAGGCTAGCAAGTGCACGTCAGTGAAAATGAAAAACAGAGCGTTGCTATGGACGCAGTTCTGTTCACTCAGGCAATATAATCGTTTTTTAAATCAATAAACTCCTTTTTAATCATATTGATTATTTGACTGTTAAGTGTGTTTAAACAGTGTGGGTCAATTTGACCCATAACATAATGGATGTAATTATTTTTTTAAACAAATGTTTGGTAACGTAAATATATTTACATTTGAAAGCATATTGATCCGTTAACGCTCCGACTCCGTTAACGTCCAACATTTTGAATTTTTTGAACAAGATGGCAAAGCTGCGCGCATAGGATTGTGGGTGATTTGAGAGCACGAAGGCTACACATATGCATCCTTTCCTGTATATGGGATATTTTTCGAACGAAGGACTCAGTCCTTGGTGGAAATTCTGAGGATCCTCGACATTGGAACAGTCCTTCGACGGATGTCGATGACGTAGCATCCTCGAAATTCTGGCTTCCGAGGATCCTTCCTTGACATTGAGAAACGCCTACTGTTCCCACGCTAAATTGGCTATTACTGAACTTTAAAGTTCATCCAGACTGCTGAGGCTTCAAACTCTCATGATTTTTATTCAACTGGAAAAGTAAAAGTGATCCGAAACCTGTTCAGTAGCAGCCTTGCTATGTTTCACATGAAACGGGCCTTGCAACAGAAGTGGCCTCCGTCCCACCGCCATCATGGAAATTAACGGGGGTTTGGGGCAAAAATGCCACCAAAATTAATAAAAATGCCCCCCAAAAATCAAGATATACAGGGCAAAAATGTCCCTGCATAAGATCTTGTTTTTAATACTTATAACAGGATACAGAGTCCTGTTTTGTGATAGTCTATTGATTTTATACAACAGTTCAGTGAACAAGAAGTTAATTTTTGCTGACTTTCCTTATTGGGGATGAGGGGCCTCCAAATTGCAAAGTCTGCCTCTTTCAGTGTAATATGTGATGCACACTTACTATTATTTACATACTATTTAGGATATGAAGTATGCAAATTGGTATCATATAGTATAATCTTTCTAATTAGATACTACAAGATGACCATTCAGGACTGGGGGATGAGGACAAAGACAATGTGCTGGTCCAATCAGAGCAGGGCCTTGGTGATCATGTGACTGGAGGTGTGGTCCAGGAGTGGATGCAAGTCCAGAAGAGACTCCGGGAGCTCGTGTCTCAGAGTAAGAACCGAATGCTTGAAATTTACATGTTAGAAGAGGCTTTATGGACTGAAGTCAACGATTATCTTTGAATACAGTCAAAAATGATGCAGACACCAGATATTGTTGTGTATATTTTTTACGAGTGTGTGCAGGACACTATAGTTCATTTATGTAAGTGAGGAGAGCAAAATAAAGTAAACTGTGACATATTATACCCAAATATTCTTCATACAGTGACTACCAGTAAAAATGATTCAGACACTTTGAGCTGATCATATTTTGCTGGAGTGTTTTTTTCTGTAATTGCTAATGCAACCTTTTCACACACAGACTGAACTAAATGAAGCATTGCTTGGTGATTGGTTGAGCTAAACTGGTATTATCTAATGGTGTAGTTAAATTTAACAGCTGACAGATATTCAACATAATTCATGAGACAGTCTAACAGAAGGATGGACAAAACCAGAGAAATCTCAACTGATTTGATAACTCTGAGTTATTGTCATATTTTTATTACCATTTTCTAAACTATAGCGAATAAACTGTGATAATGTGAGAAATGTTGAAGGAAGGTGTTCGGATAAGTTTTGGTTTGACTGTATATGTGTGTGTGCTCATCAGGTGCTGTCGCTCAGGGAACGGACCAGGAGAAGCTGCTGGCTCATCTGGAGGAGGAACTGGAGCAGAGCCGGGAGCTGATCCGAGCACAGCAGGAGTTACTGCAGGTCAGACACCAGAGCTGGGGCTCGTACGGGCTCTAACCGGTGCGCAACGTTCTGCTACGGTTTCCGGGTTGAACAACATGTTTCTGGAAACGGTTTGAGATACGTTTTCTCTTGTTTGGTGGGTGTGTCAAAATGTCAGCCCAATCAGCAGCAACATGTATATAAACCACGCGGTATTAAAGAGACCCATAGCACAATGGGTCCGAGTGAAGTAGTTTACAAATGTGTCCGCTGCAGCTCAGTATACGCAACAATTGAAGATATTAGAAGACATGTTTGTCTTTTCATCCTGAAATGCGAGGCAAATGTTGGATCACAATAATTGGGAACCAACCACAGGAATCCCTTCACTCGATTGGGATGTTCTCTTTTATTCTGGACGGCGAGGGGCAGTGACTGTAACAGAGCGTATTTTGCAGTATTAAATGCGTATTTATACCGACTTCATCAGGCTCTGAAAATTCTTCAAAGAGAACACAAAGAATGTCCTTCTCAGCTGCCGTAGATGCAACTCTTGCGTCATCAGAACAGGGTGTTCAACACACCACCGTTTCCGTTTCCGTTCAGCCCCGATGTCCCGTCCGGCTCTGTGTTTACCACAGTAAAGTGTGTGTTTTTCTCTCAGGACAGTGTGACTCCGCCTCTCCCCGCTGTGCTGATGGACTGCTACTATCTGGAGGAGTGGGAGCGGCTACAGGACCGCTGGAGGAGCTTAACCGGCAGAGGCGGAGCTTCCAGCGAGAGAGGCGGGCCTTCACTGAGGCGGCTATCCGATTGGGTCACGAGGTGAGAGGCACTTACGTTGATTTATGAGAGAGAGAGAGAGAGAGAGAGAGAGAGAGAGAGAGAGAGAGAGAGAGAGAGAGAGAGAGAGAGAGAGAGAGAGAGAGAGAGAGAGAGAGAGAGAGAGAGAGAGAGAGAGAGAGAGAGAGAGAGAGAGAGAGAGAGAGAGAGAGAGAGAGAGAGAGAGAGAGAGAGAGATGAGAGAGAGAGAGAGAGAGATGAGAGAGAGAGAGAGAGAGAGAGAAGTTACTGGTTGCTTAAAGGTCCTCTTTGTTGTCTTTTTAATCAACATTGTACTTCAGAGTCATTAAGACACTTTGAATCACAGGATTCATAAATACGTTGAAATACATATAACATATAGATACTTAAATCAAGTCACAATAAATAAGTAAATGAATAAATCAAGATAGGAACTTTACCCATATGTACAGACATGCTCTAGCCTAATTCACACAACTGGCTGAATTCATAAGTATACATGAATGGACTTCTTTGACAAAAATATATACATATCATATACATACATATGACATTAAAACATGTAAATAAACATTTGATAGGAAAATGAATGAATTTAATAACTAACCGTAAATGAGAGAGAGAGAGACAATAGTTAGTGATTGCTTTTAAGGTCCTCTTTGTTGTCTGAGGATGCACCGCAATCGTCACGGCAACTCCTCTCTCTCAACTGCCAACCAGAATTTGGAAAATGCAGCTGAGCTGCCCAATGTAAACTCACTACAATAATAAAACTTATATACATACAAGTAAACTGAAATAGACATGTGTAGGTAATAAAAGAAAGAAAGAAAGAAATATATACAAACAATCCAATATCCCTGTGACCCAACTAAATTCAGGCCCCGTCCACACTACTGCGTTTTCGTTTAGAAACGGAGACCTTTTGCTACGTTTGCACCTCCCGTCCACACTAAAACGACAAAAACGGAGACCCAAAACGGAGAAGTTTAGAAACGCTGCCGACCCGTTTTTCGTTTTGAATCTCCGGAGGGCGTTTTAGTGTGGACGGCTCAAAACGGAGGACTTTAGAAACGATGACGTAGTAGAGGCTCACGCTCGGATCTGATTGGGTGTCATCAGTCATGGAGTAGGCTATATCTTTTCTAGCAGCTGTTGTGCAAGTAAATTCTGCATTTTACAATGCTAACTGCCTACATGCGCCGGAGGCAAGCTATTATTCGAGCGATCTGTGACAATTCCCGGTAAAATAGTGACAATGTGACAATTCCCGTGTGCAACTGACAATTCCCGATAAAATAGTTTACGTTTGACAATTCCTGGTATCGACCGTGTACATGGAGCGTCGGTTTTGGGTTAACCCGGGAAGAACCAGCGCATGGTGGGATAATTTTATCAATGAAGTTGTGTTTACACCGGCTCGCGCATGCCCAGTGTTGGTGAATGGTCACGTGATCCGCGTTTTCAGTCGTTTTAATGTGGACGGAGATCAATTCTAATACGCAGCTAAAACGCTGGTGTGGACGGAGATCGTATTCGTTTTAATTCTCCGTTTCTAAACGAAAACGCAGTAGTGTGGACGGGGCCTCAGGGTGGTAACACTCACCCCCACAAAGAAACTAATGCTTCCAAATATTCTTTAAACAACCGTATTACTTGTTGATTCCTTTTGTCTCTCAATAAACATAAATGGGATAATTTAGTGGTGGCAACGTCTGGTATTTTATGCCAGGACCAGGTATGTAGAATGATGGTATGTATGTTGGTGTTGGAGAAGTGTAGTTTTGAGAAAAACTGCTTACTGGCATGGCTTGCGTCCCATAAAACCCTACAGTGTTAACTGCTGTGTGTGTCCATAATGATGGCTGGCCTAAATGTGAGTAGGTGAGTCTTTGTGTCGATTCCTTCTGGAATGCATTGAAGGGGAATTTTGTATAGTTGTGTGTGGGTTAGTTAGGAAAATAGGAATGTCTCCAAATTATCAACATGATCCACTAAAGCGGGTGTTTACATGACACTTTCAACTAAAAACTGAAAACTTTTTATGAATTTTGGCCGATTTCTTTGCACGTCAACGGCGCTTTGGGGGACTGAAAGTGCAAACTTTTGAAAACTGGTTTCAAAGTGCACGTTTTTGTGAAAACGGTGACGTCATGCACATCACGCGTTCAGTCTATTGGCGTGTTGTTACTATACAAAGTGGCATCGCCATCTACTGGCCATGATTTAAAAATACAGTATTTTAATCGTTTATCACGGATCAGTGTAAACGGGATCGCTTTGGCAACCTTGTCGTCTGTACGTGAAACTTTTCAAAAGCACAAAAGAAGTTTTCGGTACATCACTGTCATGTAAACGTACCCTAATTCTCAACCAGGCACACTTCCAAGGGGTGATTTAAAAATTATAACAAAAAAACAAGCTTTAAAATAAACTAAAACAAATAAACTCGAGATATTTCTAATTTGAAGTCACTCCCTCAACACATTTAAAAAAAAATCTGGTTATGCTCTAAAAGATAAATTGTTATTTGAGTAAAAAAATATTTATTGAACTAATTCAGTTAATGAAACTTAACTTAAAATATATTTTAAATATTTATAATTTAACTAAAGTTTTTTTACATAATTATAAATAAAATTTAGAATATATTTTATATAAATATGTCAATATTAAATTTAAATTGACACTCATAGTTCTGGAAATAAAGTTTGAAAATGATCAGCTTTGTCATTACTGCAGAAGTACCAGGAAAATCTTGGGATCCTTCAAATATTGACAGAAATCGGACTACAAATCACCCAGCGCACCTTGCAGAGCACGAAAGAGACGTTTAGAAGAATAGTTACACAGATTTTTGCTTCATGGACAGTTTACAGTGACCAGGGAATTGTCGAGAATTTAAAATAAATAATAAAATCACCATGAAGTATAATAAAAAAAATAGTTTAATCACCTTTTGTTATATGAACAAACTGAGTGAAGGCTTGCATTTTCATTTAGTCTTCTATAGAAAACAATAACGGCATATTGAGTAAATAAAAGGATTTCATTTTCAGAATCAGAATGAGCTTTATTGCCAAGTATGTTTACACACACAAGGAATTTGTGTGTGAATATCTTGGCTGAATTTCTCCTTATAATGCTTAATAATCTATATTGTCCCTCAGCAGTGTGTGTGTGTGTGTGTGTGTGTTTCAGAGAAGCGAGTTTGAGCAGCAGAAAGCCTCCCGTTTGAAGTCCGAGTTCCTCAGTTTTTCTCCCGTCAAGAAAAGCTGTCAGTGGAACAGGAGAGAGAGCACAGCGCTCAGCGACCCCCGTACATACACACACGCACGCGCACACACACACAGATCAACATTACAGCATTCATATCACACTATAACACAGCCCTGTGTGTGTGTGTGCAGGTGCAGCAGCTCCGGATCAGCTATCTCTCTCTCCGTGTGTCACTCCGTCATCTGAGAGGTCAGGGGTCACGCCAGGTCATGCCATGACCCCCAACACCCCTGAGCTGTACTCCGCTCTTAAACTGCCCTACCGCAGGTCTAAAATCTCTTTAATATCTCTAATATCCGTGTAATGAGAGGTGAATGATACAGTCGGACTCAGTGCTGTCCTTTTCTCTCTGTCTCTCAGGTCTCGGCGGATCCTTCTGTCCCCTGAGGAACACAACACCGACTGGCCCTTTTAGTTCACACACTTCAAGGAAATACTGCGTGTTTTGTGAAGATTCAGTCTTTTTTTGAATAAATTAAATAAAGGATATGCATTATACATGTGGGATTTCCTTGTGTTTTCTCTTTCCAGCATATCGTCATCTCTCACAAATGCACACTTCATATTCACAACTGCAGATATTGTTTTGTAAGCTGCGGCTGAGACCGGGGCTAGTTGTCACAGGATCTATGGCTGGTTTCACAGAGGAGGCTTAAGCTAGTCCTCGACTAAAATGCATGTTTGAGACAAAACAAGTTGATTTCAGTTAAAACAGCTCAAGATGCACACCAATAATGTTTTTTTTTCCTAAGGCGCATTTATAAAAGCAACTTAAATGCTCTAATTGAACTATAAGGCCAAATCCTGGCTTAATCTAAGCCCTGTCTGTGAAACCAAAGATTTCTATTCAAAAATATGCTTATTTTGTTGTGGTTTTGTATGTTGGTTTTAAATACTAGTTCAAAAATGTCTTGAAATAATAATTTTTGTTAAATATTAAAATGTTAAAATGAGAATATTTAATTTGAATGTAATATTTGTGGTATAACATGGGTAACCAAAACACATTTACATTCAGACAAGGAATTTAATTAAATAAAAGGATTTCGTAAAATACTTCGCAGTAGGGGTGTAACAATATATCGTGTCACAATATATCGCAATACAAAAATGCAACAATATGTATCGTGAATAGTTCACCCAGAATAAAAATTACTATGTGAGAAAAAATGAAGGTTTTCAGAGTTTTAGTGTCAGTACTACATTAAAATATTATATATAATGTTGAATATAATGTATAATAATGCAATAGGGGAATATCTGTGCAAAAAAAAAGTGGCCTACATTATTGTAAATGTATCTAGTCAGTGACAGAGAAACGTATTCGTCTAAAATAACGCTGTATTTTCAGCTTTAGAATCATGAATATTGTTATTCTGGTGTCTCTATTGTCCTGTGCTTTGGGTTTCCAGCACCAAGTCCAAGAATATTCATTTATACACACAATGTAATATCAAAAATTGATCAGTTTAATAAACAGTACATTTTTTGTTAACCTTTTATCATATGTCTTGGAGTATCGCAATAATATCATATCGTGAGTTCAGTATTGTGAAATGTATTGAAACGTGACATGAGGGTATCCTTATACCCCTACTTTGCAGGTATTCAAAATTGTACATAATTTACATTGACATTTGTTTCTTAATTTAGATTTTTCTTATTGCTTCTTATACTGTTTGTATTGTCTCTTACAGGATTATATATAGTATTATTTATTATAATTATTACTGGTTATTGTCTCTTATTGAGTATTATTTTATATTTATAGTCTTTGTATGTTTTGTGTGTTGCCTTTCTTGCGAGGAATAGACAAAATTCATTTATGAATATTTTTTGGTTTGTTTGGCAAAATAAAGGTTCTATAGTATTTTTTTTTTTTATGTTACGATTGTACAAAACCTTTTTAAAACGCCATAGAGTATTTCATATTTAAAAAAAACGCTTCTTCTCCAACCAGTTTCAATAAACAACGGATTCTCGTTGCGAAAACGTACCCATATGGTGTTACACTAGGAATTCAAATTAAATCTATTTCACTTACCAGTCTTTTTTTTTTTTTTTTTTTATTCAGCGGACACAATTAGCAAACCAATCATGCCCTAATTGGTCTCGTGCTGTGACGTATGCCCTTTAAACCCCACGCGTGTTCAGCGCGTGCAAGTTGTTTTGGTGGCGTGTGACATGGCCTTTTCCTCTTCTCCGTTACATCTGGTCAGCTCATAGATCCATGGAGTTTAAAAACGATTATTTCCAGCCCTGGAATGACTACCTGGGTTTGGCAGACCTGGTCAGAAGAATGCATCGGTCGGGACAGCAATCAGGCTCGGATGAGGGCAAAAGTCAAACAACAACAACCGCCGCGCGCGTGGAGTCTCCAAGCGGCCCAACGCGCGCGCGCACGACAGAGACGAGCGAGGAACCCTGCAAGAACTCAAGCGACCAACATGAGAGGATGTTTTGCAGTTTCTGCAAGCACAACGGCGAGAGTGAGGTCGTGTTCAGATCCCACTACCTTAAGGACCGCACCGGGAGTGTGACGTGCCCGTATTTGAGCCAGTACATGTGTCCGCTGTGCGGGGCCACCGGGGCCAAAGCGCACACGAAGAGGTTCTGTCCGCTGGTGGAGAAAACATACAGCTCCGTCTACGCCAAGAAATAAACGTGTCGAACGGGACTTTTCTGACCCGCAGAGGAGCTGGAGTAACGAGACGATTTGAAAGGACACTTTTTACATAAGGTTTTAATGTTAAGTTTTAATTGTTTGTTTTATACGTAATGGCTTGTGTGTGAGTTTGCATGCATGTGTGCTTCCACGGTTTGATTTTTTTTGCACTTTTTCTTTGGATTTCCTTCAGTTGTGTGCACTGGTCTTGTGTGTTTCACTTTCTTTTCTTTTTTTTTTTTTCTTTTTTACCACCTTGTGAACAAACTTGTACACCAGCCATTAGGCTTGCTACAGGTGCAACCGCGTTTCAAATCTCTTCTACAAACAAGCTCTTTATTTTTATATATTTTATATAACACCTTTTTTATTGTGAGACTTTATAACTATTTAACAAAAAAAAAATCTTTTACTGTTAATAATAGGTGTGTGTTACTCTTGAGATGCCTGTGTTTGCATCAATAACAAACTAAATGGAACAATCTACAAATGCTTCTGTTTTATTTATTTCTCTCATTTTCCACTTTATAATTTCTCTAATTGTGCTGGAAATCATGATCATCAGGTTTTGTCACATTGCGAAATTTGTGTTTTTCAATTACCAAGTTACACTAAAAATTGGATTAGGTTACATGACAAATGATTTTTAGAACCCATTTTTGTGTGTACTATCACAGCACTTTAATTGAAACAAGCTCAATTTGACAATTTGAGGTGTAGTTTTACAAAACGAGCTCAAACACGCACAACAATGGAAAGAGTCATTTTAATTATGTAGTATTTACTGTATGTAGTACGTTTTGCACAGAATGATGGACAGATTTAGGGCTAAAACTTTCAGAGCCTTGAGTCTAGGGGTCACAATCCTGTGACTGACAGAATTACAATGTTTACTTCTTTGCTTGAACTTCTTAAGAGGAAAGTTAACTTTGGCTTACTGAAACGAAACCGCTCTATGCAACTCTTAGACACAAAGATGTGAAAACTTCAAACACATGAACAATGAGTGTTCATTGTAACTGAACAATGTGTGAACAAGTGGCCGGTAGCTAACTGTTACTACAGCTAAATCACTCTGACCCAGTGTTCTTTCTTTTGTCCAAACACTAAAAAAAATTGTCCACTATATCCTTCGTTAGAACATATTCAGAAACTGATGCCTATACTTCTAGTGTTTAGGGCCATAGATGCTGTGAAACGGTGGTCTTGGAGGTTTTCTGCCTTGTTGCAGAGGTCCAATTTTCCTGTGTGCATCCCTCACTATCCGACTGCAAGAAAACATCAAAGTTATGTTGGTTTTTGGTCAAAGGTTTCAGTGTAAACCACAACATCAGAATCATGTTTTTTGTTTGTGTGTGTGTGGTAGAAGTGCTCAAGACTTCTACGAATCATGACTTACTTCAGAGAGGTGAGATCTCTGATAAGGCCACACAGCAGGTCTGTGGCGTCTTCCAGATCACAAGTGTCTTCTGCGATGGGGAAGTCCTCCAAACTGAGCAAAAGTAAACCATGAAAATAAAAATAAAAAGCCTTATAATGTACAGCACATTGAGTCCAAGACAGTCAATTCTAAAATTAAACCAATTGCTAGCTAGACAGTCAAAGTGAACCGCTGGCACTCGTCTCACCTCAGAAGGATGTTGTTGAGCTGGGAATCTGTCACGGAGTGGACGGATAACGGGCTGGAGGGATTGGGTTCAGCAGGACTCGGATGAGGCTCCTGAGTTTCACTCGGTAGACCATCATGCTCTGAAAGCGACTGATGATCCAGCTCAGTTTTAGTATCTTAATGTTGACTTTAAAGGACATGTGAGAGTTTTTGTATACTTATTATCAAACTAAAACCCACATTATTTCGTTGACTTATGGTACGGCAAACTTAAAGTCAATTAACAAATCCAAAGTAGTGGTTCTGGTGTTTCAAAGGAATTCTACATAAAGAAAAATGACAATTCTGTCATCAAACTTAATCTCTCATGCCATTATAAAGCTAGAAGTCTTTCTTTCATCCCCTTCAGCTAAACTCAAATCAAGTTCAGTTCAAGTAAAGCACTTCACACCAGGTTTGAGGTCCAACGACACTGATTTTTGCGTGTCTAGACATTGTTGTCAAATGTAGTACAATGAATCTTGATATGTCATATTTGAGTTAAAGGGTTGGTTCACCCTAAATCCTAAATACAGTCATTTATATGATGAACAGGTTTAATTTGAGCATTTATTCACATTTAGACATTCATGAACGCACATCAGATATGGCAAACGGAAGCTCAAGCATGAATGCTTAACGTGCGAGAACCAATGAGGTTCATTCTCGTGTTACACATCACGGCTGCGTTCAGCCCCGACAAAACGTTGCACAACGTTTTTTAAACAGAAACGGTGATGCGTTGAACACACTGTTCTGATGACACAAGAGTTGCAACTATGGCAGCTGAGAAGGCCATTCTTTGTGTTCTTTGTGAAGAATTTTCTGAGCCTGATGAAGTCGGTATAAATATGTGTTTAATACTACAAAATATGCGCGATGTCACAGTTACTGCACTTGCCGCCCAGAACAAAAGAGAACATCCCAATCGAGTGAAGGGATTGCTGAAACTGAAATGGAAGCACACATCTTACCTAATTCAGACTAAAACACATCTATTTAGCCTCACATACTGACTTTATTTGTAGTTCATACTGTTTTAATACCCTGTATTTTCTTTCTCATTTTCAGGAAAAGCACTTAATTACCATTGTTTATTTCTATACCAAATGTCATACACTTGCAATGAAGCTAAAAATATAAACAACTACATCATTATGTTGATATCCTATATTTTTACAATCAAACTTACGACAAACATGTCTTCTAATATCCTCAGTTGTTGCGTATACCGAGCTGCATCGAACACATTTGTAAATTAATTTCCTTGAACCCATTGTGCAAGTTCACTTTAATACCGCGAGCTTTATATACATGTTGCTGCTGATTGGACTGCAGTTCTGACACACCCACCCAACAAGAGAAAACGTATCTCAAACCCCGTTGCACACCGGTGCACGCCGTTTCCAGGAAACATGACGTCCGACCCAGAAACCGTAGCAAAACGTTGCGCACCGTTTTGAACTTGAACGTGCCCCACGTTTGAGCTTCAGCAAGAACCAATGAGGTTCATTCTTGTGTTACGCATCATGTTTGAGCTTCAGCAAGTACCAATGAGGTTCATTCTTGTGTTACGCATCATGTTGAGCTTCAGCAAGATCCAATGAGGTTCATTCTCATGTTACGCATCATGTTTGAGCTTCAGCAAGAACCAATGAGGTTCAATCTCATGGTTCATTCTTGCTTCCGCAAGAGGTTTGCTCTCACGCGTCATAGCAAGAACGGTTGAGCTTCTGTTTATGTTTGCTCATCTGTGTTTATATGTTAATAAAAGCCTAAATTCAATCTGGTCATCATATAAAGCGATCGAGTCTCTTCAGAAAATTTAGACCAAACTGCTTGATTCATATGGATTACTTTTACGATCTCTTTATGAACTTTTTGAAGCTTCAATGTGGTAGTTGCGTAGCTGTCAATAGATGGACAGAAATCGCTCAGATTTCATTAAAAATATCTTCTTTTGTGTTCTGAAGATAAATGAACATCTTACGAGTTTGGAACGCCATGAGGGTGAGTAAATTAAGACAGAATTAAAATGTTTGGTTGAACTAACCCTTTAAATACGATTTGATAAGTTTTTCATTGAGTAACAATTCACATTTTGGCCTTTTCTTATAGAAATGTATTACTTTTTTAATACTTCTATGTCCTTTCTAGAACTTAAAAGCACTCTTAGGACATCCTGCAGTATATCATGTGACAGTGAGTAAATAATGTCAGGAATTGCACATTTGTACTTTTCTTTAAGTGTATGTTCTTCATTCAAAAGAATAACTCACTTGCACATCTTTATCTTCACCACAAGGTGGGGCTGCGGGTGAGGACCAACTCCACAAGTCTCTGTTCTCACAGTTCTCTGTGGCCTCAGCTGTTACAGATGCAGCAACCAGAGTACAGTCCAAAGACTCACTCTCATCTTTAATCTCGTTGATTACCGGAGGTGCACTGACGGTCTCATTGACTGCAATATCTGTGAACTCCACACACTCTTCATTGGTTTGGCCACTGATTGAAGTGTTCATGTCAAGTTCAGATGGACAGCACTCCTCATCCTCCATCTCATTGCCTCCCACTACCAGTTCTTTAAAATGATTAGCAATCTCAGAAGTGGATGCTGATTCTTCGTTGGTCTCTTTGAGGACTTCAAGTGGACCCTCTATCACAACCGCATCTTGAGCCGAAACATCGGTCGATTCCTTGTAATCATCAGCTAAATCTACATACACTTCGGTACCAATCTCAGTTGTGACGTCATCACACATTTCTGGCCTATCTTCTCTAATGTTGCTTTCATTATTGCTACGCTCCACACATTTAGTTTCAATGTCCTCAAGAGGATCGTCAGAATTAGCATGGGACGGGAGTGTATTGTCAGTTTCATGAGCAATATCTTGCTCGCTTGACATGCATTCAACCAATATCTGAACTTGAACTTCATTCCCATTCTGCACATTAGGCTCCTCCTGTTTTTCCAGTTCAGGTTTATCTTCTAATGGGCAAGAGGTTGGGAAGGAGGAAACCTCTGACTCGGTTACCTCCTCTTCAAGAGAGATTGTGCCATCCTTCTTTAAATCTTCACTGATCATCACAGACTCCTTGTTAATATCTTGACCTGCCTCGTTCTCCAGTCCTTCTCCAAACACATTCCCTCTAGTCGACTGTTCCTTGAGCATCTTCTTCCTATCTCCAAGCCGACACATTCCCATCCTCTTTTTTATTTTCCTCTTTACTAGCGGATCTGCATCTTCAGTCATATGAATTCCTGTCTCGTCAACTGAGGTCTCATCTATGATGTCCGAAGACCCTAATCGTTCGCCCATCTTAGGTTCAGTGGCTAAACTATCCTCGTGTGACAATTCTCTCTCGGTTTGACACTCATCTGATGGTAATTCAGAGTCACAGTCATCCGGGACCTTCTGGGATTCGTGGTTTGAATTGATTGTGATTTCACTCTTTTCATCATCCAGCTCTACGTCAGGCTGATCTTCCTTGGTAACTTCGACATTTAAAGGTTGAGAGAGCGTGTACTTGTCACTATTGGTAGGCTCTGGGGTTTGTACTGCGATCTCTGCAGTTTGTTCAATCTCAGGTGGGTTTGTGCCATTTCCATCCTCATCATTGCATGTTTTTTCTTCCAGAGGACAACAAGGGTCACCAGGGAACTCGGTTGTCTGACAGATTTGTAATGTGATCTGTCCAGGCTGATGCTCATCCAGCTTCTCTGAGCATGATGCATTATGGGAGTTGTTGTTTTCTGGATTTGGTGTCTGAATCTAGAAGAGAAGAGTTATGTGAATCAGCAAAAGAAACACAAATATAACAGCGTCAAAGCATAGAAAATCTTCTAAATGTTGTTTGTGTAGCCTAAGACAAATCCACCTGAGTTTCATCTGCAGACAGCAGATTTGTTTCTTCAGTGCTTCTCTGTCGTTTTGCACTGGACTTTGTTCTTTTAGGAGGTTTGAACTCTGCAAAAATACATTTATTTACATCAACATGTATCTTGTAAATTAAAAAGTCAATCAAGCTCATTAAGTGAATGACTGATAATTATGTTTTCATGGGTTCAGGCTACCTGTAGTCTTTGATTTTCTTTTGGTCATTGTCTTGTTTTAGTCCAGATTTAACTAAGTGAATAAAAGGAAGCAAGTTAAAACAAATTCATGGCACACTTGACACATTTCATTAGTAGGCTATATCTTGTAGCTTGTTTGTTTAAATGTATTAATTTAATTCTCATCTAACCCACGTTCATAAAATATATATTTTTAAATATTATAAAACGTTCAACAAACAAAATAAACCTTTTATGCTTAAGTAAACCACGTATAATTTATCTGACAGACATTAACTGTCAATTCAAATGCGCGCGCGCGACGGATTCGTGACGCTATTCGTGGTAGCATATTTAGAAGAAAAAAAAAACATTTCTGCACCTTTTCTCAGAGAAAACCAATTTCAACGCGACAAAATACCAGAAAGCGTAATATATCATTTAAAATATCACTACATCGACACACCCCAGCGGCTGAACTACAAGTCCTCAGAGTCTGTGGGGCGTTCCCGCGTGCCGTAAAGCGCGAGGCTCTGCCGTTGCTATGGGAAACCTGGCGAAAAGCAGGAAGTGCTGAATTGTCATTGACAGCAGTGCAGATTTGTGTTTACTTCTGTATTTATGAAACTCTAGTGCAATAACTTCATGACAGACAGCTCATTCTTCTCAACGGAACAGATATTGACCACGTAACCCGCCCTCGGAGGAACATATGATCGAGGTATCGTGTTCAAATGATTAGTAAAGAGAGTCTGATGTAAGAACTAGCCTCGCTAGCTTGCACTTTGACTCAATTAGTTGTTTACTTTCTCATTTATTTTGTGAATGAGCTGAAACGTGTTTCATAGCTTCGTTCAGCTTTGCCTCCAACAGTTTTTGGTGCAAAATCAGCTTTCGATTCCCATGTTTTAAACACTAGCACAGGTTAAATACTGTTGAAACATAAGCTATTGAGCTCATAGTCAGGTAATGTAATCTGATGGAGGTATATGGCACAATTAAATAAACATTTGGCGTTGATTTTGTCTATGCATGGATTATGCAAATATAAACTTCATTATTCACGTCGTGATTCCGGAATGTGCCTCGACCAAGTCTGTCACTTTCAGGTCTTGTTGTCTGTGGTGTTACTGGAGGGCTAATCCTAATGCAGTGGCATTGTAGCTTTATAAATGAATCTTTCTTGTTCTCACTCCAGGTTTGAGGGATCTGTGAAGAAAATGAGCCGAAGCCGTAACCCTCCGCAGAAGGGCCAGGGGGCCGCCAGGGCCAAACAGGTAAAACACAAGATGAGAGCCAGTACTGTGTTCAGAATCATGAAATCTCAGCTTTAAAGTCAGCATGGAATAAAAAATGCACCCTATTCATTTTATAAATGCATGTTATACATTGCCCAAGCAAAAAAAAAAAAAAAAGTATATATATATATATAGATATAGATATAGATATAGATATATATAGTTGCTGTTTGGATTTAAATAGGCACACAATATCAAGAGGTGTAGACATTATTGGTCAAGATCTTGTATAGACAATGTAAAGTCTCCTCCAGCACATCCCAAACACTTTCAATGAATTAAAGTCTGGACTCAGAGGAGCCGATTCATGCGTGGAAATGATTCTTCATGCTCCTCACAACCATTCTTTCACGAAACGCTACACACTCCATCAATTAGGGTTAGAAGAACTGTTGCCAAACATATAACATGCTAGAAACATTATAATCACTGCAATAATAGACTCTTAAGCATTTACCTATTTAAATGCAAACTTTTTTTGGGCTGGGCAGTTTAGATCTAATAGTGAACAATTAATCCGTTCATGTTTTTTTTATATTTGTATTATTTTTCAAAACTATTTTGACCTCGGAATGTTTAATCAATATGTCTTAAATGCATAAAACTTTATAGACATATTAAAAAACACTAAAAAGACACATCAAAATTACTAAAGCTAACAAAAATTCTAATAAAATTGGGCAATATAAAATAAAAACTTCAAAATAATAATAAAATATATATTAGTATCTCAGTTGTACCAAAATAACACTGGCTCTCCGTCCTCGCGTGTAATCAGATGGGACTGCTGTTGGATTTGGCTCCTGATGGCGGGCTGGATGAATCCGGGGGAAATGAGGCGGAGTTAGAGGCGGAGCTTCTGGCCTTGATGGGGGGAGGAGGAGGGAGGGGCGGACCAGCGGGCAGGAAACCTGGAGGAAAAGGTGAGGACACCAAACATTATGTAGATATGACCTCTATTAAAGTCCCCCTGTAATCATTTTATTCCTTAAAACTCATCTTTGATCACCAAATTGACATAATTAATAGTTTTTTCATGTCTTAAAATTGCTTGAATGTAACTCGACACCCTTGCTTCATTTAGTATACATGGTTCTATGAATATGCAAATGAGCCCCGCCTCCACTCACTCACACAGGCTCAGAGATCCACTGGTTGACGATCACACGTTGATCTGATTGGTTACAAGGTAGTTTGTGACGTCAGAAACGCCAGTGTTTGGTTCACTGCAGTTTTAAGGAGAAAATACTCAGCAATGGTGTCGACTTATGAATTTACACATGATTTGTCTTAAAGCATATTAAAAACTCCACATAGACATATAAACAACATTAAAAGCTGGACTTTCACCACAGGGGGACTTCAACAATTATAACCATGGCATTTTTCCATCATCTTTCTCTCTTTTTTGCGTCATGTAGCTCCTCTGCCCATGGAGGACATTGATCGTATGGCCGCTCTGTGTATGAAAGATCTGGACGAGGACGGAGACGATGATGGTGACTTGGAGAACGATGCTGATCTCCTGGTTAGGCAAAAACCTTCTTGTCTTTACGTCCACTGTATGGGATATGATGTTTCTCGCATGAAGAGATTTTGACTAAAGTCGTTTTTCAGGCCGAGCTGAATGAGGTGTTGGAAGACGATGAGGAGCAAGTGGTCAGGAAAGCCCCTCCGTCACCAGCACCTCCTCAACGCTCAAATGCAACGCCCCAGTCCACAACCAGCCTGGAGTCTCGCCTGAGAGAGCGCTTAGACATGTACCAAACCGCCATTACCAACGCCAAGGCATCGGGGGAGACCAGCAAAGCTCGGAGATACGACCGTGGACTGAAGGTGGACCATATCTGAGAATAAAGATAGATTTTTTTTTATGGCAACAGCCAATATCTGAGAGAGCAGGGTGGCTGCTGTCAAAATAAAAGTCCCACTTAGCTCACTTATCAGTCAAACCTTTTCGGCTGATGCAATACTTTAAATTGACCAATTGATCTGTCGAATGCCATGTCAAACTTTTTGTCCTGCTCATTTTTCCTCATGTTTGAGCATTGGTCTGTAACATGTTCTCCTTGTTTTTAGACTCTACAGTCAATGCTGACGTCAGTTAAAAAGGGGAAACCCATCAATGAAGACGAGATTCCTCCTCCTGTGGCCACTGGTGGAAAACCCTCCGCTGATTCGCAGGCAGAGCCAATCGGAGAGCAGGAAAAACCTGCTCCAGCAAACACACCACCTCAGACGGCCAACGTGAAGCCAATCGCTCCATCCAAACCTCAGTTTCTACAGCCTCCATCACAGAGACTGACTGCCGTAACGCCCGATACACCAGCCATATCACCCCTCACGCCCAGCCAGCCCAACACACAGCACTCAGGTACACACACACACACACTGAATATCTCATTTAACATTAAAAAAGCCGTTACTGTACACATTTGTCACATTTGTGTGCGTTTCAGAGCTCAAAGCGAGTATATTAAGCAGACAGAGAGAGTATAAGCTGGCAGCCATAAAGGCCAAACAGAGCGGAAACACTGACCAAGCCAAACAACTCTACTCAGTGTCCAAGGTAAGAGCGTCTCACCGATTCATGATTAGTACGTGTCATTTAGGCCACATTTACATTCGTTTGTTTGTTTCTCTTCGCATTTTATGCAAGAGCGCTATCGTTTATTTGGAAAGAAACTAATAGTTTTATTCAGCAAGGATGCATTAAATTGATCTAGAGTGACAGTAAAGACCAGCGATATTATGATAATAAAACAAAAAGCATAAGAAAATCATTTCATGAAATAAAATAAATGTTAACTGAAATAAAATCAGATATTAAAAACATTAAATCAGCTAGTTTTTCATTTTGTTGAGCTTGATATAAAACTGAAAAAAAGATAGACATTTAAAAAAAATTTTTAAATAAAAATAACAAAAGCACAATAAAATGACTAAAACCTTCAAATTAAAATGAAACCGGAAAAAAAAACTAAAAGTGATCTCAGTGATCCTAAAATGTTATATTTTTAAAGACATTTAAAATGTTACAAAAGATTTTATTTCAAATGCTGTTCTTTTACCTTTCTATTCTTTAAAAGTCCTGAAATCAAATGTATCAAAAATATTTATCAGCAGAACTCTTTTCAACATTGATAATAATCATAAATTAAAGCTGCAAGCAGCATTTATCGGGGTTCAAGCAGTTAAGGCCTTTAAGCACAAAAGCATCAAAAGTTATTAAGTTTTATTTAGCAAGCATGTAACCACTGACATAATATATGAAAAAGACCATTTCTCACAGGGATCACAGTGGTGTAAGGCACTTGAGTCTAGGTCAAACGGCCTAAGAGTTATGAGTGATTTTGTACTTTTGGTTGCTGTAGCGCCACCTATGGGCCAATCGGGGTCATACTCTGATAGGTTGTCCCCAAATTGAGGCCTACCATCTGGCCAGGTTTCACGTCTCTAGGCCTTACGGTTTGTCCTGCACGATGTGTTTTACGAATCCTTACAATTACAATAGGGTTTCAGCATTTCATGCTTGAGCCCCTAATCATGTAATAATACTGAAAATTCAGCTTTGATCACAGGAATAGATTACATTTTAATAAACATTCACATAGAAAACAGCTATTTTGAATTGTAATAATATTTTACAATATTACTGTGTTTTACTGTATTTTTGGTCAAATAAATGCAGCCTTGGTGAGCAGAAGACACTTCATAAAACATCTTACTGACCCCAAGTGTAGGTCTATTATTGTGGACTGTAGATTTACACAACACTAGGTCACAATTAACCACCGCAACAACTATGACACTCATTTGCTGTGTGTCTCTGCGTTTCCCACAGAGATTAGACTCGCTGGTGGAGACTGTTGACCGAGGGGAGTTTGTGGACATCAGCTCACTGCCGCCCCCTCCTGGTACATCCTTACCTCACAGATCATCACTCGCCCCAGTTGCATCCTGGTTAGTTTATTCAGATATTGATGAGAGTCTCTCTGTTTCAGCTGAGGTCGAAGTGCCACGTTCAAACCCCCCCCAGCTGTCCTCTAAACCAGACGCCCCTCCTGCTGCCCCAGAACCAGGTGAGAACGAGGGTGTCGCTGATTAAACGCGGTCTAGATATCAGCTACACTGTATATGAACGGATGTGTGTGTGTTTCAGCTCTCTCTGCTCCCCGGAGCGTCGCCGAGGCCTTACAGCAGCGCATGGACAAATACAAAGAAGCTGCAGAGAGCGCCAAGAGCAAAGGAGACGACCGCAAAGCACGCATGCACCAGCGCATTATCAAGGTAACGCACGTGAGGAGTCACATGTGTATAACAATAATACAAAAAGCCATTTCTTTAACTTCTTTTGTGTGTGTGTTCTTCACTTCAGCAATATCAAGACGCCATTAAAGCTCATAAAGCAGGACGGCCTGTGAATCTGGCAGATCTTCCTGTTCCACCAGGTAATGCTTGTGTACTTTTGGCCACTTTCCTGCAGAGTTTGGCTTCAGCCCTGATCACACACACCTGCCTGTGGCTTTCTAGTAATCCTGAAGACCTTGATTGTGTTTGATTAGGGTTTGGAGCTAAACTCTGCAGGACAGTGGCCTTTCCCGCCTTGGCTTTTGGCTTGCTTAGTTGGGGACATTTAATATCCAACAATAATATTGCTCTGCCTGCATTGACAACATTATATGAGAACTGAACTGAGCTGGACGATGACATCACGGTTTACTTCAGAGCGGCTATATATGAACTAAATTAATTACATTTCTACAACAAAAATGAACCATCAGTGAACTTACTTAAGCTGGACTGTGATGCTATTTTCTTCCAGAAACAAACTTTGTTGCATTATTTTCCTGTTATCTCTGTAAAGCTGCTTTGAAACCGAATCTGTATTGTAAAAAGCACTATATGTGACTTGACTTGACAGTGGCCCTCGAGGGACAGAGTACAGAATGTACAGCAGAAAAATTTGAGATCACAGGAAAGTCCTCACAATCATAGTTGCAGATGGTCTGTATGCCTCTTTTAACGTTGTGTGTGTGTGTGTGTGCGCATGTCAGGTTGTCCTCCGCTGCAGGGCACCGAGGGAGGCAACCAGAACTTTATGGGCGTCCTGGAGACAGCCATGAAACTGGCCAATCAGGACGAAGATGCTGACGCGGATGAAGACGAGGAGACACACAAGGTCAGTGAAGCATCTAGAACAGAGATGAGCAACTTCAGTCCTGCAGAGTTTGGCTCTAACTCTAATCAAACACACCCGAACAAGCTAATCAACATCTTCAGGATGAGCTGAGTTCAAAATCATTCACTATTCTCTACATCACTCCACTAATATAGTCCACCGGAAGGAGTGAATGAAAACGAGAGAGTGAATTCAGACGCTGAGTGCCAGAAGGGCTGCCGCTTTTGCATAGATTGTGCCGTTTAATGATCATTTTAAACTAATCAAACTGGCAGCTCTAGGAGTAATGAAAAGATTTATCTTGAACTCTATGGAAACTAGCATGTATAAACCGTAATTAAACTATTTAATAATCAATTAAAAAGGAATTTATACCTTTATGATATTACGCTGTACCCACATTGGACCAGCGGTTTGTTAAGGCGAGATACGGCAGGCAAAAACATTTTTTTTTTTTTTTTTACTGGTCAATTTTGAGATTTTTGGATATTTGTC
Source organism: Rutilus rutilus (assembly GCF_951802725.1). Lineage (NCBI taxonomy): Eukaryota > Metazoa > Chordata > Actinopteri > Cypriniformes > Leuciscidae > Rutilus > Rutilus rutilus. Next base: position 45,196,645 of record NC_140210.1, on the reverse strand, counting down.
TTCAATAACATGTCTTCTTTCAGACTTGTGGTGAAAAAAAGTCCGAAATACACATTTAGGTCTTTATTTTATTACACTTTGTCTGTTTGCGTCTGTAGATTTCTCATAAATTCAACAGAAGTTCGCGTTCTTAATCAACATGCTGCTCCCTGCCGGCACCCTTTCATCACATGCACCGTTAGGAAGCTCTCTCTCTCCTGTACAATCCTGTCGGATCCAAATATGGTCATTTCCTTTTTATCAGCAACCAGTCGTGAAAGTAAAAGGGCTGAATGCGCAATCTCATTGGCTGATGCTAAATCTTTAAAGCCCGTTTTCTCAAAATGACATTTCTCTCGTTCTCCAAGTCCGAAATCTCCACTTCAGTAGCACCTATACACCAAACTTTCCAGTCTGGTACCTAGTTATATTATGAAGACATTTACAGAGGGATTTGTAAATATATTATTCCTTGCCTGATTTATATAACATTTTATTCCAAAAAACATGGCGAAAATCATTTTTTTAAGGCTATTGACAGTATTTTCTGATTTACAGGATAACAAAAGTAGATATCCATAAATCCCTCTGTAATTTTTTTCCCATCTAATATGTGAACACAATGAAAATTTTTTTTTAACCTGGCTTTATACAATACTCAGATATCGTTTTTTAAAATATATGCAAATTAGCGCATATTTCATTAGATATTGCCTCATTTGCATATTTAAACATTAAATTATAGAAAACTTGTAATACATGGTGATATCTGCTAGTTAAAATTTTTACACTATTCACCTGTAGTGTCTCGCCTTAAATAGATGGATGATTGATTCAGCTGCGGGCGACATCTTCTCCTTATTGCGGTGCATTGTGGGATTGAATGAGTGCACTTGATAATGTCCACTATGGTTTCGGACGCCACTACAAATAACTGTCCTGTCAATTAGTGCCGTATCTAAGGGTTTAGGGGGCGATTTAAGACACAGCCCTGGAAACTACAGGCAGGAGTTAAATCAGCATTGGAGCTGAACTCTTCAGGACAGTATCCCTGACTCCCTCCAGGACCGAAGTTGCCCATCCCTGATCTAGAAAGTGTGTTTCAGCCTGATTCTTCATCGCTCTGTTTCATGTGTAGCCATCAGCTCCGCCTGCCGTTCAGAAATCAAGAGCTCCCGCTCCTCCGAAAGCCCTGTCCACCGCAGGGACGCCCACTGGCTCCACAAACACACCCAAACCAGGAGGGAAAGGTAGGCAGAGTTCATGTAGAGGCATTGATGTGCATGCGCTGATGTGTAATGTGTGTGTGTTGTGTTTTGCAGCCCAGCAGCAGCTGGATTTCCTGATGATGCGCAGACAGCAGTTTGTGAAGGCGGCGTTGCGCTCTAAAGAGATGAAGGACATGCAGGGAGCCGCGCAGCACCTCAGACACGCTAAAGGACTCGATGCCATGATCAATGCCGCCAAGTCCGGACTTCCTGTTGACATCACCAAGGTTTGCGAATTTATGATGCTTTTCACATTTCCTGGGTTCTCAGAAAGTCATCATAGCTGGGTAAACTTCTGTAGTGGCGAACACAAACTACAACAAATATCTTTTTTGTGTTATCGTTTGCTCCAATAGAAATAATTTCCATGTCACTCCCTGTAAAACACAGCGATAAATGTCAGCATGAAAGGAAGTTGCGATAGTCTTTTCTTCCCTATTGTGACGTATGTCCTAGTGAAACGGCCTCACAAACATGAACAAATGTTGGGTCGTCCCCTTGTTGGGTGGGCGGGGCAACCTGTCACTCACATCAGATCCACCAATAGCAAACCACAACCATCCAATCAATTCCTCACGGACAAAATCAAGGGCGGCCTCGTCATCAGAGAAGAGAAGAGATGCTGCAAGAGGGAGGGGAAGTTATTCTGATTATGAGGAATATGAATTTGACACAATATAAGTTAAATCACAGATAAATCATTAATAATAAATATCGCAATATTCCATAAAAATCAAGAATTGTCCATTTTGATTTAATGTTGATTTTAACTCGTTTTCTGTAATTTAATGCCAAGGTAAGATCATTAACAATGTTATTAACTGTGGAAACGCGTCATCACAGTTTTTATTTGAGTGTTTAATCATTTGAGTAATTGATTGGTTATTAAATAAACTTTATTTTTGGTAATAGTTTTTGGCTGAATGAAAACTTTGAGAAAAAGTTGATTATTTTCAGACTCAGAGCTCGTGGCTCATCTAAACTGTACTTCAGTCCTTTTCTGGACAGTCCTGCTTCAGTGTGTGTGAATGTGAAGAGCTGTGTGTGTGTGTGTGTGTGTGTGTGTGTGTGTGTGTGTGTGTGTGTGTGTGTGTGTGTGTGTGTGTGTGTGTGTGTGTGTGTGTGTGTGTGTGTGTGTGTGTGTGTGTGTGTGTGTGTGTGTGTGTGTGTGTGTGTGTGAAGTGTCTGGATGCAGTGTTCTTCACAGTGGTGTGTGTGTGTGTGTGTGTGTGTGCAGGTGCCGGGCGCTCCGGTCAGTGAGGAGGACTACAGACTGTCTCAGTCTCGCTCGTCCGCAGTGTCCCCGCGCTCGACTGAACAGTACACACAACTCATGGAGCAGCTCAAACTGCAGCACGAGGTCAGTGTCACACAGCGACTCGTACATCTGACTCCTGTAGAGCGTTAACCACAAACGCATGGCTTATTAAAGGAGAAGTTCACTTTTGAAAAAACTTTTGCTGATAATTTACTCACCCCCATGTCATCCAAGATGTCCATGTATTTCTTTCTTCAGTCGAAAAGAAATTAAGGTTTTTGATGAAAACATTCCAGGATTTTTCCACATATTATGGATTCCATTGGGACCCAAACGGTTCAAGGTCCAAATGACAGTTTCATTGCAGCTTCAAAGGGCTTTAAACGATACCAGACGATGAATAAGGGTCTTATCTAGCGAAACGATCGGTCATTTAAAAAATAAATAAAAAAGTTTAAGTTTTATAAGCACAAATGTTCGCCTTGCTCTGTTCTGTGATGCGCGTTCGTGACGTCAAGTAATACGCAATTACGTTGAAAAGGTCACGCTTGACGTGTTTACAAATGTGCAGGAGGAGGACCATATACACATTTTCAAATGTATTTGTGTCAGTTTATCGTTTAAAATGCCCATTTCGTGTGCGCATCCTGAGTGTTTTAATATTAAAAAGCCAAAAATAACATTTTCTTCAATTTTTCAAGCGTGACCTTTTCAACGTAATTGCGTATTACTTGACGTCACGAACGCGCATCACAGAACAGAGCAAGGCGAACATTTGTGCTTATAAAACTTAAACTTTTTTATTTATTTTTTAAATGACCGATCGTTTCGCTAGATAAGACCCTTATTCATCGTCTGGTATCGTTTAAAGCCCTTTGAAGCGGCAATGAAACTGTCATTTGGACCTTGAACCGTTTGGGTCCCAATGGAATCCATAATATGTGAAAAAATCCTGGAATGTTTTCATCAAAAACCTTAATTTCTTTTCGACTGAAGAAAGAAAGACATGGACATCTTGGATGACATGGGGGTGAGTAAATAATCAGCAAAAGTTTTTTTAAAAGTGAACTTCTCCTTTAACTATCTAATGATTGATGTTTCCAGAAATGCCTGGCCTACTCGCAGCAGTTCACTCATATGGGGAATGTAGCTGAAACTGCCAGGTGTGTGTTTTCATTCATCTTGATGCTGTGTGTTTGTGTTAGTGAATGTCTGTTTAGATTTTTACATTCGGTAAGCTGAGTTTTCAGGTGTGTTTTGAGTGATGAATGTGCACTACTGGTAGAAAATAGAATTTACTTTTCTTAAGAAAAGAAATTAATACTTTTATTCAGCAAGGATGCATTAAATTGATCAAAAGTGACAGTGAAAAGACATTTATAATGTTACAGAAGATTTTATTTCAAATAAATGCTGTTCTTTTGAAATCCTGAAAAAATAATGTATCAAGTTTTCAACCAAAATATGAATTTTACTACTTTTCTTACTGTATTTTTGATCAAATAAATGCAGCCTTGGTGAGCAGAAGACAGTTAAAAAATCTCGTCGACCCCAAACTTTTGAATAGTTGTGTATAAAATATAAAACAAAACAGAAGGAAATTTGTCCTATTTACCTAAGCACTAAAAGTGCAATTTTTAAACATATAATTTTAATAAATTAATGTGCAGGGTTTTTTTAAGTACTGTTGTTGTTTCTTACAAATGTTTTGATTGATACAAACATATTTTTTACACATTAATGATGTAAAAAGTTAACCATTATATAAATTAAATTGAATTCATAAAAAAAAAAAAATGTATTAAAGAAATATTTAAAATCTGTCAGAATGAAAGTTCTAAGTGTAAATACTAATATAAATATTAAAATGAAATATCAAATCTTGAGCTAGCCTTAATAAAGTGTATCTGTGTCAGAGTTTGCTAACGTTGTAGAGACTGAATGTCCCACATGGACAGTAAAGCCTGACACACACAGTGTGAGCAGCGAACAGTCCCATGAGGAAGACTTGGTTTGTGTTGTAGGTTTGAGAAGCTGGCAGAGGAATGCATGAGTAATATTGAAGTACTAAAGAAAGCTCACGCTAAAGGGCGACCAGTACCCAAGTACCACACGGAGGAGCGCACCCTCAACACCGTCAAGTAAGAACACACACAAACACACACACACACATGTGTGTCCGTGAGGACGTCCTGCACAGAGTCCCTAAATGTCTTCATCTCTGTGTTTATAGGATCTTTCCTAACCTGACGTCCAATGACATGGTGCTGACCATCGTGAAAGGAATCAACCTGCCCACTCCTCCAGGTGTGTGTGTGTGTGTGTGTGCAACTAACTTTGTGAGGACCAGAGTGAAAACAGATATGTTGAAAAAATATTATTACAAATTAAAACAAGTGTTTTCTATGTGAATATCTGTGATCAAAGCTAAATGTTCAGCATCATCACTCCAGTCTTCAGGGTCACATGATCCTTCAGAAATCACTCTAATATGATTCTAATTCTTCTAAAGAACAGCATTTATTTGCAATAGCATGTTTTGTAACATTATAAATGTCTTTATTGTCACTTTTGATCAATTTAATTGTCACAACACATCCTTTTCTGAATAAAAAATACTAATTTGTTAAGAATATAGAATTTTACTGACCCCAAACTTTTGAATGTTATATAGTCTAAATATAGTCTGAGGAAATAAATAAATAATGATCTTCTGTGACAAAATCCTGCAAATGTTGTTTTGGTGTTTTCTCCAGGAGTTTCTGCCAGCGATCTGGATGCAAGTGTGCGCTTCGAGTTTCCCTTCCCCAGTGCGGTACGCAACACACACACACTCCAACACACTCTCTCACACACTCACACTCTTTCACACACACATGTCTGACTCTCTGAACACAACTCATTTCTGATGGAGGACAAAAAGAGCCACAGTTTCTTCCTCGATTGCAGCAACTTCCATCTTATTACAGATATTTTGTGTTTCCCAGGAAGTGATGATTTTGGTCTTTTGAACACATAAGATGGAAACGCTGCTTTATTCTCAAATGTTTTATGCGATATTGCAGTTTTGCGCATAAGTTGAATGCACAGCTTTGAACTTTGAAACATGTCTATTGTGTGTATTGTTTTTTCAGGAAGAAGCTCAGAGAGACAAAACCAGCACTGTGAAAAACACCAACTGTCCAGGTACACACACACACACACACACACACACACACACACACACACACACACGGTCTGTCTGTTAAACAGGTGGCAGCATTAGATGACAGTCTCTGTGTGTTTCAGAGTTTAAGGAGCAGTTCAAGCTGAACATCAAGCGAGATCACAGAGGCTTTAAGAGGATCGTACAGGCCAAAGGCATCAAGCTGGAGATCGTTCACAAGGGGTGAGATCACATTCCTCCACAACAGAGAGGAAACTGCTAATAATACTAATAAGTAAAAAAAAACTTGTTTGATTTTTGCATTGTGACAATTAAGGAAATTCTCATCGCTGTAATATATCTGGATGTTTATTTTTTGCTTTGTTTTGTTTTGTTTTCCAAAATCATGTTATTGTCAATGATTATTCTCAATACTCAAATTTTGTGTGTGTGTGTGCGCAGCGGTCTCTTCAAGACGGATAGAGTGGTGGGAAGCGCTCAGCTGAAGCTGGAAGCCCTGGAGAACCAGTGTGAGATCCGAGAGATTATAGACGTGAGTGATTCACACAGACTCACGCTCACGTGTCACACAACCACACACACACACACAAGCCTGTGCTGCTGTTGCAGGTGCTGGACGGGCGTAAGGCGACGGGGGGGAAGCTGGAGGTGCGAGTGAAGATCCGGGAGCCGCTGGGAGGAGTTCAGCTGCAGTCGGTGACGGAGAAGTGGCTCGTCATCGACCCCATCACACCTTCACCTGAGAAAAACAAGGAACGGGTGCGAGAGGCTGTTTTTATTACACAGTAATACACACAGGGTGTACAATAAATAAAATGATTTAGGGCCCTATTTTAACGATCTGAAACGCAAGTAACTTTGTGGGCAGATCTCGCCGCAAATCTAAAATGGGTTGGTCTGAAGTAGCTTCATTATTCATAGGTGTGGTTTGGGCGTAACGTGAAATAAACCAATCAGAGCGACATCTCACATTCCCTTTAAGAGCAGGCGTGCTTGTTCCATGGCGGATTGCTATTATTACGGCGGATTTGCCAGGCACGCGCCAGGAGCGGTTCACAGCCGAGGAGACCGACGTTCTCGTCAGGGCCGTAAAACACAGAGAGGTGACGTTGGGGATGGAGAAACCCACCCAAATTAACTTCGGTTAAACAGGCGTATGATAATTTGGGTAAATGTGTAAGCTAGATGTATGCCTATTTTCATGGACACCACAATGATTTCCCTCGTGTGGAATATTTTTCCTTGTAATTATGTATGGTTTGCAGAAATGGGAACTGCTGCATCTGTGTAGATGAGAGAAGCAAAGTGTATGCGCGTTGTGTCTACATTATGGCCAAGCATGCGCCCTTAAAATAGCATCTGAACGCGCCACTGACTTTAGACTAGGACTTTAGACTAGGTTTTTCCTGTTCAGTGGCGGAATTGTTTTCTGGAGCTGCAAAATAGCTCCAGGGAACGTTTGCGCCGGAACACACATCCTCTTTGCACTGAACCGCCCCCGGGAGCGCAAGTTCATTCCCTTGTTTACCGACGTGCGTCTGCCGAGGGAAAAGTCCGCTGTGCGTCAGTTCCAGCGAATACAACCCCGACAGGCTGATCAGGACTCGACGTGAAGCGGAATCAGCCTGAAGGGGTTGTATTCGCTATAACAACCGCCTCGCTCTACATTATCCTGCTTATTACATGGCTACCCACCAAATAAATAAATAATTTGACACAAAATATTGATTTAAAAACGATTGTATTTCTTCCGCTAAAGAAAATAGTCCGTTCCGCATCCATAGCAACGCTCTGTTTTTCATGGCAACGGTGTGTTATACTTCGCAGCGGTCTGTTATCACGAAATTACAGACCGCATTCTACATTAGAATTCAACCAAGCCATGTAATATATATATATAGTGTAGGAAACTCAGAGGCGAAGACCAGGAGACTCGGTTGTATCTTCAGCAGGATTCTTCATTGAGAACACGAGCTGTCGGTGGCTGCAGTCATCAAGTCTGACTGAGGCAGTGTGTACATTGTAGTTTATATATATTTAGAAAGTGCTTAGATATGGAGACAAAGCACCTGGGTGACGACCTTAAAGCATGCAAATGAAGTATCCAGGTTTAGAAACCCACCCTAGACTCTAGAGTGTTACCAGTCCTAATCCAATCAGCATAACTATTCAATGACTGGGACGGGCTCCAGGAGCCATTAAACACAAAGGGTGAGAGTCCCAGTAATCTGACTCATTTAACTTACAATAGAGAGAACAGGACTGGCAGGAACCTCTGCGTAACAGCTGATATCATCATCATAACCTTACATGCTAAATTCAGTGTGCTCCACCTTAGTTTTTCATGTTATGTAAGGACATAAGATCAGCAGATCTTAAACAGATTCTTACATTTGTAACCCCGCAGTAATGAAAAATGAACGATACATCATGGTAGTATTTGTTATACTGGCTTTTATACTGACTAAAATATAAAAAAAGACAATATCCAGTGTTTTTATTGTTACAAAAATAAGTATTTTAATTTATTTACTGTCTTTTTTAAAGAGTTTTTTTTATTGCAAAACAATATACCGTTCAAGACAACAAAGTTAAAATGAGAGAACATGAGAAAATATGATGAAACTGAACATTTTTCAAAAACCTAATGTTTTTTAATCTTGTTTAATTTTGTTGTTTTGTTTTACGTTTCTATAAATCATAAACCATTTTCTTTCCAGCAAGCGCCTTCTCCAAGATCCAAACCCCAAAACGATCATGACAGGAACTTGAAGCCAAGGTAAAACTGAAGCCGATTGGACGACAGTTATTGCATGTGTGTCTATGAGTGTGTTCGTGTGTGTGTGTGTGTGTGTGTGTCTTTTTCAGCTTGTCTATGAGTGTGTTCACGTGTGTGTGTGTGTGTGTGTGTGTGTGTGTGTGTGTGTGTGTGTGTGTGTGTGTGTGTGTGTGTGTGTGTGTGTGTGTGTGTGTGTGTGTGTGTGTGTGTGTGTGTGTGTGTGTCTCTGTTTCAGCTCGTCTATGATTGTGTTCACGTGTGTGTGTGTGTGTGTGTCTGTCTGTCTGTTTGTTTCAGCTCGTCTATGAGTGTGTTCACGTGTGTGTGTGTGTGTCTGTTTCAGCTCGTCTATGAGTGTGTTCATGTGTGTGTCTCTGTTTCAGCTCATCTATGAGTGTGTTCACGTGTGTGTGTGTGTTTCAGCTCATCTATGAGTGTGTTCACGTGTGTGTCTCTGTTTCAGCTCATCTATGAGTGTGTTCACGTGTGTGTGTGTCTGTTTCAGCTCATCTATGAGTGTGTTCACGTGTGTGTGTCTCTGTTTCAGCTCGTCTATGAGTGTGTTCACGTGTGTGTGTCTGTTTCAGCTCATCTATGAGTGTGTTCACGTGTGTGTGTCTGTTTCAGCTCATCTATGAGTGTGTTCACGTGTGTGTGTCTGTTTCAGCTCATCTATGAGTGTGTTCACGTGTGTGTGTCTGTTTCAGCTCATCTATGAGTGTGTTCACGTGTGTGTGTCTCTGTTTCAGCTCATCTATGAGTGTGTTCACGTGTGTGTGTCTGTTTCAGCTCATCTATGAGTGTGTTCACGTGTGTGTCTGTTTCAGCTCATCTATGAGTGTGTTCACGTGTGTGTGTCTGTTTCAGCTCATCTATGAGTGTGTTCACGTGTGTGTGTGTCTCTGTTTCAGCTCATCTATGAGTGTGTTCACATGTGTCTGTTTCAGCTCATCTATGAGTGTGTTCACGTGTGTGTGTCTGTTTCAGCTCATCTATGAGTGTGTTCACATGTGTCTCTGTTTCAGCTCATCTATGAGTGTGTTCACGTGTGTGTGTGTGTGTGTGTTTCAGCTCATCTATGAGTGTGTTCACGTGTGTGTGTCTCTGTTTCAGCTCATCTATGAGTGTGTTCACGTGTGTATGTCTCTGTTTCAGCTCATCTATGAGTGTGTTCACGTGTGTGTGTCTGTTTCAGCTCATCTATGAGTGTGTTCATGTGTGTGTGTCTGTTTCAGCTCATCTATGAGTGTGTTCACGTGTGTGTGTCTCTGTTTCAGCTCGTCTATGAGTGTGTTCACGTGTGTGTGTCTCTGTTTCAGCTCATCTATGAGTGTGTTCACGTGTGTGTGTCTCTGTTTCAGCTCATCTATGAGTGTGTTCACGTGTGTGTGTCTGTTTCAGCTCATCTATGAGTGTGTTCACGTGTGTGTGTCTGTTTCAGCTCATCTATGAGTGTGTTCACGTGTGTGTGTCTGTTTCAGCTCGTCTATGAGTGTGTTCACGTGTGTGTGTCTCTGTTTCAGCTCATCTATGAGTGTGTTCACATGTGTGTGTCTCTGTTTCAGTTCATCTATGAGTGTGTTCACGTGTGTGTGTCTCTGTTTCAGCTCATCTATGAGTGTGTTCACGTGTGTGTGTCTCTGTTTCAGCTCATCTATGAGTGTGTTCACGTGTGTGTGTCTGTTTCAGCTCATCTATGAGTGTGTTCACGTGTGTGTGTCTGTTTCAGCTCATCTATGAGTGTGTTCACGTGTGTGTGTCTGTTTCAGCTCGTCTATGAGTGTGTTCACGTGTGTGTGTCTCTGTTTCAGTTCATCTATGAGTGTGTTCACGTGTGTGTCTGTTTCAGCTCATCTATGAGTGTGTTCACGTGTGTGTGTCTGTTTCAGCTCATCTATGAGTGTGTTCACATGTGTGTCTCTGTTTCAGCTCATCTGTGAGTGTGTTCACGTGTGTGTGTCTGTTTCAGCTCATCTATGAGTGTGTTCACATGTGTGTCTCTGTTTCAGCTCATCTATGAGTGTGTTCACATGTGTGTCTCTGTTTCAGCTCATCTATGAGTGTGTTCACGTGTGTGTGTCTGTTTCAGCTCATCTATGAGTGTGTTCACGTGTGTGTGTCTGTTTCAGCTCATCTATGAGTGTGTTCACATGTGTGTCTCTGTTTCAGCTCATCTATGAGTGTGTTCACGTGTGTGTGTCTGTTTCAGCTCATCTATGAGTGTGTTCACGTGTGTGTGTGTCTCTGTTTCAGCTCGTCTATGAGTGTGTTCACGTGTGTGTGTCTCTGTTTCAGTTCATCTATGAGTGTGTTCACGTGTGTGTGTCTGTTTCAGCTCATCTATGAGTGTGTTCACATGTGTGTCTCTGTTTCAGCTCATCTGTGAGTGTGTTCACGTGTGTGTGTCTCTGTTTCAGCTCATCTATGAGTGTGTTCACGTGTGTGTGTCTCTGTTTCAGCTCATCTATGAGTGTGTTCACGTGTGTGTGTCTCTGTTTCAGCTCATCTATGAGTGTGTTCACGTGTGTGTGTCTCTGTTTCAGCTCATCTATGAGTGTGTTCACGTGTGTGTGTCTCTGTTTCAGCTCATCTATGAGTGTGTTCACGTGTGTGTGTCTCTGTTTCAGCTCATCTATGAGTGTGTTCACGTGTGTGTGTCTGTTTCAGCTCATCTATGAGTGTGTTCACGTGTGTGTGTCTGTTTCAGCTCATCTATGAGTGTGTTCACGTGTGTGTGTCTGTTTCAGCTCGTCTATGAGTGTGTTCACGTGTGTGTGTCTCTGTTTCAGCTCATCTATGAGTGTGTTCACATGTGTGTGTCTCTGTTTCAGCTCATCTATGAGTGTGTTCACGTGTGTGTGTCTGTTTCAGCTCATCTATGAGTGTGTTCACATGTGTGTCTCTGTTTCAGCTCATCTGTGAGTGTGTTCACGTGTGTGTGTCTGTTTCAGCTCATCTATGAGTGTGTTCACATGTGTGTCTCTGTTTCAGCTCATCTATGAGTGTGTTCACATGTGTGTCTCTGTTTCAGCTCATCTATGAGTGTGTTCACGTGTGTGTGTCTGTTTCAGCTCATCTATGAGTGTGTTCACGTGTGTGTGTCTGTTTCAGCTCATCTATGAGTGTGTTCACATGTGTGTCTCTGTTTCAGCTCATCTATGAGTGTGTTCACGTGTGTGTGTCTGTTTCAGCTCATCTATGAGTGTGTTCACGTGTGTGTGTGTCTCTGTTTCAGCTCGTCTATGAGTGTGTTCACGTGTGTGTGTCTCTGTTTCAGTTCATCTATGAGTGTGTTCACGTGTGTGTGTCTGTTTCAGCTCATCTATGAGTGTGTTCACATGTGTGTCTCTGTTTCAGCTCATCTGTGAGTGTGTTCACGTGTGTGTGTCTCTGTTTCAGCTCGTCTATGAGTGTGTTCACGTGTGTGTGTCTGTTTCAGCTCATCTATGAGTGTGTTCACGTGTGTGTGTCTCTGTTTCAGCTCATCTATGAGTGTGTTCACGTGTGTGTGTCTCTGTTTCAGCTCATCTATGAGTGTGTTCACGTGTGTGTGTCTCTGTTTCAGCTCATCTATGAGTGTGTTCACGTGTGTGTGTCTCTGTTTCAGCTCATCTATGAGTGTGTTCACGTGTGTGTGTCTCTGTTTCAGCTCATCTATGAGTGTGTTCACGTGTGTGTGTCTGTTTCAGCTCATCTATGAGTGTGTTCACGTGTGTGTGTCTCTGTTTCAGCTCATCTATGAGTGTGTTCACGTGTGTGTGTCTCTGTTTCAGCTCATCTATGAGTGTGTTCACGTGTGTGTGTGTGTGTGTCTGTTTCAGCTCATCTATGAGTGTGTTCACGTGTGTGTGTGTCTCTGTTTCAGCTCGTCTATGAGTGTGTTCACGTGTGTGTGTCTCTGTTTCAGTTCATCTATGAGTGTGTTCACGTGTGTGTGTCTGTTTCAGCTCATCTATGAGTGTGTTCACATGTGTGTCTCTGTTTCAGCTCATCTGTGAGTGTGTTCACGTGTGTGTGTCTCTGTTTCAGCTCGTCTGTGAGTGTGTTCACGTGTGTGTGTCTGTTTCAGCTCGTCTATGAGTGTGTTCACGTGTGTGTGTCTGTTTCAGCTCATCTATGAGTGTGTTCACGTGTGTGTGTCTCTGTTTCAGTTCATCTATGAGTGTGTTCACGTGTGTGTGTCTCTGTTTCAGCTCATCTATGAGTGTGTTCACGTGTGTGTGTCTCTGTTTCAGCTCATCTATGAGTGTGTTCACGTGTGTGTGTCTCTGTTTCAGCTCATCTATGAGTGTGTTCACGTGTGTGTGTCTCTGTTTCAGCTCATCTATGAGTGTGTTCACGTGTGTGTGTCTGTTTCAGCTCATCTATGAGTGTGTTCACGTGTGTGTGTCTCTGTTTCAGCTCATCTATGAGTGTGTTCACGTGTGTGTGTCTCTGTTTCAGCTCATCTATGAGTGTGTTCACGTGTGTGTGTCTCTGTTTCAGCTCGTCTATGAGTGTGTTCACGTGTGTGTGTCTGTTTCAGCTCATATATGAGTGTGTTCACGTGTGTGTGTCTCTGTTTCAGCTCATCTATGAGTGTGTTCACGTGTGTGTGTCTGTTTCAGCTCATCTATGAGTGTGTTCACGTGTGTGTGTCTCTGTTTCAGCTCATCTATGAGTGTGTTCACGTGTGTGTGTCTCTGTTTCAGCTCGTCTATGAGTGTGTTCACGTGTGTGTGTGTCTCTGTTTCAGCTCTCCGCCGCAGTATAAACTGCACAGCTTCAGCCTGCTTCACTACGACAAAGAGAGACTGGAGTGGAAGGTGTGTGTTGGTGCTGTTGACTGTTTTAAGCAGATATGGAGTGTATCATGAGTCAGTGTGTGCATCTCTTCAGATCAGTGAATATAAGAAGAACAGACGAGATCCGTCGGAGCTGGTGAAGCAGCACATGGAGGCCTGTCAGCGACTGCAGTGGCAGAAATCATTCCTGGAGAAACACCCGGCAGCGCTGACAGGTAACACACACCACCAGCTTTAACAGAGGCGGCGCTGGGACAACTGTAGAGTCATTAAGACAGAAGACTAATTAAAGAAAGAAAATCTCATTTCTATTCAGAAAGGACGCATTAAATTGATCAAAAATGACAAAAAAGTGACAGTATACATATATAATGTTACAGAAAATTTCTATTTATCAAAAAACTGTTTTAAACATTGATAATAATCAGAAATGTTTCTTGATCAGCAAATCATCATATTAGAGTGATTTCTGAAGGATCATGTGACACTGAAGACTGGAGTAATGATGCTGAAAATTCAGCTTTGATCACAAAGATAAATTACAGTTTAACAATATATTCACATAGAAAACACTTATTTTAAATTGTAATAATATTTCACAATATTACTGTTTTTACTGTATTTTTGATCAAATAAATGAAGCCTTGATGATCAGAAAATACTCATTTTAAAAACATTTTATAAATCTTACCGACCCCAAACCTTTGAACAAGAGTAGTGTACATAATTACATTAATTATATAAATAAATAAATAAATAAATAAATAAATAATTAGCACAACGAACTCTTACATGAACAAATACCTCTTGAAATGTTTTAATTGTAATTAATACAATTATTTGGTCAATTTATTAACTTTGTTCATGTCTGAATAGTAGTGTAACACACATTTTGTACATTTACATGAAATGCAACTATAAAAAAAATATATATTAAAAATTAAAAATAGATAAAAAAATTAAATTTAAATAAATTTAAAAAAGTCAACAACAGCTGTATTTCACAAAATATCTATTTTATTACAGAAAGGAATATGAAATGCTGCATGTGGACTGCTGGGAATAATACTGATTGATGATTCATTTTTTAAGTGATTCATTGAAATGAACTGTCTGAATAAACCGATTCACTAGCATGAACTGATCTTTCCAGCGCTAGAATGATCAACAACAAGACAGATCATCAATAATGTGTCTCTGTCTGTGTCTCAGAATATGAAAATGTGCTGCGGAAGTTCATTCACGCTCTCTCGGATTCAGTCAAAGTGTTTTCCAGCCAAGGCAACAGGGTGAGTGAAACCCCACACACACTCACACAGACACACACACACTCACACAGACACACACACACTCACACAGACACACACACACACACACACACACACACACACTCACATAGACACACACACACACTCACAGACACACACACACTCGCACACAGACACACACACACACACACACACTGCAGTGATAAGTTTGTATTTCCTTCTTGATTGTCTTCAGGAGTGAGTTTTCCTATTTTCCCTCATTAAATGTCCCATTGCACTCAGAAACACTTGACATGGCTGAGGTACAATGGGTTGTGAATGTTGTGTGATGTTGAATTGAAACACTCGAGCGCAGATGTTTCATCAGAACTTTGTGACGTGCCTTTAAACCCGGCAGACGCTGGATGCCACATTTGCTCGTAAAGAGATGAAATAATTTCCTGATTTGTGAGTCAGTCAGTTTGATGAAAGCTAAAGAAGTGTTGTTGTGTCTCAGGATGCAGCCAAAGACGCTCTCGGCCGGCTGAAGATGGTGGAGAACGAGGTGTGTGTTAAACCTGCAGTCTGTCAGTGTCTCGGCTCGCTCGCGTGTCCTGTGAACTCACTGTCATTCTCTCCCTCACAGCTGGAGTCTGTCAGGAAGAAACGGGCCGTCAGAGAGTGAACAAACTCTTCACACACTTCTGACATCATGACAATATAGATGAATCGTGACAGATGTGAAGGAGCTGCAGAGGGAAACACTACTCGCACACACACACTCACTCAGACAAACACACACATTCACTCAATCACACACACACAGACATACACTCAGACTCACACTACACTACACAAATATACACTCACTGAGACTCACACTCACACTACACACACTCAGACAAACAAACACACACACACTCACTAATACACACTCAGACACACACACACACACACTTACTCATAAGCGCGCACACACACAAACACAGACACACACTCAGACAAACACACACACACACACACTCACTTACTCATACACTACTCACACGCACACACACTCACTCACTCACTCACTCACTCACTCACTCACTCAGACAAACACACACACATTCACTCATACACACACTCACACACACACTCAGACAAACACACACATTCACTCACACACACACACTCACTCATATACACACACACACACACACACACTCAAACACAGACACACACTCACTCAAACACACACATACACTCACCTCACAGACACACACTCTCACACACACACACACACACACACACACACTCACTCAGACAGACACACACTCATTCAGACTCACACACATACACTCACTCACTCAGACACACACACACACACACACACACACACACTCTCTCTCTCTCTCTCACGCACACACACGTCTTGTGTTGCTGCTCTCCATCACTCTGCGGCTCAGAGCATCAGAAGCTCCTCAGTGTGTTTCTGTAAGGACAGACGTCTGAATGTTTCGAGTGAGATCAGACTCGTCTCACCTTATGCAAAAATGAAGATTAATCATAGACTACTGGGGAATCTCACAAAACCCTTCAAGGTGTCTGGCTCATATTTCAGACCAAAATCAAAAGATTAGAAATTATATTCGGCATAAAGCAAAACAAGATTATTTTAGGACCATTACGATTTTTTTTATTGCATTCTGACTTTTTTTTAATGATAATTAAGCACATTTAAACCATAATGTGAAAAATGTATATATAATTTAAATTGTAAAATAAGCATACATGATGGTAATATTTGCTCTAGTACATTTATTTTTTCATTCAAATTTGAAATGAATTAAAAAATATTCCTTAAAAATAATTATATAATAAGGAATAAGAATATATATATATATATATATACACTGTGTATTATGGGGAAAATTGTGCTTAATTTTCAATTCAAATGGTCTTAAAATTATATATTTATATAGGTTGTGAAATATGACTGTGAGATTCCTCCTAAATACTTTGTAAATAAAAGAAATACAATCACGGTTAGAGTGACAGACAGTCATTCCCTCTGACAGAGTCGTGCGTGTAACTAGCACTACAGAAATGAAATTGATCTTTTTATTATAAACCTATTGTTCTTTTTGGTCTTCCATCTCCTATCATTTTCTCTCTCTCTCTCTCTCTCTCTCTCTCTCTCTCTCTCTCTCTCTCTCTCTCTCTGTCTCTGTCTCTCTGTCTGTCTCTCTGTCTCTGTCTGTCTCTCTCTCTGTCTCTGTCTGTCTCTCTGTCTCTGTCTGTCTCTCTCTCTGTCTCTGTCTGTCTGTCTCTCTCTCTCTCTCTCTCTCTCTCTCTCTCTCTCTCTCTCTCTCTCTCTCTCTCTCTCTCTCTCATGTACAAGTGCTGTTAATCTGGGGTCTATAATAGCATCTTTACAGTAATCTGTGTCCAACAATATTCCCAGATTAGGATAATGCCGCTGCACGGCTGTGATATGGGAATAATCTCAGCACTCCAGGGAAGATGTTCAAGTGTGTGTGAGTGTGTTAGATAGAGGAGATGCGGATAATATCCCATAATCGTGGATTATCCGCACCCCGCTGGTGAACAGACGTGAGAGAAAATCAAACGGGGTTCATTGTGAGGGGGTTCGGGTGTGTGTGTGATAAAATCCATTGAGTGTATAAAGAGGTTTCGTATCTGGGTGATAATGAAGGAAATGTGATTGTGAGGTTGTGTGTGTGTGTTGATTCAGCATGTTTTAGGGAAGCTGTCGCCTCTTTTTCTTCACTTGTCTATTTCAGAGTCAAAAGGGCATCAACTTTAACCCCTGAACGTCAGAAACACATTTCTAGATCTCAGTAGGTTCAGTGTGTGTGTGTGTGTGTGTGTGTGTGTGTGTGTGTGTGTGTGATGCGGTCAGTCAATATATCAACTCTTTTATGGGGGTTTTTGTTTGTTTTTTTGTTTTTCATTTTAAGTGTCAGACATAAATCTGCCTCGTTTCCATGAAAACCTCTCATTATTTTAGTTTGGTGTCTGAACCCCATTAGCCTGCCTTCGTCTTCATCATCCTCATTCACTCCAGTATGTACAGATGAGGTTTATTACCCACATATTGAAGGCAATCACTGCTAATGTATTAATGTATGTACTGACGTTCTGATGATGGGTCTATTTTTAAAAAGCTGCATTAATTTGTTAATGTCTAATGGCTAATAATTAAAAAGAAAAGTTGAGCTAAAAATGGAAATGCTGTCATCATTTAAGGCTCGTTCACTGCATGTACGATAATAATAGCTCTAATTCTATGAGAACAGGAAAGCCACACCACAATATCATTGGAATCGCTTTAAAGGGGTGGTATAATGCCCTTTTCACAAGATGTAAAATAAGTCTTTGATGTCCCCAGAGTGTGTATGTGACGTTTTAGCTCAAAATACCCCACAGATATTTTCATATAGCATGTTAAAAATGTCACTTTTTGAGGTTGAGCAAAAACGCGCTGTTTTTGTGTATGTCCCTTTAAATGCAAATGAGCTGCTGCTCCCGGCACAGAGGTTTGTTCTTAGCAGCTTCAATTACCTCACACAGACATGCACTGAAAATTTCAAAAACTTTTAGCTTTAATGTTCAAACCGTCAGACAAAGATGGAGAGACTAAATAAGAAGTGACAACATGTAGACAACATTTCTGAATGGTAAGTTGATGAATTTATGTAGCTTATGTGCAGTTGTCTTCAAGTCATTGATTAGCATATTTTGTCATGATAATCTATTAATCGCGTTCCCGGGGGCGGGGTTTATGTAAATTTTAGGGTTGGTGATGTCACTAACCCGGGAGGAATGTGGTGTAGTCCCTACCAGCCGTTTGTTGTAGTCCTTAAAAAGCAATTTCTTTAAAATAAATATCTCCCTTTGCTTTGAACTTTGAGCGTCGTAACTTTTCAGATGTTGTTTATGCTCAAACAGCAACATTACACACTAACTAAAGTTAGAAAAGTGAAATCATATTCAACCACCCCTTTAACAACTATTTTGAACATCAACAGCCAATCAGAATCCACCCTGCTTTAACGAACTCGAGCATTTAAAGCGACAGGCGACGAAACAGAACGTTATCATCCTCCTGTGCATGCTTGTTACAGTTATCGTTATCTTTATACTCATCGTTCTTGGGGTGAACTGGCCTTTACTAACACTTGTGTTGTTCCAAACCCGGTTGACTTTCATTTTAATAAAGAACACTAAAGGAGGAGATGTTTTGCAGAATGTCCTGGCTGCTTCGTACAGTGAAAGCGAATGGGGACTGGGACTCATTCTCAAGAAACAACAACTTAAATGTATGTAGTCCATAGCTTGTTCATTATACATGACGCATTTTGACACGCCATTTGTAAAAGTATGCAAACACAAATGAGATTCCACAAATTGTGCACAAATCTTTTTAATTATACTTTTAGAGACTGCACTTTTTTTTTTTTTTAATCCACCGTCTCCATTTCCATGCAAATGTGCTAGATGGACATCTTTGACCGCCTTACCGGAGTTTCATTTTTATTTTCATTTTTTTGCTGCGACTTTAAAAAATGCATCCCGAGAACTTATTTCCATCCAACCGCTTTTTTTTTTTACGCAACAATGCATTCTGTGTGAATAGCCCCATCGAAAACTATTTTAGCTTAAACGCCAACGAATAACGATAAAGTTCTGTTTGTGTCTGCCGCTTTAAATGCTCGAGCTCTTGGAAGTAGGGTGGATTCTGATTGGCTGAGAATGTTTTTATCATTAGCTGGAGGAAAAAATAGTTCTGAAAGTGATTCCAAAAATATCGTTCCTCTGTGTCGTTATCGTTATAGCAGTGGTGTACTTTCATTATCTCGTAGAATTAGAATGATTGATTAGTAAATCTTTACGGTTATTATTACTTGTTTATGTTTTGGCGCTCAACAGACCTAGTCCCCATTCACTTTAACTAAAAAGATCTGTGTGTGAACATCTCGTTTTAATGTTACACAGAAGACATATCGTTTGCAAAGACGTGAAGGTAAGTAAATTATTACAGAAATGAACAACCTTTACATTAAAAGCCCTCTGAGGTGAATAACGTCATCATGACGTATTAAAATATCAAACTCACGGAACAACAGTGTGCATTTTAATCGATATTTACATTTAACATTGTTGCCTTGTCGTAGGCTAGTTATAAGAACAAGGCTTCCGCTGAATGTCAAATGCAGCACACGGGAGCGCGCACTCTCTGCTGGAGGATGATTGACAGATGTGGGCGGGGCTTCCTTCCGGAGAGAACACGCGGTTCCGTGAGCCGTGCGCTTTTTTCCCCAGTCCGGGCAGGCCTTTAAACTACGCCCACACCTCGCTCGCGATTCACCCTGCTTTTAACACACCCCGAAATCCACAGGACTCGAGACGAACCGACGGAACCCGTCACACATCGGCGACAGCGCTCCCGGAATCCCTTCATCCGCATCACATACGGGTCATGACGCTGGAAGCGATCCGGTACCGGTCCGGGTCTCTGCAGATCCTCAACCAGCTGCTGCTGCCGCACGAGACCGTGTTCGACGAGATCCGGTCGGTGCGGGACGGATATGAGGCCATCAAGAGCATGAAGGTACGGAAGGCCCGATCCACGGATCCTCTGCCCGGTTCCGTTCACACACATCCGAGCATCTCAAAGCCGGGCTGAGGTTCCTTTGTGTCGGATCAGAGCACGGGGTCGCGCTTTGTTCGTGCGTGTGCATGTGTGATCTGCATAACCTGCGCTTGGTGTAAAGTCCCTGTAAGCCTGGTGAATATATTAATATATAGGAAATTATAGGATTGAATCGCAGTTAATAATGTCATTAATGGAATCCCAGTTGGCCTCTCAGATCTATTGGAATGAATCCTGCACATCGTTCAAAGTGTGATGAACGCTTGTGCGCATCAGGATGCGTTCTTGCGTTCAGTCTGCGCTGTTTATTCTTGAATAATGCAGGCGTGCGTCTTATTTTGTTTACAGCCATAATTTGTTTATCTTTGAAAATGATTGAAAATAAATTTCCTGGAATGTTCCTAAAAGGAAAATCAATCGGGAACTTGGAACGTTAGGGAACGTTCTGTATCAGGTTCACGCAGAAGAACGTGCACTTGTGTTTTGTTTGTGTTCTAATTTTTTGTTTGATAGACAGATTGTTCATAATTTTTTCAGTACCTCACGCACCTTTTAAAGTGTTAAGTTTAAAAAAAAAAAAACGTCCCTTGCGTTCTGTGTCGATTGTTTCTTGCACTATTTTGCTAATTAAGTTGGTCTATGTACTGATGAATCACATATATGCTTTTGGCTGCTGTGTTTGTATGATGGCATGTCAAGTTTAAAGGGTTAATTTTCCCCCAAAAATGTAATTCTGTCATCATTTACTCACTCTCATGTCGTTCCAAACCCGTAAGACTTTCGTTCATCTTCAAAAACACAAATTAAGATATTTCCATTGACAGCTACGCAACTACCACTTTGACGCTTCAAAAAGTTCATTAAGCAATCGTAAAAATAATATCCATATGAATCGAGCGGTTTAGTTCAAATTTTCCAAAGAGACTCGATCGCTTTATATGATGAACAGATTTAATTTAGGCTTTTGTTCACATATCCCTTTCAAAACTGTTCTGAACTCTTTGAACACAAGTACCTGTCCCGCGCGAACCTGCCCCTTATCGTTTGCGAACACGCACTGATTGTGACATCATAAAGGTGTTGTTGCTCGGATGTTCTTCCTCACGCCGTTCCAGTCTTAATTAATGCAGTGCATAATTAATGTGTTGGGGTGCTGGTTTTCCGGCAGCCACGTCTGCGCCTCATTAATAGTCGTTACTGCAAATATCTCGCATGAATTATTGATCAATCAGGGGTTGAGGGGTTTGGTCGTGTGCCAGGCGCTGTCACTGTCATGAGAGCTTTGCTAATGTACGGCAAGTGACGGTCACCAGACCTTCCATTCATCTTCTCTAATGGTTCACCAAGAGTGTGTGGTACAAAGACATGTAGTGTGTTTTCAGTTAAAGGATTAGTTCACTTCAGAATTAAAATTTCCTGATAATTTACTCACCCCCACGTCATCCAAGATGTTCATGACTTTCTTTCTTCAATCGAAAATAAATTAAGATAAATTAAAAACGTTCCAGGATTTTTCTCCATATAGTGACTTCAATGGGGTCCAACAGGTTTAAAGGTCCAAATGTCAGTTTCAGTGCAGCTTCAAAGTCTCGACACGATCCCAGCCGAGGAATAAGAGTCTTATCTAGAGAAACCATCGCTCATTTACTAAAAATAAATAAATATTTATATACTTTTTAACCACAAATGCTCGTCTTCCACCGCTGCGATGCGCCACACATTACGTAATCGCGTTAAAAGGTCAAGCGTGACATAGGCGTAAGGACCGACCCAGTGTTTACAAAGCGAACGTGCAAAGACTAAGTCAAACTCCCTTTACTAAAAAAATAAAAGGTAAAACACCGATGTCAGACAATTTTGAAGTTGGAGGTGAAAATGAGATTCGCCCTATCCTACATTTTCCGCTTACGTCAGGTTACCACCTGACCTTTCCAACGGGATTACGTAATACGTGAAGTCGTGGACGTGCAAGATGAGCATTTCTGGTTGAAAAGTATATAAATGTTTTTTGTGTGTGTTTTTTTAAATGGACGATGGTTTCTCTAGATAAGACTCTTACTCTAGGTCGGTCCTTACGCCTATGTCACGCTTGACCTTTCAACGTGATTACATAATGTGTGGCGCATCGCAGCAAGTGGAAGACGAGCATTTGTGGTTAAAAAGTATATAAATGTTTATTTATTTTTAGTAAATGAGCGATGGTTTGTCTAGATAAGACTCTTATTCCTCGGCTGGGATCGTGTCGAGACTTTGAAGCTGCACTGAAACTCACATTTGGACCTTTAAACCTGTTGGACCCCATTGAAGTCACTATATGGAGAAAAATGCTGGAACGTATTCCTCAAAAACCTTCATTTCTTTTCGACTGAAGAAAGAAAGTCATGAACATCTTGGATGACGTGGGGGTGAGTAAATTAACAGGAGATTTTAATTCTGCAGTGAACTAATCCTTGGAGAATAGTGATGTCATACTGTTATTAAACCACTATGACATCACAGTCATGTAATCAGCTCTTTGAACTAAATGGAATGACCACTTTTAGAATGATGTCATAATCCTCTATTGTTATCATAATAGCAGAGGTTCTAAAGGAATGATGACATCATACTTACCGCACACACGATGTCATTTCTACTGGAGTTGTTTAATGACCTCTGAACTGTGACTGCTGTGCATGACTCTATGAGCATTTCATTGAAACTCTTCAAAGAAAGTGATGTTTTCCTTGAATGTGTCCACTTATTCATCTGTCTCACATCAGTATTAATTAATCAGTGGGGCTTTTCACCGTAATAATGTAGTTTTCCATTCCAGTGAGCTGATTTTAGACCTGACTGGAAGCGTTAAAATCATGAAAATCAATTTAAATAGATGATCTGTGAGAGCAGATTGTGTGAAGGAATAAACCTCCTCTTAAAGGGACAGTTCACCCAAACAATGAAAATTTTCATTTATTCACTCTCATGTTGTAACAAACCTGTATGAGTTTCTTACTTCTGTTGAACACAAAAGATGATATTTTGAAGAATGTTGGTTAGCAGACAGTTGACTTTCATAGTAATTCTTTCCCTAAAACATATATTAAAATAATCAAACTCTAATCTAAATTACAATGCTAAAAAGTCACATAAAATCTATTTTTAATTATTTAATTGATTTAAAAACAATTTCTTTCATTTATAATATTATAATATAATAAAAAACATTGCCATCACAAGAATTAAATATATTTTACAACATATTCAAAATATTTTGTATATTGAAAACAGTTATTTTAAATTGTAATACATCACAGTATTTCTGTTTTTTTTTTAATTGTATTTATAATATAATTAACTGTTGTTTTTAAAGTCCCCCCTGTAATTTTAATAATTAATAATCAGTGAGCTGATTTTAGACCTGAATGGAAGCGTTAAAATCATGAAAATCAATTTAAATAGATGATCTGTGAGAGCAGAATGTGTGAGGGAATAAACCTCCTCTTAAAGGGACAGTTCACACAAAAATGAATGTTTGTAACAAACCTGTATGAGTTTCTTACTTCTGTTGAACATAAAAGATGATATTTTGAAGAATGTTGGTTAGCAGACGGTTGACTTTCACAATCTTTTTTTTTTTTTTTTCTACAATGGAAGTCAATGGTTACCAAAATTCTTCAAAATGTCCTGTGTTCAACAGAAGAAAGAAAGGTTATACAGGTCAAACAGGTTTGGAACAACATGAGGGTGAGTAAATGATTTTTGGGAGAACTAACCCTTCAGTGAGAAGCATTGTAGAGCGTTTTGTCCCTGACTCTCTGGCGTGTGACCTTTGACCCTGCAGGTGCGCGGCGCTCCCGCCATTGCCATCGTGGGGTGCCTGAGCCTGGCGGTGGAGCTGCGGGGGGGCGCCGGGGCAGACGACCTCGTGTCCTTCATCAGGGAGTCACTGTGTCACCTGACCTCCGCCCGACCCACGGCGGTCAACATGGGCCGAGCCGCGCGCGAGCTCATGGAGTTCACCGAGAACGAGAGCATGGAGAAGAACACAGAGCAGCTGAGAGACAGGTGACACTGAGAACTTAAATCTTTTAATGATATTCAGGGATTTGCTGGAGGCACGTTTGATACCAAGATAGTCCAGAGCAGAATCATTTACTCGGCTTTGTCGTCTTGAGTTATGTCTGTGGAAGCTTGTTTCCGCCACAGAATAAAAAAGAAAAAGGTGATTGCGAATTATTATTATTATTATTATTATAATTATTATTTCATATTTGGACTTTATAGTTTACAATTTACAAACATTATGGTGTTTTTGACCAGAATATGTTCAGTGAGAAACGTAAGATTGTCAAAAATTTGGCTATTTGAGACTAGCTTAGTTATGAAGAATGGAGAACTAAAACTGAGCAAAATAATGCTGATATAGAAATAATGCTATTAGCTTTCAAAAATATTTGAGTTATTATTCATTTAATATTTTAAACTTTTAGAAATATTTAATAGAATAATTTAAAATATTTCTATAAATAAATTATTATTAATATTAAAAATGATCAAACTCCTATCTAAAGTACTACGCTAAAAAGCCACATAAAATCTAAATCTTTTCTTTAATTATTTAATTGATTTAAAAAACGTTTCAATTATAATATAATTTAAAAAAAACATTGCCATCACAGGAATAAAATACAACATATTCAAAATATATAGTATGTTGAAAACTGTCATCTTAAATTGTGATAAATCACAGTATTACTGTTTTTTTTACTCTATTTGTAATATCATTAACTGCTGTCTTTAACTGAAGAACATAATTAATAAAGAGCGTTAAAGGAAATTATAATTACTATTGTGTTCAAATTCACTTTTTATCCAACTTTCACCATCAGAGACCAATTAAATTGATAACCACAATTATATGTATGAACTTTAATCTCCGGCAAAGGATTATTAACCATAACAGACCAGCGTATTAATGTGTTTCTCTCTTGGCCACGCCCCTGCTGCAGCGTGATTGGCTGGATTGAGGAGATGTTGGAGCGGGACGTGAACGACAACAAAAAAATCGGCAACTACGGCGCCCAGCACATCCTGTCAGGAGTCCCGCGAGACTCGGTCACCATCCTCACACACTGCAACACCGGCAGCCTCGCCACAGCGGGATACGGCACAGCTCTCGGTGAGTCCGCGTGCGCATTACAGGTGGGGCCAGCGCCATTTCAAAAACGCTGTTGGACAATGTTGATATTTGAAATCAACCCAAACAAACACAACCCTTCTTCATTGCTCCACCTCCAAACTCAACCTCCAATCCGAGTCGGAGCCGAACCTCCTAAAGCTCTTGTCCAGACATAACCCTTTATTTTCCAGAGCTTTTCTCTTTTGTATTGTTTCTCATCTATATTATTTCTGCAGTCTTTCTTCAAACCTCCCCCTTGCTCGTTCTTACTCCTCCACCGTCATACTAATGCTGATTGGCTACACACGTTACACACGATTGTTGTTGTTTGTTCGTGTGTCGGTTGACTAAAGCTGCTTGCACACCGAGTCTGAAATTCTCGTCCGAAATTTTCGCATGTTAAAAAATAAATACGACCTCACGTTGTGGCAATCACGTTCACACACTGCCTCCGAAACGCATCAATAGCAAGCATTTATGAGGTGTTTTGACAATTGACCCTTCGTAGGGAGTTTGATTGACAGGCGATCTGACCAATCATAATCCGCCATCCACCGATTCCGCCATTTTTGTCCGACAAAGCAGTCAGGAGAGTTAGTAGATTAACGTCGGTGGATTTGAACTTTAAACTGTGTGTACTGACGTCTTTCCGCGGTTGAAACAACATTCCTTCTGATTAGGGGTGTCCATGGTTAACCGGTTAACCGATTAACCGTTAAAAATTGCGTAACCGAGTGAAACATTTTGCTCGGTTAAGTGGCGTCAATGGCGTGCATTGAATTTAGTTGTAATACATTTTTGCACCACCAGAGACCGCTAGAGCGCTCCCAGACATTTGTAATGTCCACAAGAAGTAGTCATGACCAGTTTTCTAATATGAAGCGGGCAAAGAAAGCGCGCGTCCGAGAGTGAAGGCTGTGCGCGAGCCAGAAGTATCCGCGCCACAGCTTTACCCCAGCAGTTTCACCCCGCGCATGCGCAGTTTCATCACAACAGTTTTACCCGCAGAGTCCGTTTACCGTTACATTAACCCATACAATTTGTATTATGCATTTCCTAAACATGTACTTGCTAACCTAACTACTAATCTATAAAACACAATCGGTCTTCCGACCTTTTACTGTTGTGTTGATATGCGCGAGGGAGAGAGAGCAATACAGCGCTCGTGTTGTTTGAAGGCGGTGAGAGTGCGCGCGCGCGTCCAGGGCTCTCTCTCTCTGTTTGTTCTTATGTGCCCTGTCCACTGATCTAAATAATTAGTTGTTACGACGACTTATTTGTTCACTCGTTTTAATAAATCGTAGACACGTACTAATTCCCTCCCTCATTCTGATTTAACGAATTACAACGTGGCCAAAAACAGTTTGATACTATTAATTAGTGAATGCTAAAGACCTATTTTTGTGAATTGGTGAATATTCAGGTGAATTATTTCGTGGCCATGAATTAATAATAATTATTAAACTGTTTTTCTTACCTGTGAAGATAGCTCTTCAGTGAAGGCCGACTATTCTCGTACAGTTTTTTTTATTCCTAGATCGCCTCTTATTTTAAAAACGAACGAATGAATGCTCTGCTAGTTAACTGGAGATGTTTTGTTTATTTGTATTGGTACATTCGTGCCGCGAGATGTTTCAAAAGTGGTGGGGACATGTCCCACCCGCAAATTACGCCTATCTCGGGGTTGCGGCGCGCACACTATGGTTAACCGAGTATTAACCGCTAAGGGCCTCGGTTAACGGTTAATGAAAAACTTGAAAACGGGCAGCCCTACTTCTGATCATTCATATTTATTTGATGCTATAAATTAACTAGAAGGAAGAGATGATCAGTTCACGAGCAGCTTTAACCGAGGCTCTACAGCGATCTGTCAGACACGTTAAAAGCCACTTTGTTTAAATTTCTTGAAAAAAATTACCAAATTTGAAAGGTGAGACTTTGTTTAATATCAAAAGTAACCTGGTCTGTCAGCGCGTTGTCAGTGTCCTCTTTGCTCTGCGATGTATTTTTCACTGTGTGAGAATATGGTGTAGAGTGAGAGCGGCGTGAGGCTTGTCGGACATAGCAACAGTAACTAAAGGGGGCGGGTCTTTGCGAACGATCAATTCAGAGCCACCGAATGACAAATATGAAAGAAAATTTCAGACTCAGTGTGCAAGGACCTTAGCATCCAAACAGCGTTTTTCACATCCCGCTTACCCCACCTTTAATCATGCGCTGGTGTAGCAATGCTAGAAATGAATGTGTGTATCTGATCCGTGCAGGAGTGGTGCGGTCGCTGCACACGCTGGGCCGCTTGAAGCGCTTGTACTGCACAGAGACGAGGCCCTACAACCAGGGCGCCCGCCTGACGGCGTACGAGGCCGTCGCTGAGGGGTTCCCCGCCACCCTCATCACAGACAGCATGGCAGCGCTCGCCATGAGGGAGAAGGGCATCACAGGTGACACTCCAGTTCTGTTTCTGGATCAGGTCTGGCAGAGTTTAAAGGGGTGGTTGATCATGATTTCACTTTTCTAACTTTAGTTAGTGTGTAATGTTGCTGTGTGAGCATAAACAACATCTGCAAAGTTACGACGCTCAAAGTTCAAAGCAAAGGGAGATCTTTTCTTTTACAGAAATCGTTTTTTAAGGACTACAAAAACGGCAAAAAAAAAAAGACGGATCATTAATATCTCGATACTGTATACTACTAATTTTCTCTGGTTAGTAAAAAAAGTTAAAACAAAAATAAACGGCTGGTAGGGACTAAAATGAGCTTATTGACGGGTTAGTGACATCACTAACCCTAAAATTTACATAAACCCCGCCCCCGGGAACGCGATTTATAGATTATCATGAAGAATATGCTAATCATTGACTAGAAGTTAACTACACATCAGCTGCATAAATTCATCAACTAACCATTCAGAAACGTCCTGTTGCTTATACATGTTGTCACTTCTTCTTGAGTCTCTCCATCTAAGTCCGACTCCGGTTTAAACCTAAAAGGCTAAACGTTTTTTAAATGTTCAGTGCGTGTGTGTGAGGTAATCGGGGCTGCTAACACACACACACAGGAGCTCTTGAAGCTCCGCCCTCTGTGCCGGGAGCAGCAGCTCATTTGCATTTTAAAGGGACACACACAAAATGGTGCGTTTTTGCCCTCAAAAAGTGACCATTTTAAAATGCTATGAAATATCTGTGGGGTATTCTGAGCTAAAACTTCACACACTCTGGGGACATTTTGTACATCTTGTGAAAAGGTCATTCTAGGACCCCTGTGACGTTCTTGTGTGCACACAGCTGTCGTCGTCGGAGCGGACAGGGTTGTTGCGAACGGTGACACGGCGAATAAAGTGGGCACGTATCAGCTGGCCATCGCCGCCAAACACCACGGGGTGCCGTTTTACGTGGCGGCGCCGAGCACGTCCTGCGACCTGAGTCTGGAGAGCGGGCGAGACATCGTGATCGAGGAACGTCCTGCTGTGGAGCTCACCAGCATCAATGGGGTTCCTGTAGCTGCACCTGGTGAGTGTGTGTGTATGTGAAAGGAGAAATAAACAATAAAAAAAAGTAAAAGGGCACAAATTTTACTCACTTTTCAATCCTAAGGTTGCCAACATTTACCATGATTTACTGTAGTAACCCTAACTGAAACCATGGGAATGTGGTGTAAATGTATTCATATTGAATTTTATGATATTATTAATGTAGACATCAGATGTATTAAAGGAGTAATGGAATATAATTGCAGTATTTCTTGTCATCAAGCTTTTTGTGCATTAGTGTTACACACATTGCCTAACTACACATTGCAAACTCTAGTGTGTGTGTGGTACATTTTCACCTGCCATTGTTGTTGTTTTTGCGCTTAAATAGCTTTTTGTATTTTTGTGTTTGTAAATGTTTAAAGCAGGAGGTTATTTTAGTGAAGAAGGGGTGAGAAAGTCAGAAAAAATGATGAGTGTGTGTGAGAGAGAAAGAGTGTGTGTGTGCGTGCGAGACCGCAGGGCTTAAGTGAGATTTGAAACAGAGCGGAGCTGCTTTTAATTAAACGGTTGTGATATGAGGGCGAGGGAGGAATGATCCTACATACGTGTGAGAAGAGAAGAGAGAGAGAGAGAGACGAGTCAGAAGCATCAGATTAATTAAAGCTGCAGCGTTTAATAGCTGCCGGCGTCTCGGGGGGGGGAGACAGATTACTGCACTCTCTCATGAACTCCTGCCTGACGCACAGTGGACAAGACCAGGAGTTTCACAGTCTTCAGGAGTGGGACGGGAGAGTTGCGCACCCCCCTTTTATTCATTAACTTGTGTTTTAATTTTTAATTTCAGAAAATATCCAACTCTAGATATCAACAAAAACTACAATGATACTAAAACAGCGCTGTTTTTTAAGGAGCTCATTCTCTGTGGTTGCAGGGATCGACGTGTGGAACCCGGCGTTCGACGTCACCCCTCACCAGCTGATCACGGGCGGCATCATCACCGAGCTCGGCGTGTTCCTGCCGTCTGAACTGCAGGCCGCTCTGACGGGGAGACTCACTGCGCTGTGAGGCACGGGTGTATCGCTGCACCTCACACACCTCTCGCCTCTCTCTCTCCTAGTGTTTCCACCTCACTGTGGTGGAGGTTGCACCTTTAATTACACACACAAGCATCGGCGCCGAGGTGTTAACAAGGCACACGCACGTTCCGTTCAATTCAACACTTACAAAGTGAAGTGGAATAACACCATGTGACACACAATTGTACAACCCAGGGATGCTTGTAAACACACACACACACACACACACACACACACACACCTTCTCCTTCTCTCTGTGTACAGCTCATATCACACCATCTCATGTCTTTTGTCTACATCTTTGTGAAAACCTCATCCAACTGTTCCTTTTTTTGTCCACTTGTTCCTTCCCCTCTTTCTGGCTCAGCTCCAGGTTGTTTGTAACAGGAAGTGTTTCACACACAGAGATGGCAAACAGTGGGCAGGCGTTGAGAACATTCAGAGTATTTCAAAATAAAAGTCTTAGGTTTAATACGGGTTGAACTGATGTCCTTTGAGGGTCCGGGTCATATTTCACCCCAAAATCAAATGGAAAAGTAAACAAAGGCTGTTTTGAGGAGCATTAAGATTTTATTTTAATGACAGTAATGCATATTTTCCCTCCATATTCTCAGTACTTTAATACAAAAACACTTTCTATTTATATTGTAAATCTATATTACACTTTAGATTTTTAAAAATATGTAATATCATAGGAGCATTTCTCTTATTACAATATTTATTACTGTAATATTGTAAAAAAATAAATAAAAATGTATTACAGTGTACAGTAGTCTAATTTACACTACCGTTCAAAAGATTGGGATCAGTACGATTTTTCAGAAAATAATATTTCACAGTGTTACTGTTTTTACTCTATTTCTAACCGAATATTGTAGGGCTAATTGGACTTGATGCTTCAATCCCTGGGGAAGGTTGGCACACCTGATGTCAGCAGTGAGATTTGAGTGGTAGAAATATCATTGGGCACCTCCTTCATCCTCTTCCTTGATGAACCCGTGACGTCTCCAGAGGGCTTAAAAGTGACACCTGGCATCCCAGGTACCCCCCCCAACTCCATGTCCTCCCGTATTCATCCCGCCGCCCAGCTGATATCCTTCCTTTTAATCCACTGCCGATTCCTGCTTCTTCCCGCTGGATTCGACATGGACTCGATTGCTTGTTGGAGAGAGCGACTCCTAAACCCCCATTTACCTCAGTAGACTGGTGGTGAAAACCCCTGCATCCCACTTCCACTGGAAAAATCCTCACCTTCCAGCCATTTTGTGTAGCTTCGGTTGCCAGTTCAGAGTACTTCAAACATTTTCTCTCAAATGCTTCCTCCACTCCGTCCTCCCAGGGGACTGTAAGCTTGGCTGTTGTAGACCAAAGGACCAAATCTGAGTTTTCTATGTTCACCCAGTTAGTCCATATTGACCTTTCTTGGCCAGTTTCTCTTTCAATGCCGCCTCATCTCTTCTGCCTTGACGTGTCCTTTTGGACAGTCCCGTATGGACTGAGCCCAAGGCCAGCTCTCCCATGTTCAACTTGACCAACCATGTCCCTGAAATGAAGTGCTGACTTTGCATTGCCCACGGCTTCAGATGGTGTCCGCTTTCTCCCCGCTTTCTCCCGAGGGTCCGCTGTTCACACGGCAGGATCCTCACAGTGAGGGTCATGTCCAAAAAAACGTGCTTTGGTGCGGTTTTAATTCTTCCAGGAGACTTGTCGTTTCGTTTGCCATTCCCATACAGTCCCATACCTGTGCATTTATCACCCTTTCCAGCTTTTCCACTTTACTGAGGGGGATCTTGTACACAGTTTAAGGGCCACATGAGTCTTGGGAGTTTGCCTGCTTGAGTTTTCCTGGCAGAAAGGTCTTGGTGATGTCATTTATGTACATGATGGTGTCCTTTTTTAATCGTTCAAACTGCCCATTGTCTTTGAGGTTTGCATCATACGATCTGCCCAAACTTTTTATCGTTCCGAAACAGTTTTATACAAGTATTCCATCAAAATGAAATCTTTGATCTGTGTCATTACCTTTTCAATGGAGCTTTTCAATTACTGGGCTTGAGCTTCATCTTTGCCCATGTGATGTTTTGATGAAGTCTTTTGGCGCAGGGGACAGTTGTTATGACCTCCATGGTGAACGTGATTTCACCAAGTACAACATGTTCCTGGATCAACATCTTTGTTGATCCTGGAACAACATTCCAATCAGATTTGAGGGACAAGTGTACAGTTTATGTCATGTTTAGGCTTACAATCAGGGTTAGGTGCTTCTACTCAGTGTTATTAGGGGTATACTCATAATTTCCCTCTGATTTTAGTGATAACTGATGGGTAGGGTTAGGTGTAGGGTTGTGGGCTAAATTTTCAGATTGGAATATTTTTCCAGGATCAACAGAATATGTTGATCCAGGAACATGTATCACTTGGCAAAATCATGGTGACCTATCATCCATATAGGCTCATATTGGTGGAACAAGAAAAACTAACCAAACTAGTCGTTTAATTAAACCCTTTTTATGGCTCTGATAACGAGCTCCATTGCCATAGTAAAGGCCAAGGGGGAGATGGTGCACCCCGCCATGATGCCTACTTCCAAAGGCTGCCATGCTGAAGTAAAGTTGGGTGTTGTGAGGCAAACTTGCAAATCTTGGAAGTAATGTTTTACCAGATTTGTTATTAGTATAGGCACCCGTAAAAACTCAACTCAAAAGCCATCCTCAGGAAGGAATGAGGAACTGGCCCAAAGGCGTTGGCCAGATTGAGGAACAAGACGTGCTTTCTTACTTCCTAGCATCCGAATTTGATGCCATATAACACTGTTATGTTCAAGGCATCCTGAGAAGCCTGCTATGCCAGCCTTTTCTATAGCTGTATCAATAAAATGGTTTTGTTTTAGGTTCTTTGCGCCAACACACTGAAGAAAATCTTGCCTTCAATATTCAGAAGGTTTATTTAGCGAAACTGTTCGATGGTGAATGAATTCTTGTCTTTTGGGATCAGCGCTCCCCCTGCTCTTCGCCAGGCTTTGGGAATAATTTGCTTTTCCCATACCATCCTCATGTTTCTCCAAAGAAATTCTCCAAAGAACATCCAGGGCATATACTGATGCCGATCTTGTTTGCATGTTCTCCCCGTGTCAGGGTGGGTTTTCTCCCAGGATCTCCGGATTCCCCAACAATGACATGTCCAAAGAAAAGCAGGTTCATGCCAAATTGTCCGTAGGTGTGAATGAGTGTGTGAGTCCCAAGGAGGGTTGGGAAAAGACCTGTCAACCTACCCCAAAAAACATTGGCAAGAAAATTCATGGAGAGTCTCTTTCGTATGGCCCCCTTTGGATAGTCTCTTACGTATGGCGAGAGATGGCAATGCAATCACCGAATAGTTAATGAGGGAGAGATGTTAAAGTGATGTTGTGGGGGTGCGATTGGAGGGATGTCGGCAAGGACAGGTATTGGCGTATCTTTTAACTCATCCATTTAAGTGGTTCTTATGATGTGTCTCAACCTCCTCTTAAGACGCTTTCAGAGATCTACTTTTTTTATTAGTAAGGATGTTCTTTACAAATTTAAATGGATGTTTGTAAAAGTTTGTTTTAGCTTTTTGCGTAGATCTCTTAATTCCTCTGCTCTGCGCAGTTTCGAGAGCCGCTGCCTTGCGGAGACTCTCAAACTATATCTTACCGAGCCCAATCTTATTTGTATGACGTTGAGATTTGTTTTTGCATTACAATATTGAGAATTTTGGTGGGAAAATTGATTTAATTGTCATCTTTATGTTCCCAAAGTCTTTGCAAAGCTTTATGCTGATAATAATACCATGCATTTTCTTTTGATTTTGAGCTGAAGTGTTTCCATGAGACTTCCAGGTCCAACTGTTTATTAGTTATAATGATAGATATGTAAAAATTTAAGCCCAGTTTAGATAAGGGCTGTACTTTAATGTACATATGTACGATTTATCAGCATAATGCCAATCTGAGCGCCAGTCCTTTCACAGGGAATGCCAATTGAATCACATGTTACTGAATCAAAATGTTATATTAACATTTCGAGAGATTTGAATCCTGCAGTTGAACAAATAAAACACATACAGAGATTATGAACATTCGTGCACAGACGATTTTTAACGGTGCGTTTCACAAGTAAATACAGTGTGTATTTAAATAATAGTGTGTATTTAATGTATTTCGACCAGAATGGTCGATCTACCATAAACGTACAATAACCGGTCAGTGATTTGAACAGTGATTTTTCAGTGGTCAATGATTTCAAGGTTTCAGGTTCATCTCGAGCTCTTTGGACCGTGTTTGTGACATTCCTATGGCGAAAAAAAAGATTTTCACTCATAATCAAGATCATGTCACAGATGCTCGAGTTAAACCTGTGGTATTCCTTTAAATCTGTCATGTAGATAGATGTATCTGATCAGGGTGTGGGGAAATGGTGCTATGGAGCTAGACTTTAGACGATACCTCAGAAGAGATCCCGAACTCCTCTAGTACTTCCAGTTTGTTTTTTATCGTAGTTCTGTGTCGTATTTACTCACACACACACACACGCGCGCGCGCAGCTGATCTTGGGTCAGAATTCGGCACGGACCGCTGTGTGTTTGGGTTTAGATCTGATCCGGGATCAGCACCGCGAGTCGGTCAGGGCTTCTGCTCCGTGTTACCGAATGTAACGAGGCCTAAAATCCTCACTGCCTTACGAGACCAGCAAAAACACCCCGCCCACTGATGTCCGATTGGCTGAATGAGACGGAGCCACGCCCACTTCTCAGAGAGCGCAACCCGGTCATATAAATCTATCAAAAGAATTAATCATTTCCCTCATTTTTATTTTTATTTTTTCTCCCCACATCAAGACCATCAGTGTCACATTAATTTAGATAATAACTTCGGATCACACATGGTAATGATTGCACATTTATTTTTTTACATTTCATCTGTTTAAATCGAGAAATGTAGCATCAAAACACGTAGAGCAGCTGTAAATGTGTTCATCGACTTTTAAAGAAATTCTAATTCTCATATAAAACAGCTCGAAGGAAAATCTGTTTTGCTTTGGGTTTTTTTTAATTTCTTTGATTTTTAAGACCAGAACTATAAACGAGAGGTATGGAAATAGTCATAATAAAGACAAATGTAGCATCATTTGAGGTCATATGTGTGTGGATTTGTGTTGTTCTGGTGGTACAAATTTTGTTTTCACTTCAAATTGATTGTTTTATTTTTATTTATTTTTAGGGGGTGGGGGGGCTGTGCAAGCAGATTATTTGTTTTATATATATCTATACACTGTATATCCATGAATTGTGACTCTTGGTGATGAAACTGTTGTTTAAAAGCTTTCATTGAGAGGCCCTCTATAGATTCGACTCCCCACTCGACAACTAGATGCGACGAGCAAAAAATATTTGCAATTTAATAAGCAGTTCAACATCTCAGATTTCGCTCTTGGCTTTGAAGCGCTTCACATGCACGGCCTGGCTCACGTACAAACTGAATCAAGCAGTTAATGTTCATTTATTCTTCTCTCTGTTAAATTCGGACATTTATTCGAATGCAAAAAATAAAAATCTTTATCCAAACTCACACTTGAGAGAGAGCCGGTGGATGGGCCGTTTTCTCCTCCACCACACAGTCTGAATACAGGCCAGTAGATGCATGTGTAAAGTCTTTAACATGTGCTTTAGTACGGTGAGAGAGTTTCTCCTGAGCTCTGGTGCCAAAACTAGTGTTACTGTCGAAGCGTGACGGACGTCGGTCTGAGAGGACCTCTTTGTGTTTCTGTTTGTTCTCGTTCTTCTAATTGATAATCACTGCTGGGTTTGATTTTGTATTATGTGGAAGTAGTTGGAGAAAAAACTATTAGACTGGATGTTTTTTTATACATATGAATATAATATACAACATGCATAAATTAAGAGATGTCTGTTCCACATCAGTACAATAAACAGAGAGAACCAATACTGTTGTGTGTTTGTGGTCATTTATTGTGTAATTATTTATGATCATTATTGAACTGTGAGATGCTAGCAGAGAGATTGAAGCAGTCATATACCTTAGTCCTTAATCTTTTAGCATTTGAATATATATATATGTATATATATGTATATATATATACTAATTAAAAATTGTTTTTACATTTATCATACTAATAAAACTAATAATATTTGTATTACACTTTGAGACACTGGGTAGATTTAAGATGTAAATTTAATCTTGTATAGAAGTAAATATCAAGAACATACACACATATATTATGTAAATACATTATTTATAAATGCATCATTATACAACAACAACATATATATGTGTAAATTATATATCAATCATAATTTATGTAACTATATTATTTGAAACAAATACATCATTATACAACATATGTGTAAATTATATATATCATTAATAAAATATCATTAATATTTTATGTAAATATATTATTCATAAATACATCACACATTATTGTATGTGTGTGTGTTCTTGATATTTCTGTACAAGATTAAATTTACAACTTAAATCTACCCAGTGTCTCAAAAGTATTATAGAAAAAAAAATTAGTTTTAGTATTTCGATAAATGTAATAAATAGTTGTTTCATTTTTGCATATATGAAGAACTCATTGTAAAACATCAGAAAATTATATATATATATATATATATATATATATATATATATATATATATATATATATACACACACACACACACGCACATATATATAGTCCATATATATACACATTACACACACACACCACACGCACATATAGTCTATATATATGTGTGTGTGTGTGTGTGTGTGTTCAGTAAGAAAGTAATTTTAGAGACATTATAAAGATTCAGGTTTTTGTTCTTAAATTTGCTGTTAGGTGCGAAATATTTACGTTTCAAACGATTTAATCAGTTCAACATGAGTTTTTTGTGTCCATGTTGCTCCACGTGCTCGAACTACACTCGCTGAGCGGCGCGACCGTTCTGACGTCACCCGCCCGTCAGCCAATCAGCGCGCGAGCTCTGCGGCACTTCCTCGAGGCCGCGTAACCGAGCGGGAGCTGCGCGCGCGCGGGTCGGAAGTCTCATTCCGAGAGGGGGAAAAAAGAAATAAAAAAATAAAACAACAAAAAATAAACACTGTCAAAACTTTGCGAATATGGATCACTACACAAAATATTGATCTGCGGACTGATAAAGCAGCGCCAGGACTGATAATAAGCGCATATAAGGCGGATTCAGGGGCGTTGGGGGAAAGAGTTAGCCGCTAATGCTAACGCACGAGACTATTGAGAGTCAAGACTAACTCACTGATTTATGCTCTGACAGATTTAAGCGTCATTTCAGCTATAAGCTGCACAATCTGAGGGGTTTAACACACAGAAGTGACCGTGGTGCGAACAGAAAGTGTGTTAGCCGAGCTGGTTTGTCTTGTTTTCGGCGGCCGGTGGTTTTGAGGCCTGCTGTGTGAGGAGTTAGTTTCTCAGGCTAGATAAACAGAGCACTAGTTTAACTCGATATATCACACACTCACTCACACACACACACACACGTGTCTGTGGAGAGGAGATGTCGGCCCAGGCGCAGATGCGAGCCATGCTGGACCAGCTCATGGGAACCAGCAGAGATGGTGAGTGTTTATTTCATTCTCAGCAAAGCGAAACTAAACCAGGAATTTGATTCATACCGTCATTCCCTACTTTTACCGACTCAACTCGTGTATGCATGCTCGGATATTGGGTTTCTCGTGATTTACTTGACTGGTGTGTTAAAAAGTCACGTTTTCATATGATTAATGGTTCTTGTGATTTGGATAAATCATTGGATGGCACTGAAAACATTGGTTTGATTGACAGGAGTCATTTCAGAATTATTATTCCAATGTTTCTATGATCTTTATTCGATTGCCATGTTTTTGTAAACACCGTTTTTGTTTCTCGTCATTATTTACTTGATTTGATCAAACATCATGAGTATTATGACTTGTATGTAATTATTTCATATCCCTCAAATTATTTGATGAGAATCGTGATTATGATTCATGAATAATTACTTGAGGCAAATCATGACTCAAAACATGGTGTCATAATTTTTATTCCCTTATTCTACTTTTTTGGCTGTAAAAACTGTAATTTGATCAACATCATGATTCATGAAAGCATCATGATTTTTTTTGTCATGACTTTTTATAATCAGTGTTATTTTCTTTTTTTTTTTCTTTTTTTTTTTGGGGGGGGGGGGGGATTGAGAACCATTATTTTCATGGTTCTCATCATTTTTATGGCTTGTCATGAATTTTAGGATTAGTCTGGAATGATTTCATATCAGTCGAATTCATTGACGCGATCTAGGCTAATGATTATGATGATTCGTTTGCCCTGATGAGATTCGTGCTTTTAGGCAATTTCTGATTAGCCTGATTTGGTTGACAGTTATATAATTTTATATCTTGATGTTGATCAAAATTATGATTTTGACCTCCTTATTCTCTGTCATTTTTTTATTGATTTTTATAAGTGAGAATCATAATTTTATTTGTGGCACTATTGTATATTTTCATTGGAGTGTCTCATTATTTGTTTGACATGATCATGATTTGATTGTGACTTTATTTTAGTTTCTCATGATTTGTCTGATCTGGTTGCCCGCAGGCGACACGATGCGACAGAGGATCAAGTTCACGGATGAGCGTGTGTGTAAGAGTCATCTGCTGGAGTCCTGTCCTCACGACATACTCTCTGGAACTGTAAGTGTCTCAACAATCGATTCAGTGGTTATGACTTTACTAATTTAAAAAGCTGTTTGATAATTGCAGCGCTCGATCTATGCCTCGCCACAGTTGCATTATGACATCCTGCTTTGTGTTTGTGCAGCGCATGGATCTGGGCGAGTGTGTGAAGATTCATGATCTGGCTTTGAGAGCAGATTATGAGATCGCATCTAAACAGCAGGAGTTTTTCTTTGAGCTGGATGTGAGTATGAACCGTTTCCAATCATCTACATTATGCTGTGTGTGTGTAAACCGCTCATAAATGGCTAATTGTGGTGTGTTTCCTCAGGCCTCAGAGCACCTGCAGTCCTTCATCGCAGACTGTGACCGAAGAACCGAACTGGCCAAGAAACGGCTGGCCGAAACGCAGGAAGAAATCAGTGCTGAAGTGGCTGCCAAGGTAAAGAGCTGACCATATGATCTCACTGCAGCGGTGGGGAATCCCTGAATCAATGCTTCTCGGCAATTTCACTTTCAGATCATTTTCATATTGAAGTTTCACACACCTGCTTTTTATCCACAGACTAGCACGTCGTAGTCAATCATGGTCCACAGCTGTGATATAAATGGTCTTTTTATGAGAGTAAAAAAAGAGGATGAGCCCTGTTCGATGTGTCCTGTTCCAAGTTCCTGTTTCTATAGGAAATGCATACAAACAGAGGAACTCAGTCTGGGTTGTTTTTAGAGGGACCATATGTTATACAAGCTTGTTTCCTCCACAGAATAAAATAAATAATTGCAAAACAATTCTGAGAACAAAAGTCTGAATTGCGAGATGTAAACTCGGAACTCTGAGAACAAAAGTCTGAATTACGAGATGTAAACTCGGAACTCTGAGAACAGAAGTCTGAATTACGAGATGTAAACTCTGAATTCTGAGAACAAAAGTCCGAATTGTGAGATGTAAACCTCGGAATTCTTAGAACAAAAGTCAGAACTGTGAGACGTAAACTCTGAATTCTGAGAAAAAATAGTCTAAATTGTAAGATAAAAACACAGAATTCTGAGAACAAAAGTCTGAATTGTGAGATAAAAACAAAAAATTCTGAGAACAAAATTCCGAACTGAGATGTAAACTCGGAATTCTGAGAACAAAAGTCTGAATTGCGAGATAAAAACAAAAAATTCTGAGATCAAAAGTCTGAATTGTGAGATGTAAACTCGGAATTCTGAGAACAAAATTCCGAACTGTGAGATGTAAACTCGGAATTCTGAGAACAAAAGTCCAAATTGTTAGATGTAAACTTGGAATTCTGAGAACAAAAGTCCGAATTGTGAGATGTAAACTCGGAATTCTGAGAACAAAATTTCGAACTGTTAGATGTAAACTCGGAATTCTAAGAACAAAAGTCTGAATTGTGAGATGTAAACTCTGAATTCTGAGAACAAAAGTCTGAACTGTGAGATGTAAACTCTGAATTCTGAGAACAAAAGTCTAAATTGTAAGATAAAAACACGGAATTCTGAGAACAAAATTCCGAACTGAGATGTAAACTCGGAATTCTTAGAACAAAAGTTTGAATTGTAAGATAAAAACACGGAATTCTTAGAACAAAAGTCTGAATTGTAAGATAAAAACACGGAATTCTTAGAACAAAAGTCTGAATTGTGAGATGTAAACTCGGAATTCTTAGAACAAAAGTCTGAATTGTAAGATAAAAACATGGAATTCTTAGAACAAAAGTCTGAATTGTGAGATAAAAACACGGAATTCTTAGAACAAAAGTCTGAATTGTAAGATAAAAACACGGAATTCTTAGAACAAAAGTCTGAATTGTGAGATAAAAACACGGAATTCTGGGAACAAAAGTCTGAATTGTAAGATAAAAACACGGAATTCTGAGAACAAAAGTCTGAATTGCGAGATAAAAACAAAAAATTCTGAGAACAAAAGTCTGAACTGTGAGATGTAAACTCGGAATTCTGAGAACAAAATTCCGAACTGAGATGTAAACTCGGAATTCTTAGAACAAAAGTTTGAATTGTAAGATAAAAACACGGAATTCTTAGAACAAAAGTCTGAATTGTAAGATAAAAACACGGAATTCTTAGAACAAAAGTCTGAATTGTGAGATGTAAACTCGGAATTCTGAGAACAAAATTCCGAACTGTGAGATGTAAACTCGGAATTCTGAGAACAAAAGTTTGAATTGTAAGATAAAAACACGGATTTCTTAGAACAAAAGTCTGAATTGTAAGATAAAAACACGGAATTCTTAGAACAAAAGTCTGAATTGTAAGATAAAAACACGGAATTCTTAGAACAAAAGTCTGAATTGTGAGATGTAAACTCGGAATTCTTAGAACAAAAGTCTGAATTGTAAGATAAAAACACGGAATTCTTAGAACAAAAGTCTGAATTGTAAGATAAAAACACGGATTTCTTAGAACAAAAGTCTGAATTGTAAGATAAAAACACGGAATTCTTAGAACAAAAGTCTGAATTGTAAGATAAAAACACGGAATTCTTAGAACAAAAGTCTGAATTGTGAGATAAAAACACGGAATTCTGGGAACAAAAGTCTGAATTGTAAGATAAAAACACGGAATTCTGAGAACAAAAGTCTGAATTGCGAGATAAAAACAAAAAATTCTGAGAACAAAAGTCTGAACTGTGAGATGTAAACTCGGAATTCTGAGAACAAAATTCCGAACTGAGATGTAAACTCGGAATTCTTAGAACAAAAGTTTGAATTGTAAGATAAAAACACGGAATTCTTAGAACAAAAGTCTGAATTGTAAGATAAAAACACGGAATTCTTAGAACAAAAGTCTGAATTGTGAGATGTAAACTCGGAATTCTGAGAACAAAATTCCGAACTGTGAGATGTAAACTCGGAATTCTGAGAACAAAAGTTTGAATTGTAAGATAAAAACACGGATTTCTTAGAACAAAAGTCTGAATTGTAAGATAAAAACACGGAATTCTTAGAACAAAAGTCTGAATTGTAAGATAAAAACACGGAATTCTTAGAACAAAAGTCTGAATTGTGAGATGTAAACTCGGAATTCTTAGAACAAAAGTCTGAATTGTAAGATAAAAACACGGATTTCTTAGAACAAAAGTCTGAATTGTAAGATAAAAACACGGAATTCTTAGAACAAAAGTCTGAATTGTAAGATAAAAACACGGAATTCTTAGAACAAAAGTCTGAATTGTGAGATAAAAACACGGAATTCTTAGAACAAAAGTCTGAATTGTAAGATAAAAACACGGATTTCTTAGAACAAAAGTCTGAATTGTAAGATAAAAACACGGATTTCTTAGAACAAAAGTCTGAATTGTAAGATAAAAACACGGAATTCTTAGAACAAAAGTCTGAATTGTAAGATAAAAACACGGATTTCTTAGAACAAAAGTCTGAATTGTGAGATGTAAACTCGGAATTCTTAGAACAAAAGTCTGAATTGTAAGATAAAAACACGGAATTCTTAGAACAAAAGTCTGAATTGTGAGATAAAAACACGGAATTCTGAGAACAAAAGTCTGAATTGTGAGAGAAAAACTCAGAATTCTGAGATATAATCTTGTTTTTTATCCCGTGGTAGAAACAGACTTCCATAATATCTTGCCTTTTCATAGTTTTTATTTTATTTAGCTTGAGATCAGTTTATAACACTATTCAAGTTTTTATTTGTTATTTCCCTCCCTCTCTGACCCTTAGTATCAGCCAGCCTGTTTTCACTCCTCCACCTTTAAGACTTCTTGCTGTGCTCCGAGTGTGTGACGTGTGTGTGTGTTGCAGGCGGAGCGTGTGCACGAGCTGAACGAGGAGATCGGGAAGCTGCTGGCGCGTGCGGAGCAGCTGGGCGGCGAGGGGAACGTGGAGGAGGCTCAACAGGTGCTGGAGAAGGTGGAGAAAACACGCACCCTGAAGAAAGAGGCAGAGGTCAGTGTGGGGTCACAGCTGGAAACATCACTGTAGTCCTCTGGAACTGGTTCAAATCAGAGGTGTTCATGTTTGCAGCGGCATTATTACAGTTAATCGTGTTCATCTAAACAGCGTGTTTGTGTTTAGGACATATACCGCAACTCTATGCCGGCCTCCAGCTTCCAGCAGCAGAAGCTGCGAGTGTGTGAGGTTTGCTCCGCTTACCTCGGCCTCCACGACAACGACCGCAGACTCGCCGACCACTTTGGAGGGAAACTTCATCTAGGTTTCATCGAAATCCGTGAGAAACTCGACAAACTGCGGGTAAGATGGCAGCAAACGGAGCTCAATCCCCCCACCGGTGTCGATCAGCATCTCGCTGACGAACTGCTCTGATTTCCAGAAAGCTGTGACGGAGAAACAGGAGCGCATGCGCACCAAGAGAAGAGAGGAGCGCGACAG
This sequence comes from Rutilus rutilus, assembly GCF_951802725.1. NCBI lineage: Eukaryota > Metazoa > Chordata > Actinopteri > Cypriniformes > Leuciscidae > Rutilus > Rutilus rutilus. The sequence continues at coordinate 45,153,708 of NC_140210.1, read as the reverse complement.
GGAAGAGGAGCGAGCCAGGGAGTGGGAGCTGGAGAAAGAGCGGGAGCGCGAGAAGGAGCGCGAGAGGGAGCGGGAGAGAGAGCGGGAGAGAGAGAGAGACAGAGAGAGAGATCGCAGGAGGTGTGATTCGCTTTCATTTGGTTGGGTATCGTTTGATTTTTAATGTTTCCGATTCTTCTTATCGATTCCTAATTTCGATTCCAATACGGTAAAAAAAAAAGTAGATATCATTCATATTTAGTCTTATTGCAAAACATTTAATTGTAGCTGAATATCATGAATGAAAATCAACAGGGCTAAAGAACACTTAGACAAGGAGCATGTGGTTTTAAAATAACATGAAACATATAACTAGCCTAACTACTATAGATTTCAAGCATTATTAAAGACAAGTAAACGCGACAAGTAAAAAATCAGCAATCGAAACAAATAGATGCAACTTAACAGATACGATTGAAACAGTGTTTTAAGATTTTCACATATTCAAGGAACAGAAGCTGTAATCAAATGTAGAATAACACTGCACTTTATAAATAAAATATACATTACAAATATAGTTAGAAAATGTATTCAGTCAAGAACGAGTGAATTTTCTCTGTCTTTTGTTGTTTGATTAGTGTTGTGATAGAGAGGGCAGCAGGAATATTAGGCTGCTGTCACTTTAAGAGCTGCACGGATTCAGTATACTGTTACACACTGCAGCACAGAAACCAGCGAGTCGTCTCACGCCTGAATTTTATCATAATATCATACCGTAAATCCTCTAATAAAGGCCCGGGCCTTTATTTTACTCAAGCGCATCGCGGCCCAGGCCTTTATTGGAAGGAGGCCATAATTAGAGACAGGCCTTTATTTGTATTTGAGCAAAACGGACTACCAGTAGAATTAATAAAAACGAGATTTTGGGTCTATTTTAACCTATAAAATAGGTTAAAATAGATAGTTATAGTTAGTTACCATATAACATTATGGTATGCATACAGAACATTAACAACAAATAAATATAATATAAATAATATTTTTTGTGAAAAGCAATGATTCATTTTGAAACAGTATTTGTTCCAGTAGTAACGTTAGCTCCACAACAGCACGTATCTGTGCATTCATTGATTTCATTCATTCATTCACACACTAGAAACGCGTGTCTTTTTGCGTGTAACTTACAGACACTATTGCGATTAGAACAAAGCAAATAGAACTGACCTATTTCTCAGCTGGATCCGTTGCTCCTCGAAATAATACTTCCAAGCACTCCTGAGGTAAATTTTCCAGGATTATTATTACTTAGATAGATGTGTGTTATCCAGCTGATTGTGGGTGTTCAGGTTTGCGTGGATCGCCTCAGATTATTTGCGTTTGAATAACGCGCGCTCTCCGTAATTAAGAGATCAAAGTCAACAGAGTATTTTGAAACTCGTTTGCACTTAAGAAAAAAAGCGAGCCTATCGCGCCAGTGCGATTGTCGATCCCAGGGGGTTAAAAAATAGATTTTTGCCAAAAATCCTCTTTGGCTCCGCAGCTGCCATGGTAAACAACATTAGCCTACCGGTGACTGAATTCTCACGTGCGAGTCAAGAGCGAAGTGATTGACATGACCAGGCTACCATAGCTATGGCTTGGATTCATTAGCAAACATTGCCCCCCTGTGGTATTTGCATGTTACCATCACAAGCATAATGTTGTGGCCTGCCCAGAAAAACGTTGTATCTAATAATAGCCCCGGCCACTATTAGAGACCGGCCTTTATTTACCTCCGCCAACAGCGAGACCGGCCAATGTTAGAGACCCGGCCACTAATGGAATACAGGCCACTATTAGAGGATTTACGGTATATCATATTAAGTCATATTGAAATGCTCACAAAGGAATCGGTAAGAGGAATCAGAAGTTTTTATTTGATAAGAATACAATTCGAATCTGATCGAATCTACCTGAAAATTTAATTTAAAGAAGCGATACAATATTAATTGTGCTGCTTCATGATGGATTTGTCATCATCACTTTATCCCTCTCGCTTTAGGTCCAGATCCAGGAGTGGCGAGCGATATCGGTGAGGATCGTTTTTTATTTCTCGTAACATCTGCAAGGAAATCTCCTGTTTCTGCATCTTTCTCTCTGGTTTTCAGGGAAGGAGGAAGCTCGTCCTCCCATCGCTCTCGTCGGCACCGTGAGGATGGAGAGCGGGAACGAGAGCGGGAGAGGAAACACAGACACAAAGATCGCCATCGCTCTCGCTCCCACTCGCACAGGAGCAAAAGGAAGAGGTACCAGATCACCTTCAGATTGAGGAACTATCACATTTGAGCAATTTACACTGTACGATAGTCGAGGGCAGTTATGTGTGGTAACGTGGTAAAAATCAGTGTGAACAACGGCATTATGACAAGATACCAATGTGTTAAATAATTATGATTTACATTTTAGTAAATGATGGAAATTATTTATAAATTATTAAATAATATTTGGAAATTAAATACAACATAATTTTACTTATTTACATTTGAAACTATTTTCAATCATTCTAAATTACTTTTCAATTCCTATTTATATTTAAAATTGAAATTATTTTTAAATTAACTTATTTTATTGTATATTTTTAAATATAATTTTTATTGAAATGTATAAACAATTTTATTTAAATTATTTATATATATTATTAAATCCAAATATATATTATTTGACTTATTTTTGAACTATTTAAAGTAGTTTGAAATTAATCTAAATTTTTAATTTATGTTTGGAATTTCAAACAATATGAAGTATTTCTTATTTTTAAATTAAGTGATTTATGTTTGGAATTAAATCTATCTGAAACTCTTTTCAATCATTTTAAAATTATTTATTTGGAATTTAAATATGAAATTGAAATTTAAGTAATTTATAATGAAAATTGAAATTATTTTAAAATGTACTAATTTACATACATTTTATTTAAAAAAATAAATAAATGACTAAATCGTTTAAATTCTAAACATACATTTAAAATGATCTGAAACTATTTTAAATAAATTTCAATAATCTGAAATGATTTCACAATTAAATGAATCTTTGTGTTGTAAACATAAAAGAACAAACTAGTATTTAACAAAATGTTTCCTCTGTCGCACTCTGAAGTACTGGCTCTGACCTGGATTTCTCCAGGTCTTCCCACACCAGAGACCCGGAACAGCCTGTTCCTCAGGAGAGATGGCGGGAAAACCCCGCAGACGAGAGATGGCGGGACAACGGGCGCCGCGACCCTGAGAGAGAGCGATCCCCGGCCTCCCCAGACATCAGCCAAACGGGAGAGCGGGAGCGATCCGTGTCTCTGGAGAGGGATCAGCGCTCCAGCTCCGAGGAGAGAGAGTCCGGAGAGATCTAGCACACGAGAATCAGACACTTTACAACGATCCCTGTCGCGTCCCGTAGCCGGCAGTCGCCCACACTGATTTGTCAATAACTGAGTGACCGTTTCATCCGGTTACTCATACATCAGTAGAAGCTCGGCGGCTACAGAGAGGAAGCCAGTCGCAGATGTGTGTGTGTGTGAGTGAGTGTGTGTGTGTGTGTGTGTGAGACCAGCATCATTATTTGAGATACAAACAACGCCTCAGACAGCAAGAGTTACACACCGTGATCTAGTTGCTCCAAACTAGTCAGCAAAACCAAAAGAACATTTGATGGAAGTGTAGAGGGGAAAGAGTGTGTTTAGAAGTAGCTTATTTTTTATCTTGGGAAATAAGGGCAGGCGGATGAAGGAAACGCCTGCAGGAATATAAACCAACACTGAAGAGAACGGGGTTTTTCTTTTTCTCAGCATTTTAAACTGGTTATTTTTCCCCTTTTTAATAATTAAAGGTCGTTAAATGACTGAAATTATTTGATGTGGATATTATTTTCTCATGTTTTTCCCCCCTTTGATTTCATTTTTCATGGATATAAACTCAGCTGAACTGAGATCTTAACCTGGTGATTTTTATTTTTATCCCCCCCCCCCACACACACACACACTCACACACACACATAAACCAGACCAACTTTTCACACATAACCGCACACGTTTATAGCTCGGCTTACATTGTTTCTCATGGTACCAGGATGTTTTCAGAGTTTCTCTTTTCCCCTTTTTATCACTCTTTGGTTTTGCGGTGTTGAGACGTTGTCTTGAAACTTCATCTTGCCTTGTCATTATGCTATGAAACAATAAATCTGTTGCTTTCGTTGTTTACGTGTGTTTCGGGCTTTTCATCTTCTTGAATGTCGTTTGAGTTGATTTTCTGCTTCTGTTGAAATCAGTGTCAATATTAATAGTAGATTTGCATGGAATTACAGTTTTTTACATTGCAAGAAAAGTGTTAAAACGTCTACTACACTTGTTACCCTTAAAATGTGCTGCATGTGATTACATCTATATTTATTACTTTCTTATTTATTGTTTAAAAATCAAAAATGCATTTACCTTCACTGAATCAACTTACATTAAGGATTAAATCAGTTACAAGTTAATTTTACAGTATCTGATATCATATATATATATATATATATATATATCAGATACTTAAATCTCAAACTAGTTTACTTAAGACAAGAACGGGTATCGTTCAAAATATAACTTTGATGAAAGGATTTGGTCCACTTAAAATGTTGACTTAACTACTGTGTGTGTGTGCGTGTATATACACACACACGTATATTTGTGTCTAATGGCGCTTTTCCACTACACAGTACCAGCTCGCCTCGGCTCGACTCGACGCGGCTCGGCTCTGTTTGGTTTTCCACTGTGTAAAAGTTGTACCTGTACCTGCTTCCAGGTACTTTTTTTCGTACCACCTCCGGCGCGGTTCGCGGGCTGAGGCGAGCTGAGGCGATACTAAAATGTGACGTGAAATCATGGCAGACTGCTGATTGGTCAGAGAGAATCGTCACTATTCACTGCGTCATCATTGCACGCGCCAGACGCAGTATCCTGAATAAAAAACAACAAAAACAAAAACATCCAAAAACAGCATACACTCGATTTCCTCCATTGTCCTGTGTGTGTAGGTAGCGGGTGTGTCTCGCGCGTCTCGCGTAAAAGATTAAGTCACGGCAGTTTCCTGCGGTGTCGCTATGACGACCAGGTACTATTGTGGAGGTACTATCTGCAATGGAAAACGGAGCGAAAAGCGAGCCGAGCCGAGCTGAGTCGAGGCGAGGCGAGTCGAGTCGAGCTGGTACTGGTAATGGAAAAGCGCCATTAGACACTTAGTAAAAACAAACTTTTTTGGTTAAAAAAAAAGTGCTCCACAGAAAAACAGTATTTCAAAAAAAGTATTAAAAAAGGATATAAAGCATTTTATTAATGGATATTATTAATTACTATAATTAATTTCGTATTATTTGTGAATGTGAGGTGAGGTGGTTTCTGTACGCGCGAGGGCAGCAGCGCGCGCACTGTGGCGGGTCGCGTCTATGTGACGTCAAGCGCGTGAACTTTGAAAATGAGCGCGAGCGAGCAGGAAGCATCGACTCACGAGCTCTCGCTGTCTTTATTAGATAAACAAACAAACAAGTAAACGCGCATTTCATAAACTAAACGCGCATTCCTCATCATGTCGCTCCTGAGGCCGTACAGTAAAGTCCCCGAGCTGAACACCGCTACTGTCCTCGTGAGTAATAATGCCATTGATCAGTTTATTCTTCATTTTACTACTTTATTTTAATAATATGTAACTTACTGTCTCTTTATGATAGTTGGTTGAAAATGAAGAGGAGCTTCAGTCCAAACTAGCCGACGCCATTGTACAGTATGAGAAAGAGTTCAACGTCAATGTGTGAGTGACAAATATCTAAATATTCAAAAACAATAATTTTTTATTGTAAAATATTATCATTTATTAATAATAATAATTACGATTTCTGCTTAAATTGATGGTATATAGACTTCTAACTATTATTGTAATGAAAACTGAGATTGTTTATATAATGTGACTGTTTTCAATGTACTATAATAATAAAAATTATTCAGACACCAGATATATTTTTTCATATGTCTTTGCTAGTGGGTGCAGGACACTATAGTTCATTTATGTAAGTGAGGAGAGCAAAATAAAGTAAACTGTGACATATTATACCCAAATATTATTCAGACACTTTGAGCTGACCATGTTTTGCTGGAGTGTTTTTTCTGTAATTGCTAATGCGACCTTTTCACACACAGACTGAACTAAATGAAGCATTGCTTGGTGATTGGTTGAGCTAAACTGGTATTATCTTATTGTGTAGTTAAATTTAACAGCTGACAGATATTCAACATAATTCATTTAAGACACAGTCTAACAGAAGGATGGACAAAACCAGAGAAATATCAGCTGATTTAATAACTCTGAGTGAATAAAGCGAATAAACTGTGATAATGTGAGAAATGTTGATGGTGTCTGAATGAGTTTGTGTGTGTGTGTGTGTGTGTGTGTGTGTGTGTGTGTGTGTGTGTGTGTGTGTGTGTGTGTGTGTGTGTGTGTGTGTGTGTGTGTGTGTGTGTGTGTTTGACTGTACTGTACATAAGCGAGTGTAAATGTTCCTGATGTGTTTCAGACGGCTGGCCAGAAAACTCCCTCTGCCCGTCGAGAACAAGGAGACTCGCCCGCGTATTGATTTAATCGTTTTCATAATCAGTCTGCTGTCCGAGCGCAGGTACACTGATCTCTCTATAATTACGAATAATAATGCATAAAAAGATTATAATACAGAAGTTGAACTCGT